>NC_072770.1:25808371-26141712 GCF_022539595.1 Amphiprion ocellaris | reverse complement strand
TTTTTGTCACATTTTGGACGACATACTAAACTATGACATTTTTGTCACATTTTGGACGACATACCAAACTATGACATTTTTAGAGCGACATGCTAAAATATGACATTTTTGTGATATTTTGGACGACATACTAAACTATGAGGTTTTTGTGACACTTTGGATGACATACTAACTGATGAAGTTTTTGTGATATTTTGGACGACATACTAAACTATGACCTTTTTTTTCACATTTCGGACGACACACTAAACTATGATGTTTTTGTAACATTTTGGACGACTTACTAAACTATAGGAAACCAGCGTTTGTCCTATTTTTGTGTTGCTCCTCCTCCTACCCTATATAGCTGGGTCGTAATGTTTTTTGAGCAACACACCATACTATGACGTTTTTACAATGATGGTTCTATTATGAAGCCAGTTTGACATGTTCAGGTGTTCTTTGTGTGAAAACTCAGAGATTTCAGGTATCAGAAGGTGGTTTTCAACTTTCTTTGTTAACTTTCTGCCTCAACTTTAAACTAAATTTCCTTCACTAACCCAGCCCTCTGGACTTCCAGTAAGCTGTGTTCCTATTGGCTGTCCAGGTGGCTGCTTGGTGTTATCAGGAACACCTGAGCAGCTCAGTGTCTTCCTGCTTTATTTAGCTGCAGACAAACATTTCCTCTGCTTCTGTTCACCAATGAACCGGGTTTGGTTCCGTTGCTTCAGTTTGTTCTTTAGGCGTTGGCTCGCAGCTTCCAGCAGTAAAATCATCTTTAATGTGTTTCTTGGTGTGTTTTAGGGCTTTGTACTGGATAGTTGTCTTGGTAAATGAGGTTCTTTAGCCACAGTTAGCACATGGTGCTGATGTGTGCAGTGATTAGTGGATTTGGTGCAGCTGAGTTGTGTCTTTATCTTGGCTGTAGTGAGTCTTTAGAGATTTTTGGTCAGACACATTCTGTATTCTTGTTTGAGAACCAACGTTGGTTGTCCAGAAGGTAAGAGTTCCTGTCCTGATTCTCTGTTCTCAGAGGTTCTCTGTTAGGCTGCAGGAGACTTTAGCGTTTGGGTTGTGCCAGTTTGGTTTTTGTATGGTTTCATTTGGACGACTATCTTGAGGCCCCTCCATGTGGTTTAGTGAGGTTTTCTGTAACAGTTCTACAAAGCAACCTGCAGCAGAAGAGACTTTGAGAGTTTTTAGAAAGTTCTGGAGACCAGACTTTAGAGCAGCAGAAACATTTGTCAGCAGTTTGAGCAGGAGAAGGTGAGCTTCAGAGTAGAAATGAGACAGAAACCTTCTTGACCCGTGTGGTGAGGTCCTGTACCAAGAGTTAGAGCAGGTTGTGAAGAGTCTGTAGTTCTTTGGTCTGAAAGCACAAGAAGAGTCGACTCATTAAAGGAGAAAACAGGAGATATTGTTGGTTCTTCTGTTGCTCTGCAGTTTCCTTAGACTGAATATCAAGTTTATATTTTAAATGATTTACCATGTGAACCCAAGAAGACTTCAATAAACTCCCTCCATCCCCTGGACACAACATATTTTATTACCATGTTAAATCTTTTTTTGTTTGTTTGTTTTTGAGTTTTAATCATAATTTTAGCATAGTTTTTTCTCTTTGCTTGTTTAGTTTTGTAGTCTGTGTGAAAGGTGCTAAACAAATAAAGTTGAATTGATAAACTGAATAATTGACTAACTCATGATTGTGACAACAGAAGTATTTTCATTGTGATTTAAAGGTTTGTTTCATTTTTAAGGTTGGGGTTAAAATCTTGACAAAAAAGATTGAAGAAATAAACTACAGTAAAAAAGCAATTAAATCAAAGGAAAAAAACCATTTAATATAATAAAACTTTAAAAAAGAAAATTAAACATTAAATACAATTAAATTATATTAGACAAAATATTTAATTAGATAATTAAATGGAAGATACAAAGCATGTAATTATCAAATTAAACAAATTTTTTTAAACAAAAATATTAAACATTAAAGATGAAATATTTTAGATAATTAAATATTTAAAAAATACAATTAAACAAGAATATTACACATTTAGAAAAATACAAAACATTTAATTAGACTATTAAACCTTTAAAAGTAAAAACATTTAGTTAAAAAATTAAATGTTTAATTAGAAAATTAAATCTTCAAGACAATAAAACTTTAAATAGGAATTAAACAGAAAATACAATGAAGCATTAAAGAAAATTAAACACTAAAAGGTGGTAAAACATTTAAAAAGAAAAACCTGAACAAAGATTTAATCGAAAAATTAAACATTGGGAAAGAAAAGGAAATTTTTCAAACAAGACGATAAAACATTTGAAAAAACAACAAACATTAAAAAGACAAAACATTTGGAAATCAAATCAAACATTAGAAAAGAAAGGCGAGAAAAGAGCAAAACTAAATATTTAAGAAGAATCAAACTAAAGACAAAACATTTGAAAAGACACCAGTTAAACTTTAGAAGATCAAATTAAACAGAAGAAACAATAAAATGATCAAAAGAGCAAAAACAGATAAAAGTCTTAGTGTTTTCTAGTCTGAAATGAAAACATCAAGTTGTTTCTTCAAACATTTCCTCTTTCTATGTTCTTGGTTTGATTGTGGACAGATTTGCTAAGAACTCATTTCAGAAAACTGATTTCCAGATAAAGTCTACTAAAGGTTGAAGGCATTTATCAAACTAATGTTACCTTCTGATCTCCACAAACTTTACTGTTCAGTGAAGAGAATCAAAGTTTGTTAAGGATTTCTAAAAAACCCACAGGTGAAGGTCTGAGAAGAACTCGGATGGATGGTCTAAATGTGAAATCAAGACTCATGGTCACAAGTTTTAAGGCTTCTGTTAACCAGAAAGTTCAAACTAACAGAGAAGTACTGAGAAACTTTTAAAACTTCAGCCCTCAGACTGTCTGAAGGTTCAAACTAACAGAGAACTACTCAAGAACTTAGAAGATATCAGTCCTTGGACTGTCTGAAAGTTCAATCTAACAGAGAACTACTGTGGGACTTAGAAAATTTCAGCCCTCAGACTGTGTGAAAGCTCAGGTCCTGAGGACTTGGGAGGTCTGGAGGCTTGGAAAGTCTTGGAACTGAGGGTTCAACCCTCCAGCACAAAGGCTGAAGTCCAACCTCCTGAGAGAAACGGTCGAGTCGAGACTCGAGTTCAAAAAAAAACTCGAAAATGGCAAAAAATAGATGATAAATGCGCAAAAAAAAGAAGAATTAGTATCTGAGCGAATAGCTCAGGAGGATAAGAGATGGACTACCAAGTGGAAGGTCGCAGGTTCAAGACCCGCCACTGGCAGTTTTCTTTGTTTGTCTTTGTGAGGATTTTGATAAAACTTAAGAAGTGTCTGGTCTTGAACCAGCGACCTGCAGCTCCATAGGCAAATCCTTAACTCACTGAGCTACAGATCAGATAAAAAGAAATAAATTCGTCGTCCCTTTGGCATCGTAGTTTCCGAAGTGACCACATGGGTGGAGCCAAGGCGGAGTCTGGGTGGAGTCAGGGCGGAGAGTAGGCGGGGAGGTGGGGGGGAGTAGAGGGGGGGATACCGCCACCCACCTCCCCGCCTACTCTCCGCCCTGACTCCACCCAGACTCCCCCACCACCCACCACACCTTCCCCCGCTCAACCAGTTCTTCGAGTCTCCACGAGTTCTTCGAGTCTCCACGGGTTTTCCCGAGTTTCTGGAGTTTCCACGAGGTCGGAGGCAGAACAAGCTGTCATGAAGAGGTGTTGAAGTCGGCCAGGATGGACTGACTTTTTACAGCGACTAGAAGGAAGACGACTAGAAGAGCAGGTCTTTAACCACCATCCATAAAATCCATGGAGTCGGCTCCAGAGAAATGAAAGAAGGTCAACTTTTATCAACCTCCATCCAGATGTTCAACTTGATATCTTTACTTTGGCATTTTTAGCACCACAAACCTTTAGTGTCACACTTTATCATCATTTATTAGGACTTTAATGGAATCCACCAGCAGATTTAGTTTTTGTTGACAAACTTTATTCTTGTCATCGTGGGACTGCAGTATTTAAAACTGTTCCTTCTATTTCACCTCATGTTTATTAGTTTTAGTGAAGAAAGTTATTTTAGTTGTCGATTAGTCTCTTAAAAACCAAATAATAAATTGGATTAGTCAAGAGGTTTAAATTTCTTACTTTGTCATATTTTAAATATGACAAAAAATATAAAAATAAAGTGTCTTGAGACAATTTGACCTGTAATTGGGGTCATATAAATAAAAATGAATTCAAATTGTATGTATCTTGTAATGTTGGAGTAATTCAGCCATATATGTTGGAAAACACATTCTCTTTGTCCATTAATCTGTTGATTGTTTTCTCCACTAATTCATTTCTTGTTTTGGTTTATAAAATGTCAAACCCAAATATATTCAGTTTACTGTCATAAAACCCAAGAAGATTTACATTCATGATGCAGGAATCAGGCAGTTTTTCACTTTTTATCTAAGTTTAGTCAGAAAGATAGTTGATAATGTGTGAATTGTTGCAGCTTGTGAGCCGTAAAAGTTTTAATCTTTGGGGCCGAGTGTCAAAAAACATTTAGAAACCAACATCAACAAAACACTCAACAGATTTGAACATCATTAAAGGGAAATCCAACTTTTGCATGACAATGTCTAATTAAAGGACATTTATTTCCAACGTAAATGTGTGATATTCATCCTCTGGAGCTTTCTCTTCACATTGTCTTCCACCTGGACTGGTTTGGTTGGGAGCATGTGCAACAAACATTTGAAAAACTGCACTTTAACATCAATGAATGACACTGAAGTTTAATCTCTACATAAATGAGAGTGAGTCTGGATGTGCTGCTCTGTCATTAACTCCTAAGTTTAGGGAAAGTTAAAACAAAAGAGGACAGTTCAGAGAAGACTTGAGAATGAGCTTATTCTGAACAAACATCTCAGACTTTCTGAGCTTCAGCACCTCTAGCAAGATATTTTAACAACAAGCAACTCAAGAGATCCAGAAATTGGAGAGAGTTAGCTTTAGCTGAGCCAAAGAACATGTGGGACGCTAACTTAGCAAACATTTCAGACTTTTCTCTGTGAATTCTGAGAAACAATTTCCTATTTAATGACAGCACTAAACATCTTAACTCAGTCTCATTAAAACAGACTCTAATTCAGTGTCATCCATCCATATTAAAGTGCAGTTACCCAAAATGTTTGTTGCATGAGCTCCAACAAAACCTGTCCAGGTAGAAGGCCACTTTGACAAACAGGAAGTGGATGATTCCAAGCAGATTTATAGAAGGGGGAACCGGACTATACTAAGTGTGGTCGAGTATAGAGGGGTGTTTTGTGGGCTTTTTAAGGCTGATAATGATTATTAGTGAGACATTTGGAGGAGATATTCATTTGAAGTAAATGAAAGTATTTAAAATCTTGGAGTTAAACTTAGAAGAGCACAAACTCTAACAGAAAACTTTGTTGATACGTTTTTGTTTTGTTTACAGATGTTAAGTTAAAGGAGTTTTATTTGTGACGTATAACCAATCAAATCACTCCAGAAGACAGAGCGACCACAGGTAGATTAAGGTTCAGAGCCAAAGTAGCGCCATTTTTAAATGTATTTATTACCAGAAATCAGTAAAAAATACAATACTGATAATCAGTAAATCAGTCAGCCCACAATTACTACAATTCTACAATGTATGTCTCTTTCCTTTGACTTGTTATTTGTACAATATACAATGTATACGATGGCGTTTTTTCATAGCAAAGGCTATACTATGATGTTTTCTAAGAGACTTACCTTGCTACTATTTGTTCTGGGCCTGGGATGCTGCATTCCTCCTCTGTTGTTTTCTGGATTGTACTCAGCTGCATGCCTTCGTCCACCAGGCCTCCGTTGACTCGTCCCGCCTGCCGTCTCTGGAGCTGAAGCTGGATTGGAACAGACCAAAGTACAGTCCAATCACGATGCCAGCTGCCTCTCAAAAGGCTCCTTCATCTGGCAGGTGGCAGCACTTCTTCTGAGGGGAAGCTGAGCTGGCCCGGCAGAACTTTGGAGATGTGTTCCAGTGGTTGGTGGATGTGTAGGGAGATAGGGACCTTTGAATTATTCAGAAAGGAAAACAAGAAACCCATTGGCAGTTTTAGTTTAGGGTGCTACTGCGGTGTGTTTTTGGGTTTTAAGAGGTGAACAGGAAGAGTTGTTTTTCATACTGATGATCTTTTACTTTGTTCCTGGTTGGAATGCCCATCAATGTCAACAGGAAGTGCACTTTTATCTCTGTTTATTTATTTTTATTTTACTAACACCTATTTGCTTTTAACCCCCTCACATGTTGTGTTGTTGTAAACTTACTCTTTCAAATAAATACTCGTCTAACCCTCTGGAAACCAGCGTTTGGACTGTTTTTGTGTTGCTCCTCACCTACTGACAGCTGTGGACTAAAGGCTATACTGTGACCTTTTTAGAGCGACATGCTATACTATGACGTTTGTTGGGCAACACGCTATACTATAGGCTTTTTTAATTGACATATTACTGTGATGTTTTTTATGTTTTAGTTTTTTTGTTTTTTTTAGCAACATATAAGGATTCGAACAGTTTTAAAAGTTACTATACTTTTACTTGTGCAATGAAATTATTATTCTATGGCATTTTTTAGATGACATATTATACTCTGATGTTTTCTTGAATTACATACTATTTTGACAATATACTGCACTATGACATTTTTTGAACCACATATCATACATGACAATTTTAGGCAACATCCTATCATTTTGCGCTTTTTGAACCACATAATCTATGGTTTTTTTTGTTTTGCCGACATGCTATACTATGAACTACAGGCCATACTATGTTATTCTTGAAAAGTACACCATAGTTTGACATTTTCTGAACTACATCCTATACTATGGCGTTATACACAGAGTGCTTTGGTTACATATTGATTTATAATCTAGATTTTTTTCTGTTTTGTTTTTTGACGGGATTACCACAGACCTGACTGTGAACACCGTCGACACCCACCTCAGGGAGACGCTGCCTAAGATCTCAAGGCTGCTTGGTCGTGGTCTTTCTGGCACGTACTCTTCCAAGATGAGCCGGGAAGTTTAACACTGATGGAATGACACAGGTCTAAGCCGACAAACTTCCAGTTCCTCCTCAACCCATAGTCTCTGGGAAACCTACATGGAGTAAGAAAAGTAGACAGAGAAGTAATTAAGTCTGTACACAACATATTAAAAAGAAATCATGCTAATAAATTAAGTACAAAGAACCAAATTCGCCAATATACTGGAGACCAGAGCTATTTAATCTGATAAGTATAACCTCGTTTAGTAACATTTCAATTATTTGAGAGCAGTCCTAAAGAACTGCCTGTAATCCCAATCATAAAATGGGTTTGGAGGAAGAACATAGATGGTAATCTGGATATGCATGAGTTAGGCTTTATAACTACTATTGGTAGTATTGGTGGTAGTAATAGCAATGTGACTACTACTAGTAGTAGTGGTAGTACACTCTACTGCTGCTGATACTGGCACTGCTACTACAACTTGTAATACTATTACAAATGCTGATACTGCTTCTACGACTCTAACAGCTATTTATACTACTACTGCTGCTTGTACATTTAGTATTACTACTACTGCTTGTACAACTATACTACAGCTACTATTAATCGTCTGGTATTTGGTTGTCAAGCTGCTAGCTCGCCTTAGTGTTTTGCTAGTGGCTAACTAGTTAGCTCTCATAGACTGGAAGCTCTCAACAAGATTTCATAATGAAAAAAGAGCCAAAAACTATTCTTACCTATGAAAAGTCATTCCAAGTTTCCTTGTCTCAATCGTACGACGCAGTGTGTAACTGTATGCAGCACAGTGAGCCGGCATACTTGTTGTTTCCGTTTTCACGCCGTCTACATCAATGGAATGCACTGAAACTTTCCCCCACTAGCTTAGCCTCGCAGTAGCATGCAGCTCAAAGGGGCGTGTCCAATCTACTCATTCATATCTATGAGAACAACGATGGCTGCACATAAGGACGTCTGACATTGATTAGCTGCGTAAATACCATTATATACAGTCTATGGTAAATACGTATGTGAATCGCATCATTGGCTGCAGCAGCCAGTCACCGGTCACTCACTGACTCACACTGAAAAATAGCACAGAATGAATTGTTACGTGTTTATTTTATTTACAATTTAGGTTGGATTTTTTTTGTGCGCAGCGCAGATTTTCTGTGCGCGGAGACCGTGTCAGCAGTGCGCAATTGCGCACGCGCGCAGCTTAGAGGGAACAGTGGTGTCGAGGAGACGAGAGGCAGGTTCTGATGAGGGAAAAGACAGTTCACCCATTAAGTCCCATAACACAATACCCCAAATAAATAATTAACAATACCCGACCAAAATGACTGCACATACTGCTGACAAACAACATAGAAAACTGTGCCTATAGTCAGATGACAACTTATTTAAATACAGCAACTTCCAATAAAAGAATACTCAGCTGCCTGTTGCAATATTTTATATTTTAGTAGGCAGGCTAATTTAATGATTGAGGAGATGAAGTTGTCTAAGTAATTATGGAGAAACATTTATACACAGAGATATGTCACTGCTGCAAATATTTTGGTGTGAACAGAAAAGTCTCCATAATAAAACACTTCATATGACAGAATAATATTTTGACTTAAATACAGAGATCAGACCTCCTGTGTTGTTGGTCAACTACACATTATTTCCGAAGGTTCACTTTGGAATGACAGGTAATTGATCCAGGGCTAACGTATTATTATTATTATGACTTTTGAAAGAGCAACAAAGAACAAGCAAACTTTAAATCTGATGATATTCACAAAACATTTGTAAATACAACCTCAGAGGCCAGGCCAAACACTGTGCACAGCTGTAAAGATGAGAAATATAACAGCAAGAATATAACATTAACTATTAAACAGCAGATATTTTTTATCCGTAGAGCTCATAGCTAATTTGTGTGCATGTTATTAAAACTTTAATGGAAGGAAAGGCAGAATAATTCCTGTTTTTGTTTTTTACAAATCTACCACAAGTAACAACCTCACTTTAGACAAAGATGTGCATATGACTTTAATCAAGTTCAGCATTTTATCTCTCTGCTAGTCTTTCCTGTAGTCACATTCTTATGTACTGACCCATTAAGGGTGCTGAAATTATGGTTATTATTAATAATAGCAATAATAAGTGTATGGCTTGGTGGTGTGACTGCTATTTTATACTATCTTTTTGGGACTCTGAGGATTCATTCTATGATCAGAGACTTACTACACGTCATTTTGTGATTTTTTCCGACCAGTTACCTTAATATGTGACTGTTTGGACACATACACATACAATGCAGAGATTTCTCTGTCGTTACCATAATAACGAACGCTTTATATAGAAAATATATGAACAAATAAAAAAATAAAAATGACAAGAGCAACACTTTTTTATTTCAAGTATAAGGTTGTCTCTTCTGAATTTCTGGAAATATGAATAATACAAAGGAAGCTTTTTGAGGGGCTGCTGCAAGTTCTTGTTCTCACTAATGTTTCTGGGGGTTCATTCATGATTATTCACATATTAAACATCTATTTATTTTTAATATTCTGATATTTTTGCATCAGCTTACTTCAAATCTTACTGTTTTGGACACACACAATTCAAATTAAAGGAAGCTTTTAAAAATCACTTGAAATACAACATAAGCGTATAATTCGGGAAACATGAATGGACACATTTTGTTGGGATATTTGGTGCTGGTTATCAAGGAATTTCTGTGGGTGAAGTTGTGATGGCAGAATTTATTCAAACTGATTCAAATTGATGAAATCAGGAAAAGTCTGTTGAGAGGAAAATGGAGTAATGACCTAAATATTCCTGAAACCCTGGGAACAACAGCATTATAAGTGCCTCTTTCAATTAAAATATAAGAAGCATTTTTTAAAGAAAGCATAGGTATCACATACACTGGAACATGGAGGTTGAACTCTGTCAGCTTTAAGACATTTTTACATTTTTGACACTTTTAATTTGTCCCGGCATCAAAAGCACTAGTGAAGCTAAAAACAATAATTCTGTTCCTTTAAGTGTCTAAATAAAGCCTTGCATTGAGTCAGCATCCCAGCACCCAGAGCTCTGGAGATGGCTCACCCAAATGGAATGCAGTGTCCATTAATTATCGGTTACACCTGTACACCTTCTTGCTCTGTTTGGAGTGACTGAGCAGGTACAGGTTCATGGATATCTGACAGTAAGTAAAGCCCAGGCGTAAATATAGAATTAATGTTGAATTCCATGTGGCTGTTGTGCTTTTAGAGTCCCAGTATTGCTCATGCTGCTCACTCCTACACTGTTGCAACAGGATGTACTGATCTGCTCTTCAAAGCCGTACAAACCCACGGCTTTGCAGTTATTCTGAGAGATTTGCCTTCGTTTGACACCAGAGATAGGTGGACCTAGCTATGCCTTAATATACTGCTCACTACAGCGCAAACTAAGCATTAAATGTGGAATAAGGGAGTTTAATCACAGTCTAAGTCTCTCATTAATGGGGGCAAAACAACTGGATGGTCAGGGAGTTTCTGCAGAGCAACTCATATTCACACAAGACAGTCCTGAGGAGAGGTGAGATCAGCCGCCGCAGCTCAGCATCACACAGCTTCTACGTTTCAAAACGAACCAGTGTCAAGAAAGAGAATTTGTTTATCAAGCAAGTAAGGTGGTGTCTGGAAATAAGACAAATAATGCCACACAGATATATTCAAGAGTTTTATTATTTGACGTCCAAATTTTCTTTGACAATATCATTGGCATTGCAGTAATTTTTTCTGTAAGGAGGAGGCGTAATACCAGGGCAAATAGTTGAATATTTTCTTTAAATGGAGGGAGAGAACATCCATTTTAGTTCAATCCATTTCACCTTTACCATGTATACACCGTAATACACAATCCGTTAAAAATATTAAGTACTTAGCCAACCTGAGCTACAAGCAGATAGATAGAACAGCAATAACAAAGACATGACAGAAGACAGGTGTACGCTGTGTGGGTGATGCATATTGTAATTCCATAGCACTGAAAGATGTCTGATGAAGGACATAACACATACAGCAGTAATAGTAGCAGTACAAGTAATGTTACGTAAAAGGCAAATAGTAATATATCAAGGAGTTGATCCATTTTTAAACTGCGACTGTCTGCTCAGCTTTTAGAGTCTACCTAGTAACATTTCTTCTGCAGTGTGAGGCAGTTACAAACGCTTTAACACACCATCTTTGAAGGGAAAAGGCAATACAATCACCAGTGTTCAACAGATTCTCAGGAGATATCTGATGGGGGAAACAAGTGAGGAGGCATAATTTGAAGTTTACCGAAAGGCGTGTTAGCAGACGTTGCCCAGAATCAGTCATCCCTCTATAACATTTAAAGGCAAAAACATAAAAAGAAAGTGCAAAAAAAACAAGTATGTGTTTCAGATTGGCTTGAGAAATAACATCAGTCAATTATATTATACATATGCATATATATAGTTTAACTAGATTATTTCTTGACAGATAGGCAAAAGAAAGCAAACAGAAAAGAGAGAGAATAAGATAGTTGGGATGCTGACATTAGACAACATCGTGTCACATTACAGAGCATCAGCCGGTCCTTCTTGAGATCCCAACTGTTCTCTTTGAACGTGGCTCCATCGTGACCCCTCAGTGTGAGGGTCAGGGGCCACAGTTGGACAAACTGGTGGGCAGGACAGGAGATCACTCACTATCAAGTCAGGGACTGTGTGGCCAGAAGGGGTGTCATTCTTCTCTCGTGTGATCTTTGGGCACTGGATTTGTCAGCGTATTTCACGAGAGTATGCTAGTGTATTAAACTGTGTGCTAGGTGGGGGGAAGGGGGGATACATCCATGTGCAGCAGACTGTGTGAGGGGTCATGTTGATGGAATGAATAATGGCGTGAAGGAGGAAGACCAGTAGGGAAGTCCTTTCCCTGGGAGCGAGGTGGAGGTGATGTAACAGGTGACAGGGTGTTCCAGAAAGCCAAGAGAGAAGATGGTCCAAGTTGTCCCTTAGCAGCTGCAGCTTTCTGCTGACGGTTTAGCTCTGTCATTCCTATCCAGCTTTATGGGCTCTGGGAATTCATTATACAACTCCACCTCTGTCTCCTGTGAGGCATCAAGAGAGAACAGCCAGTGTTGAGTGTGGAGAATTTTAACAATTCAACTGTCATCGCTGTGCAAACAAAGCAACAGGATATTGAAAGACATCACGTTTTTGTCATTTTAAAAGCAACTGTTACTCACCTGTTTGAGGGCGTTTCGTGCAATTGTCTGGAATGCCTGTTCTACGTTTATGGCTTCTTTGGCGCTGGTCTCAAAGTAGGGGATGTTGTTCTTACTCTGACACCAAGCCTGAGCCCTTTTGGTGGTCACCTGTGAGCATAATGATAAAGAGATCCTTCAGCAATGATTAAGTGAAACGTGGAAGAAAATAACCTCTTAATGAAGTCATGAATGGCAAGCTTAATTTTATTTTACTTTGAGTAAATTGGATTAAAACTATCATGAACAATAAAAAAAATAAATAAATCATTCAACATAGTACAAAAACCTCAATGTACTTTACTGGCTCATGAAGACAATTCGGATGCAGAGTATTAGTATTTGAGATGCATACCACAACTTGGCAAGATAAAGTATTTGAACCCTTTGGAATTAGCTGGCTTCTGGGTTCATTGGTCATATGATGTAATTAGATGTTTAAGTCACAAGTACAGATAAATACAACATACTCATAACATACAAACGATAATAAGCTTTTGTATCTGTGTTTAACATAACAATTAAATTTAACTCCCAGTGCTGAGGTTAAAAGTAAACTTGGATTTTTGACTCCTGATTGTTAAAGTCATTAGCCCAGGGGAAATTTACTGTAAATGTTTGACTTAGATGATGATCTGGTTATAATTTCTACATAAATGCAGGCAATCGTAAAGGATTCACTTGTGTGTCTGGCCACTGTGTAACTGCATTATGTCTGTTTTGACTCTGGACAAGGATTTTTGTTGTACATGATGAACCTTTATCTGACTCACACTGCCTGTCTGTATCTCTATTGTAACTATAAAACAAAAGTGAAATGCCATCTAAAAAGACAGAATGTTCTTAAAAAGCAGAAAAGTTGCCAAGAACATACTTAAATGCAGGCAGGGGTGTGTTTCACTCTTTCTTCTATGGGGTTATGTTGATTTGCTCCTGATCAGGTCAGTCATAATATGCTATTTTTAAGCCATATTCAGATGGTGAGCAACAAACATTCACATTTTCTATTCCACATAAGTCATGAACTTTGCTGGCCACAGAAATGCCTCTGCTCAGATAAAGTGACTCTTGTAATTTCACCAAGTGTTCTGCTTTTCCTTACACAGCAGATTAATCCCACTAACACTTGTTGTGATCATGATGTAAATGTAAGTGTTTGAGGACTGAGTCTTTGTTGCTTCTGTACAGGAGCCAAAAAGTAGCACAACAGTAGCAGTCATGGTGTGCTCAGTGTATGTATGCATGCATGCTGGAAAACGATCCAAATCACATCTACCGGAGACAGTCTGGCCATTGGACCTGGACCTCTGTATTCCAGGAATCTGACATTTAGCATTACCCACTCATACCAACCTGTCTGTTCTCCAAGTCAATCTTGTTGCCCAGCACCACAAAGGGGAAGTTCTCAGGATCTCGAGGGCTGGCCTGAATCAGAAACTCATCCCTCCAGCTGTCGAGTGTCTTGAAGGTGTTAGGCGCAGTCACATCAAACACCAGCACACAGCAGTCTGCTCCACGGTAGAACGCAACACCCAAAGACTGGAACCTCTCCTGGCCAGCTGTGTCCCAGATCTAAACAACCAAAGAGGAAAAACATTTAGTCTTCTGATGACGCACTAATGATCTGGAAAAAAAATTCAATAACAATGCGCTTTGAATGCTATAGCAATTTACAGTTTCATTCCTCCTCACAAGATAATCGTCTTCAAGTTGTAACATTCCACACCTGCATTGTAACAAGCCGGTCGTCCACCATCACCTCCTTGGTCAGGAAATCTGCTCCTATTGTAGCTTTGTACTGGTTACTAAACTTCTTGTTCACATACTGGTTCATTAGGGAAGTCTTTCCAACGCTGAGAAGAGGAGACAACAAACATGAGAAAAGTAGCTGCACAACAAGACAAGCAATTAGTGTGAAATATGCAGTAACTAAATTACGTACATTCACTTGGAGTTGGGAAAAAAAAAAAAAATATATATATACATACATATATATATGCACACATATATATATACACACACATATACATACACATATACATATATATGTGTATATATATATATATATATATATATATATATATATATATATATATATACACATATATATGTATATGTGTATATATATATATATATATATATATATATATATATATATACACATATACATATATATGTGTATATATATATATATATATATATATATATATATATATACACACACATATACATACATATATATGTATATATGTATATGTGTGTGTGTGTGTGTGTGTGTGTGTGTGTGTGTGTGTATATATATACACACACACACACACACATACACACACATATATACACACACCATTTAAAGTTAATCTCTTTTATGAGCTTTGGGCATCTCGCTTTAGGTATCTCATTTCCAAAAAGCCCATTACAAATGTGCAACAAAATCACATTAAAGGCGAATTAAATCCTGACTGCCCAAACCACCTCTCACATCTGAGCACTTAAATAGGTTGCTGGTGGAGAAGTAGCCACTTCTAGGCTCATTACTCATGTGGTAATACCAACTGAAGTGACACTGAAGTTATGAGATTATCCATCTGTTATTCTTGTTGCATATAAAGTGACAAAATTCAGTCTGATTCATAATCAGTGCAGCCAAGTGATGACCTTTGTGGATGAGACAGCATCTATTTGTAAAAAATATTTTTGTTGTAACAAAACTGCAGACGTGTGGAAGTCCTTGAGACAAAGATTTTACCACCACACACAGTCACCTCTGACGTCCATCTTAGGAACATAGACAGATGCATACACCAGTGGCCTGACTAACGGAGAGGCTTGTAAGTTGTTAATTGTATTTATGTCTGCATTTTATCCACAAGAAGTAGAAGAATTGAATTCAGGTCTTTCCAACAGGTAATTTGACTCAGTGACTGTGCGGGGGCAGCCCTAGACCTTGGTTATTTCATTTTAAACTATACAGTGTCTTAGTATTCCCTTGTCCTAGGCTAAAAGGTTATATTTATAGTAAGAGAGATGCATTTTTGGACTTATTTATTTTGGACAGTTTTAAATGAATGCACAGTTAAGGTTTCCAGTACTACACAAAATAAATATGTATATAAACACTATCATATATCAGTAGAGGAAAAAAATTAAAACATGAGATTTTTCCAGTATCACTCAGCTTGCCATCACAATGTTTATTAAAAGCCTTTTTCAAAGATACTGAAACATCAAGTGCCCTTTAAATAGTCTTTCCATAATTGCTTATAATAACTATTTTTCATCAACATCACAGTGCCGAACTGAGCATGAAGATAATAGCAGTAATTAAATCTTATTGGGTCTGCAGACAAGAAGTGTAGATGAAAAACAGTAGGGTTGTGCTTGCAAGGAGCAGGAGGAGTATTGCCTCTGCCTGGAGACAGCTTATGGCACAATAATAACTCAACAAGGAAGTAACGCAATACAAAAGTAGACTGACTTCAAAATAAAAGTAATTCAGTTTTTTTCCCCCTAACAAACTATTTTTAGCACAGAAAAGCAACCCTGTTTTACCGGTTTAAACATGTAGATGGTAGATTTAAGATGTGACTCACCCAGAATCTCCCAGGATGATGACTTTCAAGAGCACTTTCTTCCTGGATGTCATTTTTCCACAGCTGCAGAACGACAAAAGGCAACAGAGTTCAGCCTTTTTAACCTCTTCATTCCAAGTCCGGACATGATCACTAATTTTCTTTTGTTCAGGGACAATAAAATCAATATCAAAGCCAATCTGTTTCTATGCAGATCGGCTTATTGGAAAACATTAGTCTGCAAATTTGTGTGTTGAGTTTTAGGGCCTTGGACCAATCAGGTTTGAATGCCATTCATCCAAGTCATGTGCTTCCTAAGCTGTTGGGCAAATCACGAGGAACACATCATTCTTTCTCATTCTCTCTCACACAACACAGGAAGTTACCTCTCCCTGTCCTTGCTGTCCAAATAACATAACACATTTACTTTTTCTGTTGATATGGCTGCCAATAAACCAACAACAGCACACGCTGCTCTCAGTACACTATCAAACATGATGATCAAGTATGACCAAAATTACAAATACAACAAATCTGTATTTAAAGCCATACTATCTGTCTAACTGTACATCATGTGCAATTTCTTTGAAACACTCTGAAACTCAACATACTGTATTCTTGCAAAGCATAATTTGCAAGAATGGGGCACAAATTGGGCATTTTTGGGTTCAAATATTGCCTCATTTTTGATTTACCCAATAAAACAATGCTTCCCATGGTTTCAGTATGTCAGTCAGATCGTATTTTACAAATTATTGCACACTGATGCACATAATTTCCTTCAATTCTCATCTAATTGAATTGAGCAAGATCTCTGATAGTGCCCACCACATGGATGACTGAACAAATTATGTAATATCTCCCTGTAACTACTGTAAATAATTAAGAAAACCTGGTAGAAAAATCTGGGTGTACTGTTAAAAAATTTTCATCTGTCATACCTTCAAACGATGCAGTATTAGATCAATCAGAATGCCCTTAAATTACAGGATTTAAATAAACTTTCCATGTGCTTCTGTCAGATTCCAGTCCATGGATAACTAGAATATACTACTGAGATAGTACCACACTGTCTGTTATTCTTCTATGCCCTCTACCCATGCAGGTGAGCTGTACTCCTTCACCAGCTTTCATTTTTGGCAAATTGCAATATATCCACTTCATTTTTCATGGGTGAAACTCATTATAAAACGTAGTGCAGGGCAGTAAAATATGTTCCAGTCTTGAAAGGTTATCTGTAAACCTTATCCATGCACAAATAGGATAGACAGAGTAAAATAAACTGTGATTTCATAAGAGGCTGCTCTATCTTTATTCACAACTTTGTCCTATCTGTGCTGCGTACACAGTTATCACATTGCTATTGACGAAAGTCTACTATAGGCTTGCAAACTGTCAGTTAGAATGGCTGTGGTAGCAGCTGGCTGATGGTAATATGTAGCGTGTATCCTAAAGATTGGAGATAATGATGGCTACTATATGCGATGGTGCATACTGAATACAGTATACAGACAAATATTAAATATACAAGTACAGCTTGACAAAAAACCTGACCACTTCCCATCAGAGCTCCAGTGATGAATCAATTAGTTGTCAACTAATAAATTACCCACCAATTATTCTGATTATCGAAAAATGTGTTTGACTAAATATTTGAGCAAGAGATTTAAGGATGTCTTCTTCGGCTTCCAGGAAACACTGCTAAAACATTTTTCCCTTGTTTTTCTTTTACATTTTATAGACCAAACAATTAATAGATTAATTAAGAAAATAACCGAAAGATTAATCGACAATGAAAAGACATACATGCTGATAAATTTGTCTGAACCGGTTTTGGTGTCACTCAGTTTGACAGCACAGAAAAGACTTTTAAAATAAACAAAACCCTGACACAAGATTTAAAAACTACAACTGTGATTCTAGGAATATACTGAGTAATCAGTTTTTCCTGCCTAGAGGAATATCTGGCACTTCCCAAAGGGGCTTAAGCCAAGAAAATTCCCTATGAGAACTGACAACAAAAATGTTTTTAACCAGTTTTGGTAACTGGAATTTCATTAACTTAAGCATAACAAATATACTTTTTTGTTGATCTATTAGTCTGAAATAACAGAAATATGTACAGATTTCTGGCAAATACCATGACACAAACTCATTGCCTTTACTGTACATCGACCCTTCATCCTTAGTGTTGGGAGTAGTCACAACCCCAAGACTCATTCTGGGGCAGGAAAAAACATGGTGATGACACCTAATATAAATGTAAATTTCTACAACTAACCCTCCATAAAACACAAACACGTCTGTTACCATGAGGAGCTGGAAAGGACACTTACATTCTTTCTGAAAGGAACGAGCACAACACTCCAGTCACAACTATACCGTGAAGCACAAAGTAGCTGACGAAAGTATGAACAACAACACCTGACTGAAGTCTAGGTGTGTTCAGACAACCATCACATGATGACAGAAGAAAATGAGATCAGATGTTTAACCTTTGACTAACCACAAAACATTGGACATAGATTTCTCAATTCTAAACTTGATCTCTGGCAAGAGGTTAAGTCTATAATGAAGTGACAGCCTAATTTTATTCTGTCATCAAAAAGGGACATTACCTTGCAAATCACACTGATACTAGTATCAGCACTTGAAATAAAAGGGAAAAAAATGTTTAGTAACTGCAGGTTTTTATAGCCAGTTTGTGAAGGGCTGCACCGAGTGCTGACATCAAATATTTGTGTAATATTTTTAAAAGTATTTATAAGTTTGATATATAACTGTTTAATAAACCCCTCAAAATTACAGAATAACTCACAGAAATGGTCATTATTGTGGCAACAGAAAAAGCTAAACATTTCTTTCATTCTTTGTTCACCACAACTCCACTAAACTGATTTGTCAAATTTGTTGTATTACCCAGATAATTTCAACGAGTCTTAATCTATGATCTATTGCCTGTGATGTTGTATCTGTCTGTTGTTCATGGTCAGTCTCAAATCTCCTTGTATTATTTAAGCAACAAAAGGGCAAATGTGTTACCAAAAATTTTGGGATAATTAAATTGCTACTAATTCCAGTTTTAATATTCATAACTCCTCCTTCATCACTGTGATAGCTAAGATTACATAACTTACTGTTTATGGATTCACAGAAATGTGTGTTAAAAACCATCAATCATTAAACTACAGTACATCACTGGCAAGTGCAACTAGAATTTACCTCTGATAAGGATTATGAATGCCCACCGACAGACACAAACAAACTTGAAACTAAATATAGATTTTGGAAGGCAGAGTTCAGATGTTTCTCAATGCTTGGTCCATCCTCCCACGTCATAAAGTTAGGCCACCCTCATGTTTCTTAGTTTACTAGTGCCCAGAATAAGAAGTCTAGTCAATACAACAATACATCTGAAATATAATAAATAATGCAGTAAGAAAGGTTTGACATTAGCAGTAGATTTCCATAAAAAAGGTTGCTTTAGTCACCCACTCAGTACTTCATTTTTTAACTGTCAGAAATTGCATTTTAGGACTGTATTAAATAGACAACCCTTTTTTGATAAAGATTTCTACTGATGCACTTAGATGCTGAACAACAAATAACACTCATACCTTCACTTCGTTGGAACATAGTAGAAGGTATACCGTGGAATGTAAAATGAGACGCAGCTGTGAAGCGAAGTTAAAAACATTTACAGGTGTCCGAACTACAACAAGCCTACATGAACAGCTACCAGTACAGAAAACCTATATTCAAATAATGTAATCAAACTCAAATTAACTTGTGAGATATGAGTTAACTGCAAATTATAGCTGATCTAGGCAGATATGCAGAGTCAAAGTACACTATCACATAATCTGACAGGAGGTTTATGCACTCTAGGGATAGTGGCAATAAATAATTTGAAAGAAAATCAGTCTTTATATTCCGCATAACATGTGACCTTTTACAACCAGAGAAAGCAAAAGGAAAGGATAAAACTTAGATGACAGTGTCAGGCAACATTTGCATTTGACAAATAAAATATGCAATCCTTTTGTGTTTGAATGGCAGCAAATGTCATAATAACTTAATCCTAAAAAGCTTGTTGGTACAAATCACTGAACCAAGTACATGTATGCTTAAAAAGACAAAGTGAACGACGTGTACTGGCATGACCTGTGAGTCACAATTGAAACAAAAACTAGTTAACACAGAAAACACATGACAAGTGCGGTCTGCCTGGCAACACAACAACACAGATATGTTAAATTTTTCACGCAATCTGCTGGCAGTTAAAAATGTGTAAATGTCGACATTCACCAGAGTTGAGACGTGGTAGCAAAGCATCCACCTTCGGCGTCTGATCAATAAACCATGCACACATTAGAAGTTTTAAGTTGAAATCCATCCTTCTCTGCATACATGAACGCCACTTACAAATGAAATTATATAGAGAAATCGATGTGCTCGCTGCCTACATTCAGCAGAGAGGAGGGGGCGTCTTTTTTCACACTGCTTTGCTCGACAGACCGGCCTCGACTCCCCGGTTCTCCTTCCCTGTTGGACCCAGAGGAGCCACGGGCTGGCCTTGTTTTTGCCAACCAGCTTCTCGAAAAACATTGCACCACCATTAGCTGTTACAGCGTCAGGGTTAATGGAACACCGAACGCATTGTTGAGTGAGCAAACATCACACACACGACTAGATTGTTGTCGTCTCAAAAACTTACTTGTAGCACGGCGGAGAGTTGACTTGTGGACCGTGTCGGAGCCGGCTGCGGCTAACTTGCTGTTATTGTTCACGACAGAGAGCGTCAACGGCTAACTAGGCGTTACGTTAGCTCGCTAGCTCGCTGGAGCTAAACTCGGTAGCTAGCGTTAATTTGGCAATGCCTCGTTTCAAATTCTTAGAAAAAAGTGCTCCCCTTTGCGTGAACACCAACAAAAACCGTGTCGTAAATTGACGAGGTATTTTATCTACAATTGCTGTGTAAATTTGGCACTTTGCTTGAAGGCTTGCTTGCTTGCCTGCCTCCCTGTCTGCCAGCTAACTACCTACTACCCCCAGCTTCTGTCTTCCCCTTTCACTTCCTCCTCCATAACAACGCCTGCGTCCTACGTCAGACGCAGAATGCTAATGACGTGTTCCTGTAATTTCATAGTACTGTGCACCAAAGTTGCTGAATTAGGGATTTTTCTGCTTTAATACTGTAATGTTGGTCTTTCAGAAGTTGATTTTTAGATAATATATATATATTTCCTTGGTTGGGGAAGGAAATATACAAATATTTCAAATATTGGCAGTCAAATCCCCTAACTGCCAAGGACAACAATTCTGAAGGAAGAAAAATATGTTTGTAGTTGTATAATTTAATACACAAATAAAAGTAAATTTAATAATTGCAGTTTGGGGAAGCAGAGGACAAACACAATAGAAGTTACATCAAGTCTAAAATAAAAACCAAAGGCATAAAGAAGCATAGACCAGAAAGAAAACATGCAGTCAAGCTTTGTGAGGAGACTTTAAAGATCATACTGACATCCACAACTGGTGAAACCCGTTGAAAAAAAAAATCACCATTAATAAGACCTGTTTTTAAAGAAGAAACTCAAATCATATTTTAGACAGCATCAATAAAATGTACTTGCTGATCTGAAACACTGCTCAGCTCAATGCTAAGTGGAGTGTAGACTTTTGGACAGCAGATTTTCTCTTATTATTATCATCTATATATTTGTGGATTTGTGTTGTGGGACATAATGTGTGGACTTTATCCCTCACCACCACCTGCATCTGTTCTCCTGGACTGTTTAAAAGCTGGTGACCACAATAATTACTGAACAAGATTATTAGCATTATTATCACTGAACATTGTTAACCTAGAAGATATATAGTCTCACTTCAGCTGGTACCTGCAGTGACAACCCTGGTTTACTTTAGTGGTTTTCTAACATTTTTAACAAAAGGGACACCTTTATATGTGATCAGAGCATTGTAAATCATCCTAAATTCTAAGGCAGAGAGTTTGGCTAGTTCAAGCTGGCTTGAAATCATGATAATAATATGGAATATGAGGTAAGTAATGGGATGACTCCACTTTACCTAGATCACAGTGTCTTATAGTTTATATAAATTTTCTTTAAGACAACATAAAAATGGTGAGTTAAGAGGCTAAAATCTAAAGATCCTAGCGGCGCCTCTGTGTATGGATACATATTGTTTCGAGATTACAAATGACTGATGTTAAGGTTCAGTTTTGTTGAATTCCAGCTGAAATTGCAGGATTCTTCAGCTGGAATTAACTGAAGTCACAGGATTAAAAAAGACAGAGTTTTAAAAGGATGTGTAAAATAGACTTCCTGACTTTTAGTCCTTAGTGGAGGTCAAGCTCTGGAAATACCGAATCTCAACTCAGCAGGTTTTTTGTTGGAAATTCACCTTAAATGTCCACTTCTTCTAACCTATTAGACCCCCAATTTCTACCACAATGTTTCTGTTAAAGAACTGATAATGACTAAGTACGATAACCCTGACGACATCAGCAAGGCATCATCGTATGTCAGAATTACATGATGCTCATCAGTTCTATAGTTATGATAGTTTTTTTTTTCATTTTTTCACAAGATCATACTTTGTATTAGAAAAGTCCTGCTGCACAAAATGAAGAATAATACGTCTTCACTAATTACTCTGATGCCCCTTACTTCAGTCCTGTTTTCTTTGTAATATCCAACATGGTCAATATTTTCAATATTGCCATTCTTCTACTCTAATCAGTGAAATTACCTGAATAACCAAAGGAGACAAACTAGGCTAGGTAATAGGACATAATTCTACAAAAGATCTTGAAGACATCACACATTTAGCAACTAATTTCCCATTTCAGTACCCAACACGCACTTTTTAGGGGTTGGTAAACCCAATGGATCACACATTTGGGATCTTTAGTCAGGTCTGAGTTGTTAAGCCTTTGCAAATTATTATTCTGGAGTGGTTAACTTAAAGTTACTGCATAGCATTAGACCACTCTAATGTTCTTGTAAGCATGTGTACAGTAAGACTGGTTAAAGTCTGACCTATGATGTCGATTAGTCTATGCATGGCTGATGAGTGTGCATGTTTAAAACATAAAGATAAGACATCATTAGGTTATTGAACCTTGCCTGGCCTTTCACTTCTGCGTGAGCCAACAACCTCAATACCCTCCAGCACTTATGTTTGTGGACCTGTGGATGTTCAAGATAGCATGGTTTAGTGTGGTTAATTTAAACATTTAACATGTTACAGTGAAAAGAGAACATCCACCACTAGGGGACAGTGTTAACTCATTTTGAAAGTGAAGTGATGGTTCAAGACTTTTCTCCACATTTGTTTTTGACCTCTGTAGCATAATGTAGCCCTCTTTAGCACTGGCATCATACTGAGGGTAGATGTCAAAAATAGGTTATGAAACGTGAAAACTGCTGTTGTTCCCCCTAAACACAGAAACACAGTGTGTTGATGAAACATGCCTTTACAGCCTCTCTCTCTCTCTCTCTCTCTCTCTCTCTCTCTCTCTCTCTCTGTGTGTGTGTGTGTGTGTGTAGGTGTGTGTAGGTGTGGTCGGAGTAACAGCACTAGGAGTTTATTTGTTTCATGGGACACTTGAAACACTTTTTGCATTTCTCTTGGGTACGACAAATGTTATTTCCTCACAACTGCCTTTTAAAAACTGTTCGTTTTTTAGTTTTTAAAAATTGAACTAAATTTCATTGAGCTGAGGTTTATATTGTTAACATGTATGTGATCTCCGACATTATAATAATGTAGATGAAGATAAAAGTAGTAGTATGCATAGTGCAATGCTGAACAACTCTGGTACTGTGTACATACAGAACTGAAGAAGCCTCTTGGATGAGAGGGGAAACATCTTCAAAAACCAAGAAGAGAAGTCCAGCTGTCTTCTGCTTAAACACTTAGAATTACCATGATCTGGATGACTGAGAATCAACATAGACAGTAGAGACTTTCTGTAAATTAAATAGAAGTAACTTGGTGATACACAAAAAATTACCATCTGTCACGACTAAAATTCCGGCTTTATCAGGCAGTAAGAGCCCTTCAAAGCATGCCATGAATTTACAGAATATAACATTGTATTTTATGGAGTAGAAATAACAATTTTGAGATACATGAAATTTACTTGTCATAAATAAGTTTTTGTTTACCGGTACTCCCGAGTGATCTGTAATGGAGCATAATAGTTTTTTTTTTTTTTACTGATTGGTAAATTTATGCTATCTTTTGCTTGATATTTATTAATATTTCTTGATTTAAGATGTACTGTTCAGTTCTATTACTAGCACACATCTGGTTAGAGACAACAAAGTTAGCCTTGTGGGCTAACTGGCTTAGTTAAAGTTTGCTGTTAATCAATGATCTTACTTGACTACTAATAAACCAAAAGTACAATAAATACAAAGATAATAAGAAAAAATCACAACTTTAGCAGTAGTTGATGTTATTTTTATTTATTTTATTTTTTATTTTTTTTTATTTTTTTTTACAATTTTCTCATTATTAAACTGATAATTTAACTGAATCCTACTTGGCCAAGAGTCAAGTAGGATTCAGTAATGTAAGATTAGTATTTTGTTGAGTCTTTTAAATCTTTATCTAAACTCAAACTTAGAGTCTACAGAGCAGCTACAGTTTCACATTAGGATGTAATTTCCCCTCGCTGACCCTAAAGGAGATCTCAGCTTGATTTAATCTCCGTATTCATGCGTGAGTGCGTCTACATGTGTGTTTGTCCTCCTCGTTACTGGGAGTGTGCCTCTGCACAGTCCTGATGACTGGGATGACTCTGGTGTTTATAGAAGAATTCCTGCCTTCTGGCACCCATTGAATGTTGAGTCTTTATGGCCTCTTTGGAACTCAGTTTGTCAACACAAACACTGCAACACAAAAGCATGTGAGTGTGAAAACGGTGCACAGGAGGAAAGGAGCCACATACTTGAAGCATCTGCTGGATTGTCATCTCTACAACCATAGTCACATATTTACC
Organism: Amphiprion ocellaris; assembly: GCF_022539595.1. Classification (NCBI taxonomy): domain Eukaryota; kingdom Metazoa; phylum Chordata; class Actinopteri; family Pomacentridae; genus Amphiprion; species Amphiprion ocellaris. Next base: position 26,116,782 of record NC_072770.1, on the reverse strand, counting down.
TTAGTGGCTGAGGGTGAGAGGTGGATAATGTCTGTTATGAACGAGACACATATAAGCACTTAGTCAGGCAAAGATCACCACAATAGTAAAGAAAAGTCTATTTATTAGTGAAAAATGTCCTTCAAAATGTGCATAATGTAACACTGCATATGTGTCCAAGACATTGTGTGATTTTTAATTCACCTTCTTGGTGCGCGTGTGTGTGTAAACATGAATCTGTGTGTGGCTGCGTGGGAGTGTAGCAGAGAGAATGAGATGAGTTAAGGAGATGGACAGATCGTGTGTGTGTGTGTGTGTGTGTGTGTGTGTGTGTGTGTGTGTGTGTCTATTAGGGGGTGGGTGCATTAGTCCGTGTCAGACAGCAAAGAGTGCCGCATTTATCTAGGAATCTGAGCCAAAGCAACCTCACTTACAGAGAGCGAGTGGGAGAAAGAAGACGACAAGGGGGATGAACTGAGGAAAAAAAGACAGAAGAAGGAGATGAAAGAAAGACAGAGAGTTGAAAACAACATGGACAAGGACAGCAACACAAAGATCTAAACAAAAAAGTGCAAGCCAGCAAAGATTTTCCACCTGAAGAGGCACTTTTTGGGATATATAGGAAGGTGAACTGAAGGTTTGCAGGGATTTATCAACAAAAAGCACCTTCAGATTTGGGGAACAAGGCTGGACCACTGCTTTTAAGAGTTCAAAAGAAAGGTTAGGAAAAGCCTGCATCTGTGCATTTTCCCATGATTCCTTTCAGTTCTCTGAGCATGCTTCCTCTGCTGTCACTGTATGTGGGAGCGCTGCTGTCCTCAGATGCATCTCCAGCCTGCGTCCATCCTCCCTGCAGGGACAGTCTGGTGGCTGCACCCATCCCACCAGGGACCGGAGCAGGAGTGGGTAGCGGGGCCTGCGAGGGTCAAACTGGGACAAGGGTCTGCAGGATGGGAGTTTCACTTCCAGCCATTTCAGATGTACCTCGGAGGGTGGAGCACAGGCACGATTTTCCCCAGGTTCAGTATAAGGTAAGTGAACTTTGGGTTCAGAAAATGGCTTATTGTTTTCAACTTGGAAATCTTAAAATGTCATTGTAAGAGAAGTCAGATGACGCAACTTCGAACCAGCTATGTAACTGTGAGTGACAACCTGAAGCAGATCTAAACCTCTGTTCATTCACGTGTGCCAGTGAGAATGAGCAGCGTAGTATCAAGCACATGCCAGCAGCTCCTTTCTCGTGGGACACTAAACTTGGCACCACCTAACAGCCATGGAGCATTAACCATCAGCAATCAAAGAAGGGATAAAATTAGGTCTGCTTTAAAAATGTCCTCATCATATGGTTGTGCTGAGCTCATGCAGCGACAGGTGTGTGAGGGACATGATTACAATGGCTGATGTAAGTGTAAGAGACAGACTGAGAGTGACACTCACTCAGTTCATGAGTGGGTTATCCTTGGAGACGTCATCTTCCAAACCAAAGGATGCATTTAACCAAATTTTTGGATATGAAGACTTGGATTTATAACACAATGTCTTATGAAGAAGTACCTGTATTTGTGGGCACTGTGTTGCAGGCTGGAGGTGTCAAAGAGCGTCTGGTTCAGCTGCAGCGCTGCATGCGCTCTCTCCAGGAAACAGGGGGGCCCTGGAGTCACGGGGGCCAGGAGAGCAACTCTCTCGGGGCCATCCTGGCTTTAATGGCAGCTGTGCTGACAGAGTGTGACCTCCACTGTCACAGCCAGGCCCTTGGGGCGATGGCCAAACGACTGGGTGAGTCGTGCACATTTATATCCCCCCACCTCTGCAACACTCGGACAAACATGTAGACACATACACACACAGACACAAATGCCAGCGCCATCACTCCCCCACACATAGTAAACAGAACCTCAATGAGGCCTGCTACGTGTCGGTCATAGGTGAGTGCATAGGAATTTAACTGCACAGAGAAGCATGGCCAAAACCCTGCATATGTGCACACACAGACACGTACAGTCGAGCTCTCGATGTGAAGAAGCTTTAAAGAGCTATCACATAATCCCTTTGTGAAGTACATAAAGACAAAGGTTCTATTTTCAGTGCCTGACAACAGCGTGATGTGTCTCACTGATAACCTAATCCTGCTCTGGGTTGACAGAGAGTGCAGCAGTGGGGAGAGAGGGGGAGAAAGACCTGCTGCTGTTCCTGAAGAGCATCACACAGCATCCACCCACAGGTGAGGGCATGGGAGGTGATCATGTGACTTGTTGTTGATGAATAAGCTGAATTAAACTGTGTTTGGCTCTCAGTTGCCCCCTTGGAGAGGTTACATCCTCAGGACTGTGCAGAGATATATAGACTCGGGATCAAAGAGAACGGAATCTACACCATCCAGCCTGACCTGCACGGGCCTGCGCTGGAGGTATTTCAGATTCACCACACTCATAAAACACACAGACAGACCCCCACCCTGCTGCTCTTATTTTAGAGATCCGCTGCTATCCGTGGGTCAGTAAAACCTGGGTTTTATAATATCAGTCTTTGTTTTGACTCAGGCTAAATGTGACATGGAGTCGGCGGGTGGTGGGTGGACAGTGATCCAGAATCGGCAGGACGGCTCAGTGGACTTCAACAGAACATGGCAGGAGTACCGGGAGGGATTCGGCAGTCTGCAAGGAGAACACTGGCTGGGCAATGCAGCGCTGCACGCCCTCACCTCCACCGGCCAGCACCAGCTCCGCATCGAGCTGGAGGACTGGCACCAACAGAAGCGCCAGGCCACCTACAGCAACTTTAAAGTGGCCTCAGAGGCACACAGGTGAAGTGAACTGAAAACATACATAAGTATCTGCAGTGTGGTCTTAGATGCACGCACAATAGTTCTGCCAACTTTGAAAGAATTTGGGATATTTCGTCTAGGGAATTTCTGTATCATTATATTTTCACTGGGTTCTCAAAAGGTGATGTCATATACTCCCACGTATCAGTCAGAATTTAGCAGCACTTGGTTCAAACTGTGATGGGAGTTTTGGGGTTGTTTTCAAAGGTTTGTGAGCCACTTTCAATCAGATTTTATCAAACTCGATCCACACAGACCTGATAAAGTGTCAGAGTAATTGACTCATAACCATTTTTTGCCAAGTTTTAGGGACTTTGAGGCCTTCATCATCCTTGAAATAAGAGTTTGGCCTTTTGTTAAATGTGACATGGAGTCGGCGGGTGGTGGGTGGACAGTGATCCAGAATCAGCAAGAAAGCTCGGGGGAATCTCTGTGACCGAACACGTTTGTTTCAGAAGCAAATCAGATCTGAAAATGCAACATCAGAGTGGCGTTATGCAGATAATTTATAGTGTAGGCCTTGTCGTGTTTAATTTTTCACTCTTCTGGTCTTACATACTGGGCAAATGTGGGCTTTGTGTCTGACACACATTTACTCTGTTTACAACAGATGGATGATGAATTAAAAGATAAATAAATCAGAAGAGAAACAGAAGAAACGCAGTTGCCTTCATTCAAAACAACTTTAAACGTACATCAGCAAAAGAATAAGTGAGGGAACACTGCATGATCGATGGCAAAAAGCACCGAAGCTACTCTGGTAGCTGGTGGTGACTCAGCACTTCACTCTTTACTCCTCTATACTCCTCCATGGCCTCTGTTAATAGAGATACCAACTGACATGTGGCAGCTTGATTAAAAAATAAGTATGCAAAGATTATTTACTCAGATTTTAGCAAAACCGTGTTGTTTCTGTCTTTCAGGTATCGTCTGACAGCCAGGGAGTACTCTGGTGATGCAGGCAACGCTCTGAGCTACAGTAAGCGTTACAACCACGACGGCAGATCTTTCAGTACCGCTGACAGAGACCACGACCGTTACACATCTGGAAACTGTGGTCAGTACTATGGTGCAGGCTGGTGGTTTGATGCCTGCCTGGCTGCTAACCTGAATGGACGGTATTACCGAGGGCGCTACAGTGGGGTGACCAACGGTATCTACTGGGGGACGTGGTACATCCTGACAGACGGACGAACTGGGGAACGATACTCCTTCAAGAGAGTGGAGGTGAAGACAAGACCCAAGAACTTTGTGGGAGCACACTAAAGATAATGACCATAGATCAGAATGGGGGATTTTCTGCACAGTAGACTACAGTAATAATCACAGCAGACACTGATGAAAAACCTGTTTTGCATAGTTTTGATTTAATAGATGTCTTAGTCAGTGTCTGTACATCACTGTTGTTAGAGCAGCTTTTGTGCCACTTATCACTTACATGCAAATGGCAGCTAATTCTGTTTGAAGACTGTTTGAAGTTACACTTTTGTTCACGATGGGGTTTCTCATGATGATGCTTCATGAAAGTGAAACAAAGAAATGCATTTTTGAAAACACTGCTTGTGGAAGCTGATGTGTAATAAATTCACAGACTCTTTATTGTACATTCAAAATAGAACATACACACTAGGTTGCCTGGTGAGGCATTTTTAGTTTAGTTTGGTTTGATTCAGCCTTCAAATAGGTGTACAGTATAATTACTTAAGCAAAATCAACAATCTGTGTTTCAGTAGTGACTGAGGTTTAGGTGGAATTTATCTATTTATCCATTTATGCAACCCACCACAAATAAAAGAAAAGATAATTCACACTTGTAGCCCTCAAAATAGACTTGAAAATTTATGTTACCATTATTCACCATAGATATGCAGTACCTTTTAATTGGTGTTATGGCTTTTTGTAAATTTAATCTATAAATACCTCTAAGATTATATTTACTCTTCCGGATTGAAAAAAACAACAACCTTTGGCTTACATTATATATAGTATATTACATTATACTATATGGGGCTTTAGAAATAGTGAATTAGTATGATCAAGATAGCCAGCCTTAATCATAGCACATATAGCTTGTTTCAAAAGTATGACTATTAAATGTATTGTTGCTTCAAATGTCAGCTCCAAGAATTTCAAACACTACGAAATGTCTGGAAATGAGCAGTAATTTATCTACATATACATTATAATTTAATATGTGCCTAGATTGATACAGAATTACTATAAAATTAGATGTTTTTTCCTTTAATGTCGTCAAAATGTTGTTTGCATGTTAGTTTGTGATCAGTCGCAACTACTTAGAACTTTGTTTCAAAAACTCATTCAATTTCAGCATCACAGATTTTTTTCAGGTTAAATTAAATGAAAAGCTTTATTGTCATTATAATGTAGTGCAAGGCAGCAATATAACAACATTTTAAAGGCACTTGAAATACAATTCAAACTGTCTGCTCATGAATTTTAGGTCAGATGATGTCATGAGAGTCAAGAGGTCATCATGTCCATGCAGAGGACTCAAACAGTTGCTAGATAGACACCTCCTAAAATTCAAACTCCATCACACTGCCATTTATGTGACAGGGGGCCGATAGGGATTTAAAGCTCCATTTCTGTCCAACCACAGCTCTCTATCTTCTGCCTCCAACCCAGAGCTCACAGTTTGACACCAAACAGAGAGTAACCCAGTTTTGCAGAGGCATTTTTTTCTCTCCTCACCTTACTAATACTTTCCCAGCTCCAGGCCTGACATAGTGATGCTGACTATTCGGAGTCTTATTCTGCCGTCATACTCCAAAATCATCCTCCACCCACGACTATCAGCACACACACAAACCCACACTCGGCCTCACCTGCTCTCGAGAGTTGGCGTCAGGCGGGCGGCTCCCTCCCTGGCTGTGCTTCACAAAGCCCTTTCTGGGAGTTTAGAGCTTGTGTGTGAGCGGCGAGTGTGTGTCTCACCGTGTTTGTAAAATGCTGCACCTATTTTTGCAGCATTTGCGATGAGCTGCCAGTCTCTCCAACAAGAAGGAAAACTAATATTAACCAGAGAAGGACCCGAGGAACCGATTCTGATTTGTACACTAATGACTTGCCATGGTATTGACATACATGACTTATACACACTAGGACACGGCATTATACATGTATGCACACACGCGCACGCACACACACACACACACACCATGCAAAGTTAGTTCTCTCAGCAGATCAGGAGGTGCATGATGTGCTTGGCTTCATAAAAACAAATGGCTCCCATTGTACACATCATGGAGACTTAATTATTGTTATGCAACCAAAAGCTCCTTTTCCCTTTTTCTCTGTTTTACACGTGCTTCAATACACACACACACACACACACACACACACACACACACACACACACACACACACACACCCATCAGACAGTTAACAGTAAGCAATCAAGATCAATCACCCATGAAACCCATTATACGTATCAGCTTTCTCATTTGATTTCATCTGTGTGTGTGTGTGTGCAGTTTTGTATCACTAGAGAAAACAATGCAGCCTTAAAAGTCTCCATGTTCTGCCCCCTGGTGGCTCCTAATCATATGGAAGAAACTGGAAAAAAAAGAAGTTTTGCTGCAGTTGAGGATTACTGCTAAAATCCACCTTGTAGCAATTAAGCTATAAGGGCAACTCTCTAGTTGGTGTAAATAACATTTTCATCCTTGAGAGATGCTCTTGAAACCTTCTCGATTCTGACAAATTTCTCAATCGCAGCCCAATGCCTTAAAAATGACATTCATTCTATATTATCATCAAAAAGAAATCAGGATTAACTCCTTCCTGCAACTTTCTATTCATCTTTGCGGCCCTCTATTCTGCATTGCTCCCTCATACTAACAATATCTCACAAATGTATGAATCCTCTCCTTGTTTTGATTCTGCAAATTCTGAGCTACAATCACATTAAACATCAATCTGTTCTCCTTGTCCTCTTCTTCTCTCCTCCTCTCTGCATCCATCAGTCTTGTTGACAAGGGAGGAACAGAGGCCCAGGGTTGTGTCACCACAGTATCCTGGCACCATGTCTGGAGTGGGGTGATAGTGGTGCTGCTGCAGGGTGTGAGGGGTACCGGCAGGCTCTGCTGCCCCAGGGCCGGAAGCCCAGACTGGGCAGCGGTTAGCCAGCACATCCCTTTGAGTAACACAGAGCTCCTCTGAGGGAAGTTCCCCTGTGATCTCTGTCATTTCTGAAGAAAATATCAGGCTGAAAACTTATCTTGATATTAGTGTGTTGACCTTCATGTAGCATTCAGGCGTCTATTCTGTTAGGGGCACACATTTACAGGATAGTTCACTTCAGAATATCACTTGATTCAGAAGCATTTTAAACATGGTAGTCACACAAACTTAACACAGTATGATCATAAACCTAATCCCAAAATGGCCATAAAAGAAGATTTGCTTGTTGGTTATATTTTCTATTCAGTTTCCACCATCCACCCAACTTTATTAATATTCAGTACCAGTGATCATTCAGTAATGAGTCTCACTCTGGGTAAATAAAGACAATAATATGTGTGACGACAGAGTCATGCTTCATTATACACTGCACTATTTCTCTCAAGTACAAATGGCATTTTTCATTAGAATTTGTAGAACTATAATCATGATTTGCATAAGCAAGGAAAAAAACAGCTCAGATAAAAGTTTAATATTTAGGCAGACAATTTATATGAGGAAAAATTTTATTTCGCTTCTGTTGTCTGCAGTTCAAACATCAACAGCTCCTGTTCAACTATGTAACAGTAAATGAAGATGGAGACAGATGCCAGGTGATCCAGTTAACAGCAGGTGGCAATGTTGGCTAGAGGAAATCTGGAAAACAACTCTGTAGGACTTTCATGAGAAGCTATGCCTCAGTCCTGAGCAAAAGAGGCAGAAACGCTGTGTATAGAAATTAAAGAATAATGGCTTTACTGTCTCATATAATATAACAAACAGCTAAAGACTAAAACTGTGTTAAACTTTGACTGTGTTTATGTGAAGGCTGGTGATCAAGAAGGTAACTGATGTTTTAAGTCCACATATTTTATGCTTCAGCTGGATGTTTCTGATGTCTCAGTAAAATAAGTGCACCTGCCTTTAATCCATTGCAGGCAATCAGAGTTAATACAAGAGAGCTTTGACTGAGAATCTGTTAAAATGTTGAACTTAAACACCCCACCCAAAAAAAATTAGGCTGCAGTGCCTCTTTTCAGCACCGGGGGCACTATAATTGAGGAAGAAGGTCAAAGGACAAAAACTGTCCACGGTGACAACAGTTTTCATACTGTGCTGATAACATTACAATACATTTTCATGTGGGATATTGAGAAAACAAACCTTGGGCTAAACAGCAGTGTGTCTGCAGTGGAAAACGGGGAGGAGGCAGCATGAAAGGCTCGGATGAAGGTGGTGAACTTAATGACCTGCAGTGGACAAAACTCTTCATTCTTTAATCTGCTCTCATGGTGATAAGGGTGTGCATGAAGGCTGTCAAGGGTAAAGAAGGGGGGAGCAGTGTTCAATGTTCAAGAGTAGGGAGGAAGCAGGAGCGGGTGAGGTTTGAAAGGTGTGTGAGCGTAACAGGCCGTTAGTGGCTCCCCTTCCCTGACCACAGGACCACTGAGAGACAGCATGTGCCTGCTTTTAATACTGGTCCTGCAGAAAACCAGAGCAAGGCAGCGTTCCGTTTGAAACCGGAATTCAGCAGAACAAGTGTATCCTGATGTGGTGAGATGCTGGGGGTGAGGAGGGGAGAGGAGGGAGGGAGGACACAGAGGGCGCCATGTGGCAGGCCTCACTCCATCTCTGGTCTACATCTGCAAATGAAAGTGGAGGTGGAGAGGGTTTTTGCAGGCAGTGGGAGGAAGCACTAGAGGCTGTTTGCAAAACTAAATGAAATTTTAATAAATGCAAACATTTATATATTTATGTGGTTAAAACTCAGCATGTGTGTCATCTTTCTGAGACCCCGAATGACTGCAGAGGCCTCCAGGACTTCCTGGTGCAACATCTTTTCAGTTCTTTACATTGCAAAGCTGATTGCTTACTGACTGCACATTATAAAAATTTAGATTACCTATTTATATCATTTACACTTATATAATCAAATAGTTTTATTCAAAGCACAACCATTTTTGATCAGTTTTTGACCCTAGTGGTTATAATGATACTCAAAAATTCTGTAAAGCAGCTATAATCAGTGCTTTCATAGAGCTCATCACCACTTCCATGTGAAAGATGTTGCTCATAATGAAGAAGCCACAGGTTCTGGATGCAAAAGGTAGCGAGCTAACATTGTAGAATATGTGTATTTATTTATGTATATACCTTCACTCAGCGACACATAAATACTACATAGGGTCTCATTTCTCTGTCAAAAGAGCCTAAATTCATTGCATCCATGATTCCAGAACATGCTGCAAACACTGCTTTGAGCTTCTGCTCCATGTTTACATGAATACATCACATATTTTCTGCAAATTCTGTACATTCATGCTGTGAATCTCCTGTCTACCACATTGGAAAGGTGTGCTATTGCATTCAGATCTAGTGGCTGTTTAGTGAGGCCTTGAAGTAAACTGAATTTCATATCGTGCTCATTAAAACAAAGTTTGCCCGCTACAGCCTCAGACTGTTCTCAGCTGACATGAGTTTAACCTGACATGGTCTCAGGATCATGACATAATGCATCAAAGCAGTTTCCCTCAAGCAGTTCACTTCTTCTTCTCTGGTGGTGCTGTTCCATCATAATCCACCAAACTGTCACTCTGGTATGAGGGTAAGAAGGAGAAAAACAGCAAGAGAAAAGGTGAGGAGATTGAGAATGCTGATCAGGCAGACTCTGTTCCTCAAATCAAAGGATCATCTAATCTGATAATACCTACTGACACGAAAACACACGAGAGAAACCTCGAGAAGGTCAGAAGCGGCTCATCATAATCCACATGAAATACCAGGAAAACGTCTGACAATTATTAAATCACAACAAATATGCACACTGTGTTTGTAAAATTATGAAACTTAGAGAGAGAGAAAGAGAGAGAGTGTGTGTTGTGGAAGAAGTGAAGTAGAGTATGAAGGATGTGGTAAAGCAGCCCAATGGTCAGCTGTGTTTCTCTTCTCTCTGTCACTTTCTCTCCTGCACCTGCAGATTTGTGGCAAAGCAGACGCACAAACACGTCTTGTAACTGCAGTCTCACAGCGTCAGTGTCCTCTGTTTGAGCAGCAGCTAAGGACACAGTCAATTCCTCTAAATGCTTTGAAAATTTGTTTTGTTGTTGTGTTTGTGTGTACATGCGTGCGTGTGTGTGTGTAGTAGGCATCTTCCTATACAAAGACAGAGAGCGAGACAAGAGATGGATCAGATCTGGTATTTTGTCTCTCTCTCTCTTTCTGTGTGTGTGTGTGTGTCTGAAGTGTGTGTGACAGGATGGGTTAGCTCTGCAGAATCAGCTTAAGCAAAGACATTTGTGCACAGGAGGAGGAAAGTCAGCGGATTTATATCTTCAAAATCGCAGCGGATCAGACACAGAATGAGCACAGAGATTTTGTTTCTCATTTTGTTTGTAGTCATGGTAGCAGCTAACACTGATGAAAGAATGTCAGATCAACACTAAACAACCACAATTTTAGAACAACTAATAGGTAAAGTGAATGATGATGATCATCTCAGTATAATGTAATGGTTTGTTGGGAAACTTCAAGTCCTGGCATGTATGTCGATGTTGCTTGTTACATGCAGCCTTGTCTGTCTGTTTGTCCGCAAGTTTGACACCAAAACTACCAGGCTGAATATCATGAAACCTGGTGGAGAGGTGGAGCATGGCCAAAGGAAGAACAGATTAAATTGTGGTGCAAATCCTAAACACTTTCTTTAAAACTGTGAGACGGGGCATTGGTGTAGGATTGTGCTCTCAGAGTGCTCTTCTAGTTCATCATAAATTTCTAGAAATTTATTTCAGGTTTTTTGTCCATTACATGAAGTATGAATTATTCTGCATTATTTTCCAGTAAAGTTTACTTACTGTTGTGAGGGTGCACAATGCAGACTTTTTAGATCAATCTACACATAACTGCTTCACCTCAACCTCTGGGGCTGGAAAATTAATTCAATGCACAAGTGCTAAAAACTGTAGTTCCTTGAGTGGCCATTTGAAATAAACATGTTCACAGCTTGTTACAAAAAACATTTTTGGTGTCTATAACCAATTTCCCCGTTCATTACAACTTAAAATAATGCATAATCATGAGCATAGTTACTTTGAGTGACAGGTGGGTACCACTGCAGTCCATGCCCTGCCTTAGCTCTGTTTACACTTCACCTCTTTGCTCATTTTTGGATAAACCAGGAGTTAAAAGGGGCCACTTGGCATTGCCAAGATGGTGGGAACCAGAGCCACTACAATGATATTCAAAGCTGTTGTTCAGAAAACCTACTGGTGGTCACAGAGGGTTTGTCCAAGTTTAAGAACTGTCTATGATCACCACACAGCAGTGACAGTAACAGTCATACAAGGTGGAGGAGTCTGTTGACTTTAATATAAGGAGAAATAAATGGATGTCTATACATCACTGATTTCAACCGGAAACCAACCGAAAACATAAAATCATATGTTGACCTTTTGAAAATTATTAGCAAAAGTAAATGAATATGATCTCTACTTAAGGATCTATAACGAGCAAATGCATTTGTATGATTCATTAAAAAAGAAATTTAAAGCTCATCCATCTGCCTTCTTCAACCCTACAGACATTTCATCAATTCTTTACTTGTTTTCTTTGAGCAGACAAGTTTGTTAAAGCTAAATTTACATTTGAACCATCATCTCTCGATAATGTATCTACAAATTGAGGTAAATTCTCCAAATGCTTGTCTATCTAGTTTAGCCAGTTTGTGGTGTTTTACATGACTATCTGCAGCCTTTCTGCCCGATCAGTAGCAGCATTTGCAGTCCTTATTAAGCACAAACTATTACACACATTTGTATATGCTCACTCGGTATCCAGTGCACACACAGAGACACACAACCACAGGAACTGGATTCACACGAAGACAAAATAAAGGCTCAGCTATGTGAAATTGATGAACACTCACAGGTTGAGGGGAAAAAGAAGTTGTTTTGAATTCTACAACTCCCCGGACATCTCCAGTGAAACAGAGACTGATTGACAGGTGGTTTGTGACAAGGTGTTGTAAACTCTCACTTCCTGCTGCTCTCTGGGCAGGAAGTGAAGTGGTGAACCTCTGACCTGTAATGACTTGGAAAAGATCCTTTTCAAGACTGCACACAGTGAAGAATGAGATCAAATCAGGACATTTTAAAAGATATTAGAGATACTGAAGACAGTCTCTTAAACTCTTATTTAATTCCTCATATTCCTCCTATTTAATTGTTTTTCAACACTGAATCATGGACAATTTAATTTAGCTTTTTTTGACAAGAATTAGCAAAAAAAAAATTCTTTAATGTCAAAGTGAAAACATTTGAATGTAATGTCAATAATTCAAAATATAAACCAGAAAATAACAAATTGCATAATGAGTCGCTCCCTTCAAGTCAATATAGATCCACATTTCGAATTGAGATTGTGGGGATAGGACTTAAACAGCCTTGCCCATTTGGACACTGCAATTTCACCTCGTTCTTCTCTGAGAAATTGCTCCAACTATCTGGTTCTTTTTCAAGTCCAGCCACGAATTTGACATTTTTGTAGCTTTGGCTGTTTGATTCAGGTCACTGTCTTGCTGGAAGACATATCTTCTCCCCAGTCACTGCATCACATTGTCTTCTGGGATCTCCACATGCTTTGCTGCATTCATTTTACCCTCTACCTTTAGAAACCTTTCAGTGCCTCACATCATGATGCTGCCACCACCATGCTTCACAGGGGGGATGGTGTGTTTATGATGACACGGAGTGTTTGGTTTCTGTCAAACGTAGCATCTAATCTGACAGCCAAAAAGCAAAATTTTAGTGTCATCCGACCCAAAGACCCTTTTCCAGTTGACTTTAGAGTCTCTTAAGTATAAAATTAGGGGTTTTTTTTCCCAACAGTGGCTTTCTCTTTGCCACTCTCCTATAAGGCTTTGTGGGATGAAGAATAGATAACAGTTGCTGTATCAACTCTAAAATGTTGCTTCCACAAAAAACTAAACTGCATATTTAATTATGTGTGGGAATATAATTTTGTGGAGAGAGTATTGATTGTCTTCCCCATCTCAGCTGCTAAAGCTTGTAACTCCTTCAGAAGAATCATAGGTGTCTTGGTGGCCTCACTAGTCTCTTTCTTGAGGAAGTCCTGCTCCTGACAGATTTATGCATGTGTCATATTTCTTCCATTTATTAATGGTGGATTTAATTGCACTCTAAGGAATATTCAGTAATTCTGCTTTTTTTTTTTTTTTACTTTTCCCCTGACTTATGCTTTTCAGGCACATTTATATGGAGCTGGTTGGACTGTTCTTCTGGCTTTATGGTATAGTATAGTTATATGGTATTACTGTGTAAAAAATCTATTTTCATTTTGACATTAAAGATTTTTTTTGTAAAACACAACAAACAGAAAAAGGTGCAGAATAAAATTGGTTATAATTTAATGTCAAAAAGCAAACAAAGACAAAACTTCCGAGAGGTATGAATACTTTATATAGCCAAAGTATAATTATTGAAGTACCGTTAAGAATGCATGAACGCATCTATCACTTGAATAGATGTGGACCCATTTTGAAAACCCTGTATACTGCTGACTAGTGAAACATAAACGAGAGCTGCCTGAGTAAACCATCTTCATCCTGTGTATTTTCAAAGATGGCACAGGGTTTCCTTCGAGACAAAGCTAAAAGATTCTCAATGCCATATATTCTACAAGTCCCTGAACTCTGAAAGGATGAACAATGTTCATTCTAAGCATATTTCCTCATTGGGTGCTTGAATGTTGGTGGTAGAAAGTGGTGACATCACGTGGTTGTGAAGACAATTTGATTCAGCACCATAACATGCATATGCAGCGTTTTCCTGTGTTATCTGTGAGAAATACACATGTAGACAATGTGGAATATATTATATTATATTATGAATACATATATATTTAGATGAAAGGCCGTAGGTCTAGTAAAGTAGGGAGGCAGTGTTTGAAGATGAACAGACCAACTCCTCTCCTCTAGGTGTCACTGTCTGCCTGATTATTCCAGCCTGCAGCAGAGGTTTTTTTTCTTATCTCACTATTACACGTCCTCCAAAATGGCACTGAAAGTTCATAGCAAGAAGTGTCCTCTGACAGGCTCACAAAGCTGCTGAGAGCAACTTTTACTGAGAAAGTGGAGAATATAATGATAATAGCATGCGGCTAAATTAATTCATTCATATTTTCTTAAGCGGTTGGTGTCAAGTTAAAAGTCTGTCAGTGAAACGTTAAATTCAACAAAATTCGAACAATGTTTTTATGAATAAGGTGCATTCAGAAAAATCAAACTCAACATTAAATTAAACTAATTTAATTTACACTCAAAGAGCAATTAAATAAAATTAGATTAAATGAAATCACACAAGAACAATTCATTCAATAAAAACAAATCTATGGTAAAATAAATATATAAACACAATATCAATCAAATAACATTTCAAATTAAAATACATTTAAAAAGAACAAAATGACATTAATAAACTTGCTTTTGACTGAACAACCCTTTGAAGGGGTAATTATATATTTGACCTGAAGCTAATGCATGAGTGTCCATAAAATCATCCATACTAATTTGAGCCCTTTTGTTTGTTTGTTTGTTTTTGTGTACTTAACAAATTGTCAGACAAATGCAGATCCTAATGTCACATTTTTGGCTTGAGAAATAATTCTCAAGTCCATGACCACTGTGAACTATGATTATCCTCAATCTGTCATCTCTTGTGACATTTATTTTTTACTCAACTGCCTTCAAAACACACATTTAAACATTCATTTTTGTGGAATTCTTACTAAAAAAATGACATAACGATGCATATTCACTGCAACATTTGACTGACAGTGAGCAAGTGTAAGTGATGAGAAAACTATCAATCTGCTTCTACTTTCTCTTGAAATTTGCAGCAATATTAGGTCTAAAACGGTTTGCCAAATAATGTCTGAGCGAGTGGACGGGCCCATCATTTTTAAGAGTTTCTCTACTACTTTGCTACTTTGACCCTTACATAATGTTTTGTGAATACAGCCGACTATTAGATTTCGACCCCAGCAAGTCTCAGATCTTTGTATTTATACAGAATACACCAAATGTTGCACATCCCAGCCTACCCCTGGTGAGGTATCATATCACCTTATCTTCCATTTTGTCTCCTGAGTCGAGAAATAGAAACGTCTGGGTCACAAATCAGGTGACGAAACTGTGATTTTAAATAGATAATTCACATGTGGAACTGCAAAAATAAATGTTAATTACAGCAAAAGTATAATGATGGTTAACTGGAGATAAAAACCTTATAAAATCACTGCACACTGCAAACACATTAGAATATTAGAGGAATGTTTTGCTTGGTTTGTTGTGGAGGTTTGCATCTATCAAAGCATGTCAGTAAAGGTCATCACACTGGTTTAACTAGACAATATGAAAAATGGGAAATGCTCTGTCATTGTAGGGGGAATGAAGGAGGAGGAGAAGGAGGAGGAGGAGGAGGAGCACTCCTGGCTGGCCTGACTTTATGTTTGACCTTTTTGGGAAGGAGAACTAATCCTTGAATATAATAGACTGTAAGATATGGAAAATGACTGCCCTGTTATCTGTGTTACCCTGGAGACCATCAGCAGCA
This sequence comes from Amphiprion ocellaris, assembly GCF_022539595.1. Taxonomy (NCBI): domain Eukaryota; kingdom Metazoa; phylum Chordata; class Actinopteri; family Pomacentridae; genus Amphiprion; species Amphiprion ocellaris. The sequence continues at coordinate 26,101,170 of NC_072770.1, read as the reverse complement.
CCCAGGGCTGCTGCAGCTGCCAAGTTATTAAGCATCCAGTTTGTATATATTGGAAAAATACCTTTTTTTTTTTCTGCCATGGCTGGTCACTCCCCATAGATACACTCATGCACAGAGTTTAATGCTATAATAAACAGCTTCCTCTTCATTCCTGGTGCATATAGAACACTGATATTTATTTCTTATCTTTGCATGAAGCTGCTGCCATTGTGTGGATAAAAGTTCATTTTTATCAGCAGTGTTGTTTTGTGCCTAAAGCTAAATAGATAGCTTTAGGATTTATAGAAGATAAATCAGGAATTTAAAACAATTTTGTGCTTGCTTGCTGTTCTCATTTTCCTTTATTGGAATTTGGTTTGTAGATATTTCAAGAAAGTTTCAAGACTTTGGTGTAATGTGACTTTGGGCAGCAGCCAAACCAAATCATTTAATTGCTTTCATTATAGGGTCTAAACCAAGATAATGAGACTAAATAAATAAATACCTCCACCACTGTCTGCCTGTGTGTGTGTGTGTGTGTGTGTGTGTGTGTGTGTGTGTGTGTGTGTGTGTGTGTGTGTGTGTGTGTGTGTGTGTGTTTCAAGTGAATCTGAAAAGGCCTGTTTACACACCCTGGATTAATACCGCTCCTGCTTGCGTTTGCCATTTGCAAAATTTCCAACACATGAAAACATTATTCAAATATATATTTTCCCTCCCTGGATGGAAGCTTCTGCGTCTGTTTAACTCTTATCCAGTTAAATCCAGGATGAAAGAAATAAGATAGACGGCAACAAAGAAGCGAAACCTCAGATGGCTCCTTCAGATAACCTAAATAAATAAATAAATAATGGGAAAGCGCGTTGAATTTATGCCGTCAAACGCACCGAATAAAGACTTTGCACATGCAGAACATTAAACTTGGAAATAATAGGCAGCACCGTGATTTCCCTGCGTGCAGCCCGCTTCCCTCCTCCTCCTCTATCTATCCATCTATCAATCATCCTCACAGATCTGGTCCAGTAAGTGATGCATTCCCTGCATTAGATGTATTTGTTGTGCGAGTTTGAAAAGGCGGCGATAATCTGGGAGCGAGAGATAAGAAATGCCATTTATTCCGCGGCACTTTGGAGCCTATTTCCCGGGCCGATCAGCCCCATTCTCCCCGACACCTCCAGCAGCTCGCTGATAACGATTAGGCTATTTATTATCTTCACAAAGAACAAAGATTAGCCAGCACCGATGAAAAATTACCCCGGGATGGGCTATAATCAGTGGGATCCAAGGATCCTAGCAGCATTGGATTTCTCCTTCAATCTCACACGCACACATCAATGCAACGTGCCCTTAGCGCAGAAAATAATTATTTGGATAGAAAATTCTCATTAAAAACACCAGCAAATATAAGGAAAAAAAAGAGAAAAACAAGGGAAAAAAAATAAAATAATAAAAATAATAACACATGAGATTTTAAATGATTTTGCATTAAATTATGGTATAATTCACTATATTTTGCATGTGGCACAGGCTCATTTTTAGCTCTCTTTATTAATACCGAACACCTCCTTCCCTTTCAGTGCCATAATGAAATCCTCAGAGCTGAATTGGGGAGCGACCTCCCCTCTTTCTCCTGAGCTCGGGTGAGAAAAAGAGCCGTAAATAAAAGGCTGGATTGAATTAATGTCAAATCCTAAAATGGAAGTGGATGTTCGGCGCCGATAAGGTTTTTTATCGCCAGGCCAGATCAAAAGGGCTCACACTCAAAGCATGTGTATTTCCACATTATCATGCTGATGAGCTCTAATACTGCTCACTTGTCCCTCCGCTGCGTTCTGCTTTCTCCAATCTATACGGTGGATTTCCCCCTAATGCTGCTTAAAAAGAATTGTTCTCTATATCTAGGAAAAAAAGACTGCTTTTGGTAGTGTAGCCTGGATTCTTTTTTAAATGTATATAATATTTATTTATTAATAATGTGAAGTTGCTGTTTTCAAATTGTGTAATTATTATAGAAAAAATGACTTTAGATGTAGATAGATAGATAGATAGATAGATAGATAGATAGATAGATAGATAGATAGATAGATAGATAGATAGATAGATAGATAGATAGATAGATAGATAGATAGATAGATAGATAGATAGATAGATAGATAGATAGATAGATAGATGTTAATATACAATGTCTTCTTATATATAGAATAGATATGATTAATATATGTTGATTTTATATAATATATGACTTTTCTCCAAACTTGGTCACCCTTGGCACAGGTGGTAAGAAAACTATATAAAGAGTGGAGTTGACAAATTGACATTTTAAAGTAATTATTTCCTCCTGCTACCCAGAAAATATAAATGAAATGTTTTGTGTGTCTCTGCTTTTTGCAAATAGGCCAAGCCAGTGTTGATCCTCATAACTTTCATTATAGTGACAATTTTATTTTAGGTAAATAAGAATAATTCACGTCAAATTCCTTTTTTTTTTGGCTATTTTTCATGCACACAACACTAGATTTTTCCCTGATTAATTCACTGCAATGAGTTCAAGACAGTTTTTAATGGTGGGTTTGTTTCTGCTGAAGAGAATTTCTTCAGTTGGGGAAATTTAAACTATCTAATCTAATCTAATCTAATCTAATCTAATCTCCACTTTCCCCCCCAAAAAAGTTGGTCGTTCAGTCCTTGTTGGCTCGTTCTTGGAAATCTCAGCAGGGTCAGGAGGATGTACTTGATGTATTATTAATGCTGCCACAGTGTAAATATCAGTTGCGGTGTCCTTCCTCGAGTTCATCCGCTGGGACTGACTGAAGCAGAGTCCGGGCAACCCCCGTCTCTCTCTCTCTCTCTCTCTCTCTCTCTGTATTACTGTGTCTGTCGCCCTCAGAGCTGGAAAAAGTTCACGTCCTGCTGAATCTGTTTTTTCTTCCCTAAGATGCGGTGACGTCACAGAGCGGCGTCAAGCAGGCGGCAGCGTCGAGCGGCCCGGGCTGCACGCGCTCCCTCTCCAATTATTGTCTGTCAATCACACGGAGAGAGAGAATGTGTGTGTGTGTGTGTGTGTGTGTGTGTGTGTGTGTGTGTGTGTGTGTGTGTGTGTGTGTGTGTGTGTGTGTGTGTGTGTGTGCGTGTGTGTGCGTGTAATGCAGCCTGGACTCTCTGCAGAGCCAAATCTGATCTAAAAGCAGTAAAAAAAAAAAAAAAAAAAAAAAAACCAACAACAAAGAAACCACATGCAACAGTCCAAAATAAAAGATCTCATTTTTTAATTTAAACATAAATTGATTTCCACTATATTAATAAATTTGATTATAATTTCTATAAACCTTTTCAAATTAAAAGCCTGGTGTCTTAGAACACTGTTGCATTGTTATATTATGAGGTAATATTTATTTCCCTGACCAAACTTTCTAAATGAACACGTCTCGTGTTATTTTTTGTTTTCAATAGGATGCAGCAAGACTAAAAATAAATACCAAATAATAATAATGTATTATTGTTGATTACCTGCCCTTGTTTGCTATGAAATGCATTTAAATATTATAGGTTCAGCAGTCTGGTTGTGTGTTGTTGAAAAAATACATATTTCATTTACATTCTCTCTTCATTTCAATTTGACAGTCATTTTTGTTTCTGCAGAGTCTTTATTATTAATAAAATATTAACTTCCATAAAGTAGAAAGTGGTTCTAAATGCTCCAAGCAGCCAAACAATGTCTCCATGAATATTAGAGAAACATCTCCGTGATTCTCGGCTTGGCTTTGCCTCCTGCAGAGGTTGAAGGCAATTGGCTGAGTCAAAGCTGGATTGCAGACTCCGCCCCTGAGTTTAACAAGGCTGGCCCCGCGCTGTCAGCCACAGTTAGACGTGTTGCTTTAAGTCCCAGCGGACTGGGTTTTACTCCGACAAACACCGAGCGAAACCTGGAGACGACCTGCAGCACCGAGGAAGGGAACAGAAAGCAGAGGGTTTTTTTTCTGCCAAAGAGGCGTGAGCTGTTCGGACGCTGAGAATCAACCACTGGCAAAGGTACGGCATGTTTCTGTGACTGTCACGGTGCGTAAAACAGTCTGGTCAGGGTTATGCGTAAAAATGCCCATCAGGCTGTGGCACGAACGGTGATATGGTTTATAAATATGTTGGGTGGAGATGATTTTTTTTTCTGAAGTTGCATCACGGTAGAAGCTGTGCACAAGCTTTATAGGACTGATCACAAACAGCAGGCAGCGCAACACCTCTTCCTTTAAAATATTAACATCTGATGTTGGCTTGTTGCAGGTTTCCAGTGTCAAACTCGACTCGATGTGCAGGAGAAGAGAGGGACTTAACTCAGAGGAACAAGAAGAAAGCAAAACACTCATTCTGTGCTGTGGATGGACACAGTGAAGCAGATCTCATAAAGGACAGATAATTCAGACTTTTCCGTGTCCTCTCCCTGGATATTCTCTGACTTTACGCGCTTCAGGAAGCCACAGAGATGGATGTGGCGGCCGATCAGCCCCGCTGGATGCATCACCACGCCGTGCTGAACGGACAGCATCCGGACTCTCACCATCCCGGCCTGGGCCACAACTACATGGAGCCCACGGCGCAGCTGCTGCCTCCGGATGAGGTGGATGTTTTCTTTAATCACCTGGACTCACAGGGAAACCCGTACTATCACAACTCTGCCAGGGCCAGAGTGTCCTACAGCCAAGCGCACGGTAAGATGGAGCCAAGGCAGGGTTACATAAATGGAACACACACAAACTCAGTGGCTGGTCAGCATGAGAAGCAGGAAAAGATATGTTTTCACAATGTTAAAACAGTAAAAGCGATGCTGGTGTTTCATAGTATGTTAAAATTGTTAATTAAAATGTGCATTTTTTGTGCTATATAAACTAGTTTGTTTATGTGATTGTGGCTGTTGATTTTTTTTGTGCTTTTGTATTTTATGTTGGACAATTTTTAAACATATTTTGAGATGAGATACTTCAGTTTTTAAAGGCATATTTAGTTCAGAAAAATGCAGATTTAATTAGTCTATTTTAGTGAGATTATGCTGCTTTATTTGGACGTTTAAATCACGCCAGTGAATCAACAAGTCGCGCTTATTTTGCATCCAAACTTGCCATAGAGGGTGGATCAGCATCATAATATATGAACTCTGCTGTTCCTCCACAGCTCGTCTAACGGGGAGTCAGGTGTGTCGGCCTCATCTCCTCCACAGTCCGGGGATTTCGTGGCTGGACGGAGGGAAAGCAGCCCTGTCGGCTCACCACCACAACGCCTGGGCCGTGAGTCCCTTCAGCAAGCCCAGCCTGCACCACCCGGGCTCCGCGTCCCCCGGCGCCCTCTCCGCCGTGTATCCGTGCGGCAGCAACTCCAACGCGGCCTCCGCATCCTCGCTGACGCCGCCGTCCCACTCCAGCTCCCACCTGTACACCTTCCCCCCCACACCGCCCAAAGACGTGTCTCCGGACCCGGGGGCCTCGTCCCCGTCGTCCTCCGTCACCAGAATGGACGAGAAGGAATCTATCAAATACCAAGTGTCGCTACCGGAGGGCATGAAGATGGAGGGCTCCAGCCCGCTGAGGAGCAGCCTGGCCTCCATGAGCGCCCAGACTCCATCCACCCACCACCCCATACCCACATACGCCCCCTACTCGCTCCAAGCGGCCCACGAGTACGGCGGCAGCCTGTTCCACCCGGGCAGCCTGCTGGGCTCCTCGTCCAGCTTCACCCCCAAGAACAAAGGCAAGACACGGTCCTGCACCGGTGAGTCCAGCTCAGATCTGCTGCAGCTTTAAATAAAGGAAATTAAAGCTGAACCCAGTCAGACCGTGTTTGGACATAGAGGCAGAATATATTGATCTTATCTTTGCTCTGCAGCTTTGATCTATAGGAGCCAACGAAATGAACCGAACCTAAAGTTAACCCTCAAACAATAACAAAGTAACCTAATATATTTCTAAAACGCCCTGTGGCACTTTAGTGTAGATAATATTTGTGTAGGCCTGTTTGTGGTTGTCCTTTTGTGCATCTTTGTATCCTATTGCAATGTGTTTTAAATCTTAAATCAATCTTTAAATTCCATATTATTGTGTTAATATTATTGTAAGAGGATTATTATACTCATTAACTGTGAACCTGCACAATCATTCACAAGCTACCTGTCAAAACTGAAGCAGTGTCTAAATGCCAGATAAAGTAAATGTACAATTAATACCACCAAACTCTTAATGAAATAATAAACTGAAATGAAAGAAAATAATTTAAACAAATAATATTTATTTATAAAACTAAATCTTAATTTAAAAAAAAGATTTTAAACAATGCAGCCTGTCAGGAAGGATTCTCTTCTGTTATTTTACTACCATTTAAATTATAAAATCCATTTAATATGTTCAAAATCACCAGATTAGGAATTATGTGATTAATTTAGTTTGAGTATATACAATAAAATACATTAAACTCATTCAGCCCATTCCATGCCGTGATTTAGCATCATTTGGCGTTAATATTTTTTCAAATTTGACAATTTAGGTAAGAATAACTTATAAACAAAATCCTCCTCATAATAATAGGGATATGTCCCCACAAGTAAGTGATATTAGAGGCCGGATCTGCTCTCGACACAGAGCCACTTTGATAATCCTTTTCTGTAAACCGTGACTTTGTAATTATGCCTGAGCTGGCTGCAGCACAACAGTGAACTGGATCCAGCCCAGAGGTGTGAAAGAAAAGATCCTCAGGCGTACACAGCCAAAACCTCTGTATTTAGGCTAGTAGTCACTTCTCTGTTACATAAGACATTAATACAGTGTCCTGATTGTTATTTGATTACAAACCAGGAGCCTCCCAGCTTCAAGCCTGTTGGTATTATCAGAGGTATAGTGTGGAGTAACCTAAACTCACTTTCTCTACTCTTTCACAGAACACTGATTAGCTGCTGGCAGAAACATGAAGATTTTATTACATTACAACATAAATTATTCTCTAGTGGTTGTTTGCTTTCAGAGCTTTAAATGATTCAGAGGTTTTGAACTCTGATTTATTTCATGAAGTGGTAATAAATGGCTCTGCTGAGGGCTTTTTAAAAAACATAAAGTAAGAAAATGGGTGTGGAGTTGATCTTTTAGAAATGCTGAGCGTGAAAGCACAGAGGAAGTTACTAGAAGCGTAAACTCTTATCCAACTTTTGGCTGTTTTGTGCCTCTGCTAATGTAAACCGTGAAGGAGTCATTTCATTTTCCGGTGCACTGCATGCCGACAGTTTCTCCCTCTTTACTCTGACTAACTCTCAGCGGGCCCAAAAACTGCTTCAGCTAAAGATGTTTGTTTGTGGGGCTGAAGCTAAAGCTACTGACAGAATCCAGTCTGGCCTCTGAGTCCAGATGTGTCCACACACACATGGACATAAAAAGAAAACTCTGGCTTTAATTGTTCATATATTATATGGCCTGTAATTTTACACATGTCCATGTGTGCTTTCCCTCAGAGGGCCGTGAGTGTGTGAACTGTGGAGCCACTTCTACGCCTCTGTGGAGACGTGACAGCACCGGACACTATCTGTGCAACGCCTGCGGCCTTTACCACAAGATGAACGGCCAGAACAGACCACTCATCAAACCCAAACGCAGGCTGGTGAGTCCACACTGCTGCTGCTGTGTTCAAGAGAACAACGCCGAGTGTGTGTTCCGTAGGGTAGTAAATAAAAAGAGCGTAAAATGAAGGGGGAGGGGGAGGAGGCACAATTCCAGGAAAGTTGTATTTTCCCAATCAGTTTCCAGGAATTGTGTCTCCAGTTCACCTCTTGCTCCTTCAGTTCGGGCTGTTATCCGAGTGGGACTGTCTGCGTTGTTTCTCTTATCATTATTAGAGCTACTTCTGATACTGTCATTGATAGCAGGGCCGGCGTGCCATCCCTCAAAACAACGCTGTGCCTCACTGACACTTTTCTGGCCGTAATGCTGCTGTGTGATGTGCTGATTTTTTTTTAGATTTGAGGGGTAAAATGTTTAAATAAAGGTCTAAGTTGGTTTTTGACACGTGGGCAGCAGTGTGTTGCTGTCTAGTGAAAACTATGTGTCTCCACTTTGGGTTATTTTCATGTTTTCTACTAAGATTAGGTGTACCAGTGATTTTAGAACATTTCCTATTTGTTAGGCAAAAAAAAATTACAAAAAGAGAAAATTCACAATCAAACAGTTGATAATGGTTGACATTTTGGAGACTTATGGTTTTAAAAGGACAGTGGGGAACTAGAGCAGCAGATCAAACAGCTTTTTCCCACCATGAACTGCTTGAAACATCAGCATTACTGTTGAGAAGTAGGTCAACATTCAACTCCAACTTCACATCACACCCATCACTTTAAAAACGCTCACATTCATTTAGACATTGTTCCCCACCAGGGTGGAGCTGAGGTGAAATCTTATTTCAGTGAAATACTTGAAAGCAAACAACACTAATTCTGCTTGAAATAACTCTAAATGTGCCTGCATGGTCATTTTGCTGACACTTTGAATGCATCCCTGTGCAGCTGCTGTTGTGTGTTGCAGCAGGTGGCAGCTGTGAGAAGAAGACAGTGTTTGCAGTCAACACACATTAAATCAGAGGGAGTCTAATTAGGAGACACTACTGTAGAGCAGGACTTGGAGAAATGGTTTGAAGTAGTTTGGTTTTCGAGGAACGCTTAGGACGGCTAAAAATAAAAGCGAATGCCTGGATTTTACCATTTGTTTTAATGAAAGCAGCATAATCGAAGCAGAGACGCAGATTGTGCCATGGCGCGACGAAATGTGCGCAACTTCACACCCGCTGAAAAATGAAGATTTACTGAGAAAAAAGTGGAGTGTTAGTACTAATACTTGATACTAAGAAGACACTATTCTACGAAATCACTTAATAATTTTTTAAAATGCGTTTTATTCACCTGCGCTGATGAAAAGTCAGTTGCTCGACGCGTGCGCTCCACGGATTAAATCTACTTGACACTGAAATACGAGCAGTAAAACAACTGTCTGTTTCATACAAAGTATACCAGCGTTTTTCCCCCCAGCGACATAAATGCATATACGGTCATATATCAGGCCTGGTTTCCGTGCTGCTCGGCCGGGTTCGCACTGCTCCACCGCGTCGTGCGCTCAGAGGCAGCAGCCCTCCAGTTGTTTCCTATCCGGATATCTGACCGGTCCAGATAAAGCAGCGGGGGCCAGAGGCTGCTTCCTCCTGTGGCCTCCTCACTAACTATAGGCCCGCAGCTCACTTTCTAGTGGTCAATCTCTCCGTCCACCACAGAGAAAGAACAGTACAGTGGATTTGAAACTACGAATATATATTTTTTAAAAATGGTATGGGAGCTGATGTGCGACACAGAGTACTCTTGGGCACAATTACGCAGCTCTCACTGTAAAAAAAAAAAGTGATGGAAAAACGTGGCATAAATGATTGATTTCATGTTTATTGAGGTAATATAGTTAGTCTGACTGAGAATGATGTAGATTATAGTAATTTTTTGTAGTTAAAGCATGAACTAATCATGTTAAATAACCATTATGTGACACGAGACTCTTAATTTGATGCCGATTTGTCTTCTTAAACTAATCAAAAAATGAGTTTAACCAATATTTGTAATGTCACATGTCCTGTTTCCCAATCATGTTTTCCATCTGACGTCTTGTTTGATATTTTTTATTTGAAATCTACTTCCCAGATATTGAGATTGTCTATTGCAGTCATATACAGTACATACAGTATAGTATAGTCATCATAATCAATTATTTTTAAGCACAAATTTTATCTGCAACAGTTGCAATTAATGATTATTCATGGTTTAATGAACAAAAAAGGCAAAGCTTTATTACTTCCAGCTACACAAGTTCTATTTGGTGTTTTTTCTCCTCTTCCATGATACTAACTGAACAACTCTGGACTGCTGGTTGAGAAAATGAGACATTTGAAAATGTCACAATGTGTTCTGGGAACATGTGATGAGCTTTTTGCATGGACCGGTGAATTCAGTGTCAAACAATCTATAATAACAATCTTTAGTGACGTCATTGTCGTGAAACTGTTTAAATCAATAGAAATAGAAAGTTCAGCTAATGTCAGATTGTGTATACTGAAATAAATTTCACCTTCTTCCCCCCATAAAACTGTCCTAATCAAAGCCCAATTTTTATTTTTCCACAGTCTGCAGCCAGACGAGCAGGCACCTGTTGTGCTAACTGTCAGACGACCACCACTACACTTTGGAGGCGCAATGCAAATGGAGACCCAGTGTGCAACGCCTGCGGCCTCTACTATAAACTGCACAACGTAAGTATTTGACCGCTGAACCCCAGTATGGGCCCAGTAGGACCAAGTAGACAGGAAGTGAGCGGGCAGGTTACATTGATTGTTGAGTGATAAGAGAGAGAGGAGAGGGAGAACGAGGGTTGTTTTACTCTCAGACACTGTTGCACTCATTGGTGTTTTCTTTCTTTGTGCCTTATTGTTTCCATGGTAGGCGTAATCCCCTTGAGACTCACAATGGTGGGACTGTTGTTAAGTGGGACTGCCACAAGGCCGGTCTCCATATGAATAGAATTAAGGCTGGAGGCATCAAAGTAGACTATATGGCTACCAGGGATGCATATTTGTAAAAAGAAAAGTACTACTTAAAATTATTGCCTGTATAGCTAAAGCCTGTCACAGCTCACTTCTCTGTGTCATAGAGCACAATTGTTGTCCAATTAAACTATTAAAATTAAAACAGTGAACTACGCTGTTGCACTGGATGATATGTTCCTTCACGACGCTGAACATGGGCACTGTAGTTTTATTTACCATTTTTTATTTTTTTATATATATATATATATATATATATATTTCTAGGGCTGTAAGTGCTTCATAATGTATTCATCTATGGCTGAAAATTGTCCCCAACAAATGCACTGTTTAGACTTATTCTGTGTTATGTTTGTTACAAACCACAGTACACAGCTGTTTTAGGAAACCATAAAAAAATGAAACTTCATACAAGCGACCTGTTATTGGAAGTTCTTAGTTGGAACCTCTTTGGCCGAATGTCTCAGATAGGATGAAGAAGGAAAAAAGTAGGAACTACTTGGTTTGGGACTTTATGGAATAAAATAGAATACATTTGTCATTGTACAACCAAACTGTATGCAAAACTATTCAAGTGCAAACGATAAAGTGCATCAGAGGTATATCGGTATATAATTTAATAAATCAAGGAAAAATGCTTATAAGTCAGCTATATAAAGATTAATCTATTTTCTTTTGCCATTTGCAGACAATAGAGAATAGAAAATATAATTCGTCTTTGAACACTTAAACTTCACAGATACATTATTTATAAATGCATTTGGTTGTGTTTTTAAAATCCATATCTTTAATTCCTGAGTGAGAAAAAACTGTTCCCCAAAACTTTAACCACATCATTCACCTCTCCGTTTCGCAGGTGAACCGGCCTCTGACCATGAAAAAGGAAGGAATACAGACACGCAACCGGAAAATGTCCAACAAATCCAAAAAGAACAAGCGGTGCAGCGACAGCTATGAGGAGTTTTCCAAAAGTCTGCACGACAAGAACTCTCCCTTCAGCGCCGCCTCTTTGGCCGGTCACATGTCCATGGGCCACTTGCCGCCTTTCAGCCACGCCGGACACATGCTCCCCACGCCCACCCCGATACACCCGTCATTCGGCCACCCACACCACTCCAACATGGTGACGGCGATGGGCTGAGAGGACGAGGCGAGGTGTTGACACGGAGCTGCTTCAAGAACCTGAGATGGTCCCATGAAGGGGGGTGAGGGTCGAACCGGAGGACAGAGTGTACAGTGTTACAGACATGCAGCTTGTGTGTCTTCATCTTGATTATCTCTCAATTGCATATGCCAATGGTAGGATGGAGAACAGACGTATTGTGAGGGGAAAGGACCTTTTACTCCTTATCTATAGGTACCTATTCTGACATGGGAGAAAGATTCCGCTCCCCGTCAGCCAGGCACACACATATAAATATGAAAATGTCATTGCACCTCATAGTTTTGTCCCCACTGACAGCCTGACTGACTGCAGTGTGGCTTGATATGTGCTGAACAGGTTTGTAGTTACTGTGAATATTGTAAATGTGTGTCCTTCACACCTTAAAAATGAAAATATGCTGGATTTTTTGCTCACGGACGATTTTAAAAGGAATTTTCACAAAAGAAACAAGCAAACAAAAAAGGTTTATGAATTCTAATTTGACACTGTTTATTATAATTATTGTTATTATAATTATTATTGTTATTCAGATAATTTATTTTCACTATTGTTTTTTTCTTTGACTATATTACCTGAATCATAATACGGATACTGTTATCCCAGTTATGAATATATTTTTAGCTGAAGCGCTTTGTCTGAGGTGGTCGACATTTATACTCTCAAGAAATAAAGAGATCAACTTTATTATCCGATCTGTTCTGCCTATTTAATATCAGATATGTACGTCTGTAAGATGAGGATGGATACAAAAATTTGCATGGCTAAATCTGATGTTGAATCTGAGAGACACCGGAGGCCAGTGTATATTTAACCAGCAGCCTTCATGATGGTGCCAAGTCCACTGAATCTAAATCACAGCTAAAGTAAGTGTGTACTGTTACAACAACAATCTCATGTTACAACAGGTGCTCTGCATCCTTTTCTGTATCCCTGTCCCTCTCTACAGCATCAGATTAACAGTCAGCCATCTTACCTTCAAAGGTTTCTCCACAGCTGACGCTATTATCTCCATGTGGAGAATATCTTTCCATTCTTCTACTAATAATCTGTGTCATATTCATGTAGCACGTCTACCATCCTGCCAGAGTTGGAGAGCATATGCTTGCTCTTTGCTACCTGTTCAAAACAAGCTGAAAATCTGGTGCCCATTGCATACTGTTGATAATAAAAAATAATAAAATATATAAACCTAGCTGTGATGACTGAGGATACTTATTTCACACCTGATAAGATTCTATTAACTTAATTTAAAATTAAAAATAGAACCCATGACTACTTCCATGTAAAAGGGGTTATGAACCTGTAGAGAATTGTCGACTGTAAAGTTCTCCTCAACTCTACGAAGTGTTTTTTTTTTTTTATACTGTCTTTAAGTTCTCTGTTTTTGGTTTTACAGCGGGCAGCTTTACTCTTTTGGTTATATGCTCTCATAATGTCATTGTTGGACACAACAGGCAGCTGCATGCTGTCAGTAAAAAATATCTGATGAGACCAAAAAAAATACAAAAAAGACAGACATTAGCTAGCTGTTAGACATATTGGAGGATTTAACAGAGAATGGTGCAAACTAAAATCACAGCTAACAGGACAGTGAATGTCCAGGTGGCCAGAGGCACAGCTCTAAGTCAATGATAAGACCTCGCTAAAAAGTTTGTTATATTGATTACTAGTATGCTAGTGTTGTATTTATAGTTGTTTTTTATTACTGCCTTGCTCAGAGACCGATGTATAAATGTATAAAAACAGATGCATATTCATTGTCTGACCTGGACACAGCATCTTTTTATGCTTCTGTAACCCCCCACCACTGACCTCCTTGACTGTGTAATACTTCTCTCTTTTCAAGGCAGCATTTGCACTCAATAGAACAGTTTCAGTGTATTCGAGTTCCTCCTCTCATTTTTGTTGACACAAACCACCACTTTCTAATAAACGGGTTCCTTTACTTGGGAGGGGAGATTAGCTCCGTTACCAGAAACTGAGCTGGCTGAGCCATGAGCAGATGCAGCTGGTTAAGTAACTGTGGGAGCCACAGTTACTTAACCAGATGCATCTGCTCATTGGATAATACACTTATGAAATTGGCTTTTTCATGATCAGTCTGGTACATGAGGCTAACCCAACAGTGATATAAGACATCACTGCCAACCCTGTTTCTGCCCGCCTGAGAGGTGATTTGTTTTCAGTTACAAAATCAATCCACAAACCACGGCTTTCTACCAGCAGGTGACAAACTGGGTACACTGTGTGCCCTGCACTTCTACTGAATAACAGTGAAGTTCTTGTAAAGCCATTTAATTTTGAATGATATCGCACAAGGGTTTTCTCAGGCTTGTTGCTTACTGCAGATAATTCATCACAATGAATGCCACAGCTGCTTCAGAAACTAAGCATATAAAACTGTGTTTTTGCACATTGTAAAAGCTTTAAGAACAGAATTTTAACATAAATACTTAATAATAACAGATTTTTATTATCTGAAGATTTTCTTAGTTGTATAATATTTAATACAGGAGGGAAAAAAGCATGAAACCCGGTGGAAGCCTACACGCTAAGCATTTTAAAAAGTGTGGCATTTGTATGAAAAGTAGCATCAGCAGCACGGTAAACATGCAAAAACATACATATTGGAGCATCTCAGTATTGTCTCTGAGACAAGTTTGAGCTATGAAATGTCTGTATGTGCAGGAGTTCTTCAGAAAGCTAAAGGGAGTTTCTGGCCCGAGACGCTGAGCTCTGAGACACGGAGTTAAGGGTCAACTGAAGTGCAGCCTGCAGCCTCCTCTCAAGACTCCCCCAACCTCTAACCCTGGAAGCACTTACCCTGTAATTCTTCCAAGGCCTCCCACAGACTCTTTCACAGTCACCTTGTGCAGCCATGTCCTCCCCGAAAATATGACAGAGCGAAAACACAAGCCTTTCCCCCGTAAAGAGGAGATAAAAAGCAGCCGAGCAGTAAGAGCCACTTCGGAAAGGTGAACCTCTCGGAGGACCTTTGTGGACTGACGGTTGTAGGACTGGGTGGGCATCCTAAATCAGCTCACAAGGGAGATTTAGAACTCCCACCTCTGTGCGGTAACATCTCTTTGGACCGTTTGTTTTTCTACCAAATTCAATTACAGGAATTCAAAAACAAGGACAGAAGTGACTTCAGAGGAGTGACTTAGCAGACAGATGGTGATAGAGGAGATGAAAGGGAAGTTTTATCCAGTGCAAAGAACTAATAATGATGAAGCGAAGGGGGCACCGACCAGAAGGGGGAGAAAACAACTCATCCACATTATTTCTGGATCCTCGAGAGCTGAAGCTGAGGTCGTTTTTGTGAAGAGACACTACTTAACTCAAAACCACCAAGCAGTGAGAACATTATATACAAAATTAAAAACTCTATTTTAGTATTCAGTATTATGGATTTTGATTTAAAAGCAGAGTTTTGTCAGAGATTTTGGCAGGAAACATATAAATATAATTTAGCATGCAATTAGTTTTTTCTGTTATAGAAAAGGGAAACCCGTGAAATAGTTTGCCCAATAAATTGCTATAAGTTGTGTTTTCAGAATGGTATTTTTATTCAGAGTTAAAATGAATTTGAAAAATGTTTTCTTTTTGCAATATGGCGAGCCCAAGATTCATTAGGTTCTGATTACATGCAGTATAAATTACATGACTGATTGTAAATGACACATGCATAAATACACTGAGAATATATTTCAGAAAATTTGTCTTGTTAGGTGTAAGAGTGTCCTCAGTTATTGGAGAGCTTGAACTCTTTAAGATGCCAAAAACTAGCTTATAATTTAGCTTGATGGTGAACAATAGGAAGATGTAGGATTTCAAGGGTAATGAAAAAAGTAATAATAAATATGTTTACTATGCACATAGACTACCATTCAAAAGTTTGGAGTCACATAGAAATGTCCATATTTTTTTGAAAGCATTTTTTTTCAATAAAGATAACATTAAATGAATCAGAAATACAATCTAGACATCATTAATGTGGTAAATGACTATTTTTTGCTGTAAACGGCTGATTTTTTAATGGAATATCTACATAGGGGTACAGAGGAACATTTCCAGCAACCATCACTCCTGTGTTCTAATGCTACATTGTGTTAGCTAATCATGTTGAAAGGCTAATCGATGATTAGAACCTTTGTGCAGTTAAAAAGTAGAGTTTTCATGGAAAACATGAAATTGTCTGGGTGACTTCAAACTTTTAAAGGGTAATGTATGTGTAAAATATGTATATTTATATGAGCTTTTCCTAATGATTATGGGGGTCTAGAACAATTCAATCCAATTGTCAGTCTAAAATTTACACTCAACAATGAAGTCAGTACATCGTATAGCATTAGTGCATAAATTTTGAATTCTGGTGAATGTAGTGATACTGCTGGTACTGCTGGAACCATGGATGCTGTAGTTTGGGATACTGTACCATTCCTACCACAACATTAAAATCGCCTGCCTGATATTGTGTGGATTCCCCTCATGCTGTCAAAACAGCTGTAATTCACTGAGACATGGACTCCACAGACTTCTGAAGGTGTCCTGTGGTATCCGACACCAAGACATTAACAGCAGAATCTTTAGGTCTTGGAAATAGTCTCTGTACATTGGACAGATGTGAGATCAAATTTAGATCTTGGGAATTTGGAGGCCAAGTGAACACCTTGAATTCTTTGTTGTGTTCCTCAAACTATTCCAAATCTATTTTTGTAGTGTGAAAGTGCGCATTACCCTGGTGAAAGAGGCCACTGTCATCTGGGAATGCTGTTGCCATGAAGTGAGAAGTGTCTGTGGTTTGAAATGTTTAGGTAAATGGTACATATAAAAGTAATATGTGCATAAATGCCAGGGCCCAAAGTTTCCCAGCAGAACACTGCCCAAAGCATCGCCCTGTTTCTTTCCTATAATGCATCCTGCTGCCATATCTTCCTGACATCAAAGTGACACACACACCCAAATGTCCACATGTGGAAAAGAAAAGACAACTTTAACATCTTTCTGAGGAAAATAGAAACCGTACATTGAAATTAATTAAAGAAAACTGTTGATTGTCCTTTGAACGCAGCACTTGTCTTTACTATGGCTCTAACTCAATAGCTGCATTGTGTTGCTGTAGAATGGTGAGTATCACCACCAAAATGATTCAGACTACCTAAAACTAATTTGTCTGCATGCTTGTCCAGGCTCCTGTGGCCTATTAGTACGTGGAGTGGGTTGTCCATTACTCATAAGTTTGGCGATTTGATCCCCAGCCCCTGCAAGTGCAAAAGTGTCCTTAGCACCTGTCACGTCTAGGCGAGATTCTGACTTTAAAGGTGTTCAGTCATAATCCCATAGATGGTAGCTTCACACCATTGGCTCCTCAGCCAAGAACATACTCCTAATGCCACAACCTGCAATTTGTCTCATACTGAGCAGGATTACTATTGCAACAACGCATCATCAGTAGGGTAAAACTAACCTGCCTCACAACAGGCGAGCACTTTGCATGGCTACTCCACCACCACCAGTGAATGGGTGAATGGGACACACATTGTAAAAAAAAAAAAAAAAAAAAAAAAAAAAAAAAAGGTTAAAAAGGCACTGTGTAAGTGCAGACCAATTACTGAATAACCACAAGAAAAATATCCTTCATTCTGTCATTGTGTTTTCATTAAGTAGTAAAAAAGTGAGAT
The DNA here is from genome assembly GCF_022539595.1 of Amphiprion ocellaris. Taxonomy (NCBI): domain Eukaryota; kingdom Metazoa; phylum Chordata; class Actinopteri; family Pomacentridae; genus Amphiprion; species Amphiprion ocellaris. The sequence continues at coordinate 26,083,749 of NC_072770.1, read as the reverse complement.
ATCTCAGATCTGCTCCAGTGGTGTTCTATTGTAGTCTGGGATGAGCGTCAGTGAGCTCTAGGTTTGACACACAAGGGTTTTTTTTTTTCTGCTGGGATCTCAAGAGGATTGAAATGCACAAAAAGCAGTAACAGAAAAGAGAAAGAGAGGGCTAGCATTATTGATCTTCAAAATCCCAAGGGAGAAATGAATGTCACCGACAAAACTTACATATCCACAGACACACTGACATACTCTCACTGAGTGAACTAATGTGAATATGGAAATGTGTCAGTGGTTTACCTTCCATGATGTGCACACTCCAGCACACACTGTACACAAACACACACACACACACACACACACACACACACACACACACACACACACACACACAGTGTGACTGACTGGGCTCAGCAGAAAAGGTAGAACATGCTGACACACGGTGCATTCTCTCTGAAAAGTGGGACACCCTCCAACCACCCGATCCACAACCACTGGCAATTCCCTTTCAAACTGCTTTTCTTCTCCTGTCTGAGGCAGACAAATTCATCCCTCTTGTCTACAATCACCTCTTTTCTTCTTTTCTTCTGCCTGTTGCGCCAATGAAAGGAGGAGGGAGGGTCCAGAGCAGAGGGAGGGAGAAATACATCTGCCTGACAGTGCTACACTGTAGGCACTAAGCTAGTGTGCTGTGTGTTAGGGCCCCTGGGACTGGGCGTCTGGGCCCCACTATCTTATAACAAAGTTGACAAAAAGCCCAGGGCTCAGCCCTCAGGAAATCTGAGAGGTGGGGTATCTAGGCCGAGAGGGCAGAAAAGAGAGAAGGAGGGACACAACATCTCAGGTACGTTGCACCTATCCTGCCCTATATATGTCTTTCTTGAAACAAACTAGTTTGTACGATGCATCGTAAGACAAAATTATTTGACCCTGTTCTAAATGGTTTGAGATAAATGATAGATGTAAAAGTTAAGTTTCTATTCATATATTGCACAGAATTTAAAAACTGAGTGAGTGCTTTAACAGAAGAGCAGGACATAATGAGATAATGTAATAATTAAACGATAATTAAAAGAGCTGTATTCACTTCACCAACATTAACAAATGTTAAAAAAAAAAAAAACATGATGCAAATAGGACTTTTATATTTGTTTCATGTAATCATTTGAGAAAGATTAGCATCTCCTCATTGGTCCAAACAGGCCTGATTTTAGTTTTCAGTCATTCCAGAAGTTTCAATAGATGTATGGTGATCACTACCTTAGGATCTTATGATTACCTAATAATAATTCTGTTTCAGCAAAGGCTACTTTCTACGAACTTCCTATTAAACTTACAACCTTAACATCGGAAGGGAAGCATTCAATTATTTCTGACTCACTGAATGTATACTGCAGGTATGAGACCCATATTTCTGGTCCACATTTCCCTCAGCTTTTACCTCCTCATACACTATCTGTATGTTTGCATTTTCAGCAACCCTTTCATTATGGGAAATAACGGCAACGACCTCTAAGCTCACAACCTACATGCTGCAAAAAGTTCATACATCTTTGGGTGAATTAGTCATTTCAATGACAATGTCTGCCTCCCTGTGTGCAAATGTTCCACCAAAACAATTCCCCTGTGGCTAGTAGCATTTGCAGCAGTACCATTGCTGCATCCTGGGCTTAGCTCCTCCCAAGACAACTGCGATTGGAATGAAGGAATACAAACAAGCCAGAGCTTTTTTTTTCACTATGGCAGACTGACTATGAGATGCAGTCTGACCATTCTCCAGCACTAACTAGAGCTCTGGAGAAAGAACGTAGTTTTGTTGACTATGTTCGGACCAACTAAGCCAACTGGCCATTACTCTGAAACTTCACACAGAGCAGACTACACCCACTGTGACAGTCTTGAGGTATGTAATTGCCAAATGTGTTTATTGACACTCAACAGCCACAACATTAAAACCACCTGGCTAATACTGTGTTGGTTAAACAGCTCTGAAAAAGTTGGATCCTTTGGGTGCTGGATCTGGAACAATGTTTAGGTGGTGCATAAAAGTTAACATAATATCCAGATGAACACCAGGACCCAAAGTTCAGACCATTGCATTGTAATGAGATGATCAATGTTATTTACTTCATTTGTCAGTGGTTTTAATGTTGTGGAGGGTCAATGTATAAAAATACATTAGCAATATAATAGCAAGAAAAGGCTCCACCTTTGCTTATACATCACCTTTTCTTCCTCAGCCAAGTGTAAAAACATTTTTTTCCAACATTTAATCGTGTAATGGCGGTAGTCATGCAAAAAAAAAAAAAAAAAAAAAAAAGTCTCACACAGCCTCTAGCATGGCTGTACTTCTGTATTTCGGCATACTCGTGGTGCTTTGAGCTAAATACGACATGCTCACAATGACAATGCTAACATGCTGAGTTAAGCAGGTACATTTTTTGTTGTTTACAAAGTACAGCCAAATAATGTTGGAATACCATTACTTTTGCAGGTAGTTAATGGTTGTCGTGGACATTAAAATCAAAAATGTCAACCTCACTATGGCAGGGGACGGGGAAAACGTCAAATGCTGCTCAGCCCAATCCAGCATCAGAGAGGAGTTTCAAGAGGAGATTCAACATTTGACAAGCAGTTTGTTAAAGCGGTGCATTGACATTCTCGGGTAATTGGCTAATGTGTTGCACAATCACTTTAATATGGCTAAATCCAATGAATGAGACAGGAAAAATGAACCTTGACAACCACTCTCAGATAGAGAGTAACATGACTGCTGCAGGGAAGTCTGTCTGACGTCTCTGAAGTCAGAGGTCAGGATCAACTACTGATCAGAGCATCAGCTGGCAGGCAGTCCGAATTTTGCTCAAGGACACTTCAGGAGAAAGAAATCTGCTCAAAATTGCACACATGTAGACACACCAACAATACGCTGTTTCACATGAGTGAGCAGATTTGACAGAGCACATGACTACCTGAAGATCTCTGGGCACCATCAAGGAATTTAACTGTTTTATCAGTTTTATCACATCATCTGTCAGAGGAGCACTCTCATTGTCCACGAGTTTACTATAACTTACTACTTACACAGTTACCTTCACTTTCACTACAGTGTTTTAAAAAGGGCAAGTCTTTAGCTTGAAGGATCAAGCTGATTTCTTTGCCATCAACACATCACTTCATTCATTTATGTTTTGCAACTCGAACAAATAACTGTGTCCTATGATGGCCATGAGCGAGCATGCGGGAGAGAGTGGAGATAATCACTTCTAGGGTTCGATGCTGCAGGCCGAGTATCTCTGCTGTTAATGTTGCCTCTCAGCTGACCTTCAAGTGACCTACAGAGCATACGACAGCTCAGAGCAGAGGCCCCTTTGGCTGCGAACCAGTCGCTGGAGAGAAACAAGCGCAGAATGAGAGAACAGAACGAAATGAGAAGCACCAAGAGAGCTGTTGCGGTGCAGAACAACAGTAAAACAGACAGAAAGAGGAAGCCATGATGAAAGACGAGCAAGGGAAGCAGCGAGAACGAGAATGGCAAGTTTGGAAAAGAAGGAAGAGAATGTTGAGCGCTGATGTTTGTTTATTTAAATGATCAGGTTGTCCTGAGTGGAGCAGAGCTTTAGAGGCTCAGCATTGAATCATCCAGCTCATGTTGCACCTCCAGCACTTTTACAGCACTCACCTCCTCCAGGCAGATCTCACTTCTGATATCTCACAGTGGAAATGACTGCACTGGGAATTGATTATGAATTAAATATGCAAAACTGGACATACAGGGACCCACACACAGGATTACACACAAACTCATGAAACTTTGATTTTGATTGCAAAGGCATTCCGATGTGACACATGCAGCTATCTTTCTTGTTTCTCACATTTCTGTTGCACTTTTTTTATTTGAGTTGATTGCCTTTTTGACGAGTGCACGTCTTATCACCTGCCACATAAAGCTGCTTTTCATTTCCTGTCCTTTTTATTGCTTTTCTCTTTGTTTTTTTTTTTGTTTTTTTTTTTACAATTTGTGCAGCGTCTCTTTAACCCTTCTACCACCAGTGTGTTATGTGCGACGACTGATTGTTTGTGGCAGTTAGTCTTTACTCTTTTGACTCTAAAATTCACAAACAGCAATCTCACACTGCATGAGATACAAACACACTCACAAACACTTTCACACACTTAGGTGGGGCGAGGGACGGAAATCGGGCCAAGAGAAATTGGAGACATGGATGTGAGCAGCGGGAGAAAAACAGGCAGTGAAGAAGAAAAGAGAGTGACAGACATGGATCTGTCTCACCTGTAGCTTCTGCTGCTTTAAACCCACCTTCCCCCCTACAGCTCCCTGGAACCATTTACACACAGCCTCCACCGACTTCTTCACATCTTTAATTTCACCGCTATTGTTGCGTCGGCCACAACACCCTGTTGTATTGTCTTTTATAAAGCCCTGATATAATGAAGCCATTTTGTGTGCACACAGATCACCGCAGGCTTTTGCTGCTGCTACGACTCAGTGGGCCAGTTTCCTAAACAGTTTAACTCCATCAGCCAATCACTTGCACAAGCAAACACACACCTACACGTACTCGTATTTAAGATCTATGACTGACACGTTATGCAAATAAAGGAAGGATTCTGCACCATTTGCCAAAACAACTGAAAATTTGAGAGGAAACGTGTATCAATTCTAAATGTGCAAAGAAAGATTAGAAGCACAAATCAATATTTTTGTGCATGTGCATTTGTAATAAATTGTTAAAAAAAAAAAAAACTTTAAAAAAACTATCCAAAATATGTCCAGTCCTTTGCTCATAATTGACACAAATCTAATACCATCAAAAAATCTATTAAAAAATGAAGAAATTACAAATCTGCAATCACAAAGCATCAAACATCTATAATAAATGAAGTAATGTGCCAACAAGAGTATCTGTGACGGGATGATTTTTGCTTGGTTGCACATCTGACTAAACAGTGGATGTAATGGAGCCAGACTGGCCTTTAGTATTAATGCAGTCTTAAATTTGCTCTTATTTCAGTCTAAACTAAGTACTACTGACACAGAAAGAAAGAAAATTAAAGAAGCTGAGGATTATTATGTCAAAAAGTTGAAATTGTGTTTGAAAAAGCCTGAAGTAATTGTGTGTCACTTGCAGAGAGAAAATTATTTGTCCAAGAGGAGCAATTTAATAAGATTTCAAGTATACAGTATATAGAGAGGACCTAATGAATGTTGAATGTAGTCTGTTATTTATGGTGAAAGGAGGCAAGACCGGGTAAGTGAAGGATTTTAAAAAGGATAGCACCAAGAAAAAGAGAAGAAAGTAAGAAAATTACGTATAAAGGTAATTAGTACTTTTTTTTAGCACTGACTCAGGGAAACAGCATGTATATTGTTTGGGGTTTTTTTGCCTAATACATTCTGACAGAAACTTATTTGTTCTCGCTTTGTATTTACCCAAGATCTTTCTTTAAATAAAAGGAACTAAAAGGAAGTGTTTACTTTTGGCTGGTGGAGAGAAAGCACAGAATTTACAGTGGACACATACACTTTTTGATAACCATAACTAAGTGCTGTGAATGCTTAAAATAGCCATAAAAAAGCATTAACTGCTGCAAGTGGATATAATTCAAGTGACTATTGTGTAAAAAAATATACGAATTACAGTATGTTGTCAGTGAACATTGTACAGATAGATTTCATACTAATATTTTGCGACTTTGCAGAAACACTCCTTGGCATTACATTTATCTCCAAATGGGACTTCTATTGCAACTTCGTGACATAAACATCATTTCAAGGACATAAAAAGGGGGCCCTGCCGGCAAAAAAGAGCTACATTTGGATGATATCAGTGAATGAAATATCAGGAAGTTTCCCATTTCTTCCTCAATCTATCAAGCTCTCAGTGCAACTAAAACCTTTTCACATTCCTCTCCATTCAAGTCCTTCTTGGGGTTTGTTCTTCTGACCTGCTGATGAGCGAGGCAGATAGCATCCCGGCGGCCTCCCTCCACGCTGGGCCACCACACGAGCAGAGCAGGGTGGGGGTTTTTCAGGCTGGTTTCAGTACAATGTGTTTACTGTGCCATTGTGAGGGTCCTGGAGTCAATGTGGGCCCAAGCTTAGCCAGTTACATCACTCTGAGCTCGGACACTTTGACCCTTACAATCATAGACAATCAAATCCAAATATGGAAGATATGTGAGAAAGAAGTCCTTCCACTGTTTTGTATAATGTAAATCTCCTAAGTGTGAGCTACATCTATCGTGTGACCACATATTCAGCCTGAGACTTTCACACAGTCTAACCGCACTGGAGCATAAGGAAATCCATCCGCCGTCTCTAAACTGAATCTTTTGTGGAATAAACATGATCAAACTGCTCGCTTACACCTTGTTATTGTGCTTTTTATTGTCAGTTAAGAAAATACTTCCTTCATGAACCACTGCCCTGGGCCACGTATGGGAACAATGCTGCTCAGATTGCTATGACAACGCAGCCAAGGAGCTCCGGCACAATCGCTGTGGATTGAGTGACGCCGCGAGGTTATTAGTCCATGTTCTGAAACCTCACCCTCCTTACCTTCTCCACTCCTCTCTACCTATAAATTACACCTTGCACTGTGCTGCGCTCCTGTTACACCTGCATCTCTTAGGCGCCTCAGATACCCTGTAAACCAGAGTTACTGTAACAACAACATATGCACTGCTTTCCATTTAAAGGAAGCAAAGGGTAAAAGGATTTATTCCTCTTAAACTCAATTAGTATTTCATGCAAAGCAATAGTGGGAAAACACAGAGTGGTGGAAAAAAGTTTTCGGACACCCCATACATTTGTATGCGTATGGCATTAAGAATTACTCTTGGGTCTTAAAGTGCAGTTTCTTTTAGTATAATCACAGCCATATTACTAAACAAATCCTAAAAGAGTCATTTAAAATTTAAAATTGATTGGTTCCATAAATATAAGAAATTTTGAGTATTGGGTCATTTTGGTAGAATTTAGTTTTGTTAGTTTTTCTTGTAAACAATAAACAAAAAAAATACAATTTGTGTTCGTGTCTGTCTAATGCAGCCACACCCTTCGAAACACAAAAAAGATTTTTCCACAAATAATTCATGATAATATTTGAGATTGTGTAAAATTTTAAGGGTATCTGGAAACTTTTTCCACCACTGTATAAAATACAGAATTTGTTTCTACAACCCATCATTATGAAATAAAGTCTTTCTTTAGGAGAGTAAGTGATTATGGTGGTATGTTTCACTAAATTCCAAATTTATTTGTTTATTCAAGCAGATTTTAAAGTGTTGCAAAATGAGGAGGAAATTCCATTTACTTTAAAGCATCAATCACTTATTCCTCTTAAAAGTCAGCTTCATTAAAGCACCAGTCAAAGTGGTCATCACTTGGAGCACAGAGATTCGGAGAGGGCATGATAATATAGTTAACCTGCTCAAATAAGCCTTAATTGATACCCAGAAGCCTTTAAAAGAGCTACTGCTGCGTTTTCTTCAATAGTTTAACACAAATAATGTGCACAAATACATTATTTAAAGCAGCAGTGGTTATTTTTTGTCCATGTTGGTGGGATTGCAATAAGCCGTAAATATAACCTACAGAATTGTTGGCCTGTAGCTCTTATGGCGGACATGTCAACAACAATTGCAGCAACATGAGTCATGATTGTGTCCACGTAAAAAAACTAAGTCCAATATTCACTCTCATATCAGCTCTGTTTTTGTCTACCACTAACTCCTGAGGGAATAATAGGTGCCAAAATGCTCCACGGTGTTGTCACTAGTTGTCACTGAGCTTTTTTGCTTAAAACTGCTGCCTGCTGCCGCTGAAAACATGATGTGAGAGTGGGACCAAGTTTGTAAAATGCATCATAGAGCTGAGGAGAACTGCAGTCATGTGATAATTACATACAGTGGAGTCCAAAAGTCTCAGACAACATTGGAAGTCTGGCAGATGTTCATATAAACTGGGAAATCGTAAAGATAAAATCACACTAAGTTAGGACATGTGACAAAGAGGAAATATTTAAGATTCTGCACTATTTCTAGGTTTTAACTACTTCATACAAAAGGTCAGATTTCCTTTCCACTGAAGCAGCGTTCAAAAAACACTCTTTTAGTCGACTCATCAGAGGAATGTCCAAGTAAATTAAGCCTGTTCACCTGCTATAAATATGTCTGTGCCTCAAGTTTCCAGCAGAATATTGCAGAATCAGTAGCACTGAGATAGCAGGAAACATGGAATCAGATCCAAGTAGAAGTGTCAGAAGTCAAATTGTTGTTGTGAGCAATGAGGAGCTTTTTCCACATCAAATCAGGACTAGAACAAGGAAAAAAGAGGTTAAACCAGGTGGAAGTCACTGCAGTTATCTAATAGGTAATATTGAGTAATAGCTGGAATTTGTAACAAAAATCTTACTGTGTTTTAATTCAGCTACATTTAAAAATAGAAAACATATTTATGTTCTGATTGTGGTAACGTTGCAGATTAAGAAACATAAGTTATTTCAGCTTATATGTAAGGCAGATACTTGATTTTAAGCTTTATACACACAGACCTACATATTTGTCTTGTTTTACCAGGAAACGAAGCAGCGGGGAACTGAGTGACACAGTAACCCCAGACTCCAACTGCATTTTGGGAGTCTGCATTCAGCATAACTGGCGTGAGGGGGAAATCAGAGCTAATGGAAAGGAACAGCACTTGACAGACAGTGTAAATCCTTCTCTCTTCATGGTGAAATATGACGGCTATGACTGCGTCTGTGGCATTGAGTTCTTCATGGATGAGAGTATCAAAGCTGCAAATCTTGTCAGAAAAGGTTGGTGAGTTGCGATCATTTTATAGTTGGTTAATCAACAATTTTCAGATCATAAATTCTGGGTTATAAATCGTCATCTTTCTTACTTTAATTCTTTCACTTGTCTCCACAGTAAACAATAAAATCAAAATCCCTTCAGAGGTGGAGGAACTGGTGGGCAAAGCTGTGGAGCATTTGTTTGAAAAGGAAGATGGAGAGAAGGAATGAGTGGAGAGGAATGGTCCTCTCCAGAGCTCCCATCATGACTAACTGGTATTATATCACTTATGAAAAGGACCCCGTTCTTTACATGTACCAGCTGTGGGACGACTACGCTGACGGAGACCTCAGGATTTTGCTTGAAGCAGGTATTGCTAATTTTGTGTCGAACAAACTCAGGCTGATACTTCACAAAGCTTTATTAAGTCTGTGATGATCTTGTCCCAAGGTGTTAGCGTTGATCTCACACATATGCAATAAATTTTTCTAAAATGAAAGATCGTTGAATTTAATATGAGGAAATCACAGCTTCGAACTTGTGGATATTTGCACAGATGTTCACAGTAACTTCAAGTACAGTTCAATTCAGGTAAAGAAATATTAGAGGAACCTAATACTGAACATTATGCAAATACAGACGCTTGTCAAACGTCATATCATTCGTATTTCACTCTATTTGAAGCTGCAGTTTGCAGATTTATACAATATAAAACAGAAGATAGAACACCCTTGTGTAATACCATTGAAATATTGAATGAATTCAAATTGTATAAACTTAAAATATTTGTAGTACTTCTAAGCTTAACAGTAGGGTATTTGCTTTTATGTAGAATTAAAACAAACAATTTAGATTTACTGTATCACAACTACTAGCCCCACAGTGAAAATCTAATCACTTGGTCCTTGTGTCATTTCTGACCTTCCCTGAAATTTTCATACCAAATCCCTTAGTACGTTTTTGAGTAATGTTTCACACAGACAGATGTACGCTGATTGTCACATACCTCCACCGTTCCTTGGCGGAGTAATAATAAAGGTTTCTAAGGAGGCAGTGCATGAAAACTACAATCAGTAAGAACCATAGTGAGCACATCATCAGGGGATGAACACATTAATAGAGCTCTAATTAGTGAAAGTCCTGTAAAAAGACAAATGTCTAGCAGGCCAAAAAAGTCCTGTTCACAGATTAACTCAAGAGATTTCTGATGGTAACAGAAAGGTGAATATAAGGTCACAAACAGGAGAGAAAACGACACCTGGCAGCAGCTAATCCACAGAGGAAAACAGACTGGATGGTGGAAACAGTCATCTCATCTCAGCACAAATGAACATTGTCGGGAGACATTTACAAGAAGATCTTTGCATCTCTGTCAGATCATGCTTGGACAGCATTGAGCTATCATGTTTTGTGCAAATTTATGAAGTCAAAGCCAGGTCAAAAGATAGATTGTTTTCAGTATATTGATATTTTAAAAAGATACCCCCAAATTAGAGTTTTTTAAGAATGATTTTTTCAGTTCAGACCCCTAAAAACAAAGAGATAGATAGCTTTACAACATGACACAGTATTATCCAATGAAGGCTGCTCTTTGGTTTTTGGAGATTCATCTTCTCGTGTAAACGTATTAAATTTCAACTAAATTCACATCATCATGTCTGTTCTGGATTTTTAGACCTCTATGACCTAGACCTATGTCTGTGGATTCAGTATCATGAAGGACTACACTTGTCTCACACTGTTATGTGATGTTTTGTGGATATAATAATATCAATTAGTGCAGTTTTATGTTTAGTCAGTAGGATATTCTTGTACTCTTTAGTCCACCACTGTCAGAGCTTTAAACTGGTCATGGCATCTTGATACCCCGTTTAAACCAATGTGAACTGGGTGCTAGCTGGGGCTATTTTTGGAGTTGGTTCTACTTGCAAAATTTCTAAGAACCAGCTTTGCCACTGTGTCACATCATTACATCACTGTACTTGTCTGTTCCATGTCTGTTACTGAAGCTCCTTCTAGTTTATTCTGGGCATTTGTTAAGGACTACATCACAAGGAGACAATCCGTCTCTCCCACCAACCACTATTGGAAGGCAGTTGAGGTCAGTGTTTATCTCATTTTCCCCGCTGTTTAATGTTTTAATATCTTCAGTCTGTGTAAATGCAGTTGCAAATGGCAGTTGGTGCTTATGAATGTGGCTCTCTGCACTGGCGTTCGCAATGGCACTTATAAACATCAGCTACGATATTTAAACATCTAATACAGTTTATGAATGCCATTGGAAACGGCAGTCTCCATTTTATGAACATTGTTCAATGAGCTGCAATTTGCAACGCCGTTCAAAACATCAACACAGAACATGACACAAATGCATCACTGGCTCTCCAGATACGGCTGCTTTGATTTCATGTCTAGACCGAAGCTCTGGTTTTTCTTCTTCAGGTTAGACAGACACGATCTGTTTTTTTGTTGTTGTTGTTGTTTTTTTTGTTTTTTTTTTAAAAAGGCAGAAACAAAGTTTTAGTCGGGGATATTGGTCACAATTATCCTGCTCCCAGCAACTGACATAAGAAGTTCTTGGTGTGCTTAACCAGTACAGGATTGGTGCCTCTATTTTTTGTCAGTTCTTTGGCAAACAAAACACCAATAACTGTCCCAGAATAAGACATTAGCTCAACTCAGCCCTACAACTACCTCAGTGTAAGTGTTTGAGGACGTGCATTCTGTGACATTACATCCCCTTTCATTCTCCATTTCTCCAGTCTTGATTTTTCTTATGTGGCGACTCTATTGTGTGAGCACACAGACTATATCACGCACACACACACACAGACAGACACACACACACACACACAGACACACAGACACACACAGACACACACACACACACACACACACACACACACACACACCTATGGCTGCAGGGCTGCTGAGGGTGGGTGTGTGTGAATGTATGTGTGTGGTGAACATGGTTCCGCTAATTTCTATAACAGGAAGCCAGGCTGGAGTCAGCCCACACACACCAAGGATGCTGGGACAGCAGAGGCCTAACCGTGGGAGAGATGGGAGAGGTAAGAGGAAGCCAGCCTTGGCTCGCTAACTAACAGTCTATTAACTGATATCGACCCGTCAGAGACACAACTAAAACTCTGCAGAGGGCTTTGAATCCACTTGGGTGAAAAAGAGTGAAATGATTGACAGAGGACACACGTCCTCTATTTACAGTAAACCCAGCTCCACCTGAGACCACCTCATCTGTCTCTCAGCCCACTAATCCCTTAATGACAACCCACACAGTCAGCAGACAGACGGGGAGAGAATAACAGCGCTGTGAGGCCGGTGAATGAGTTTAGAGTTTTAAAAAACTTTGCAGCCATCGGGCATCAGCAGCTTTGCCTCAGTATGAGAGACCAGGACAGATCTGGCTGTGGAGGCTGCATAAAACAAACATGGAACCGAGCGTTAACGATTGTTTAGTATCCATACTGTGTGCAAAAAGATCTACACATGGAGACAAAGAGAGTTTTTATTGGTGTGTGTGTGATGTTTTTTGCACAAAGCATGTGTGACTGTTTTGGACTGGTGTGTGTGTGTGTGTGTGTGTGTGTGTGTGTGTGTGTGTGTGTGTGTGTGTGTGTGTGTGTGTGTGTGTGTGTGTGGTTCAGTTTAATACTCCGTTGTGAATGTAGCGGGAGGGCAGCAGAGGATCATGTGACAGAAGTCAGACTGAACCCGGCGCCTACATGCTTTCCAGGGGTCACAGAGGGGTCGTCATGTGGCTACTGTGCCCACTGTGAAATACACAAATGCACACACACACACAAATATACGCCATCAGTGTGCACAGAGACACTGAGGCACTTCAGCAGTACAGGACATTAAAAGCTACATAGACACAAATTAAGATATACTGAAAAAATGTCTCGAAGCTCATTTTCACATAAACAAAAGTTCATCATTTTCCATAACAGAGATCATTCTGTTATTACCAGGACATGTTTCACCTTTGTGAGTCCCAAAAGTCTTCATCTCTGTCAAAAATTGTGTTTATATTAATACCGCTTCTCCCATGTTAATGTCTTCTACTACTACGTTGTTCCTCCTATTATGCACTCAGAAAAATAAAGGTGCGTCTTGGAACTAAAAATGGTTTTCTCAGTGATGCCATACACTAAATTTATTTATTTATTAAATAATTAAAAAAAGAATCAAAATTTGGCAGCCAAATCTGCCAGAAAAAAAAATGCTCAAATGCTCATAGTAATGATTTACTATTTTTCAATCCCTAAATTAAAATGTCTGTAAAATTCTGATATTTTTGCCTGATTTAAACACAGTAAAAAAAAAAAAGTCTACTAAATAATAGAATTAATTAGTTGCAAAATACTGATTTTTTAACTTTTTTGGTATTTGATTTAGATATATGTAGGATTATTTATTTATTTGTACAGTCAAGATCTAAATAAATATTTTTTTCTTGGATTTTATGAGTTATTTGTTAGTTATCTGTAATTGAACACAACTAGGAAAATCTGTAAAATTAAAGGGAATTATTTGAAAAACTGTTTTTAGAATTGGATATTTTTACAGTCTAAAAGAACCATTGTTAGAGCCACAAAGAAACTGCTGACGGTACCTCAAAGACATATTTCAGCAGAAATGTGTTCTTTGAGGAACCATTTTTTAAAATGGTTCTTTACTCTTTTAAATCATAAGACTTTTTAATCACAAAAAAGTTCAACTGTAAGAATTAGCAGCATTTCCATTGAGATACATTTAATATATTGGGTTCTGGATTGATGATCAGACAGAACAACTTATTACAAGATGTCAGTTTGAGATCTGAGAAAGTGTGATAGGGATTTCTAACCGTTTTCTGATGTTTTATAAACCAAATGATTTACTTATAATGTAAATATCAATAGTTGCAACTCTAATTTCATTATATTACCTACCATCAAATGAAGATTTTGTATTTAAGACCCGCCCAAATTATTTAAGTTACATGAAGAATCATCCACTAAATAAAGAGGTTCTTCAATTGCTGATGATACTTTGAAGAACCATTGAAGAACCTTTATTTTTCAGAGTAACGAGCCATTAGTGACATCAGCCCAGTCCAGACATAAAGAAAAGGAGATCAGGGGAAACAGACTTTGGGGAGATGATAGAGAACAAGTGAGACGGGAGAAAAATACTGTGTATGAGGCAGAGAGACATTAATAAGATAAAGAAGAGAGTGAGAGAGGAGGTGGATCAGGTTTCGGTATGTTTTCATGTTCTATCCTCCATTACAGTAATGTGTCGAGGCCACTTAACTAATGCATAAAAGTACATTGATACCCACAATAAACAGCATTACACAATGAATTAGGGCATGAGAGGCAGAGTGGGCTGCTGAAAATTGTGGGCTGTGCATGCTTAACCCCCACTGCCTCCAAACACACACAGTAAGATGACTAACTTCATTACCCTCCCTTTTCCTCTTAGTGAGCACAGCGAATTGAAACCTAATTACCACACCAGAGCCAAATTAAAAGCTTTTCCTCTCAATGGCTGCAATCCATCTCCTGACAAATGAACAGCGCCACTTCCACTGTGTTAATGCTCACTTTCTCTCCTCCCCGCATTCAAATAGCTTCATTCATGCCACCGCGCTTCCTTTCAAATAACACAGAGGCAATAAGCTTTGATACCAGCAGCACATTATCTCACTTACACTAATATCAATCACATTTCTAAGACAGAATATTGGGAGTGAAGAAAAAAAACCAATCTGCCAGATCATGTTTGTTATTCAATAGACTTGGTGTAATCATTTGTAAAACTTCCTTCCAACACCTCAATGAGAGATTACAGCCGTCCATTCTTAAGTCAGCTGTCATGGCTGGTCGCTCATTACAGGATCTCTTCCTCCTTTTATTTTCATCACAAATGGTCCTCTGTCTGTTTGTTCTCTGTCATCTCCAGCTGCATACATCTGGCACTCAGGCAGCAACTCAAAGTTTTCGATAGATCAACAGCCACAGTCTAAAAGCTAATGAGCATGTTTTAAAATATTTCACATTTAGGATTTTCTTCACTTTGGTACTATGACAGAAAATGCTGATCTGATACAGAATTGTGTAAATGTCATAAATAAACTAAACACTAGTTGATGCTTGAGTCATTCTTTTATGGTATTTTCAGTCACCATGTGATTCTAGGGATGTAAATGTTGGTCCTGCACTATGGTAGGGAAAAACTTAGTTGTAAACCATTAAGTTATCATTTTTGTGGTAATTATCTATGCATAACCTTTTACATGCTCATGTCTTTTTAGGCAACAGCTGACAACTGCTTCAGCTCAGCATGTGTATTTGTGTTGTGCAAGAAGAGTCAAAAATAGAGACCTCAGGCTCTTTTGAAGAATGGAGTTTCAGTCTCATGAAGCAGCTTTAACAACACATGGAAAGTAGACTCAGAGATACAGTGAAGAGGAGTTCCATAGGTTAAACTGGTTGAAACATCCAAACAGAGTCAATAGAAAAGAGTTTTATGTCCATTGTTGTGCTATAAATAAGCGGCCACTCTTGTTCTTGTCTTTGAGAGAGATGCTGCTTTACTCCCTATTGCAATAAATTCAAGTGCTTCTTGTGTTTCTAAGGTTAATGACAGTTTTTGCACAACATGGTACCAAATTAAATATCTCAAACATTGGACAGACTGGCATGAAATTTTGAACAGACATGATATAAATGTTCCCAAAGAGTTTGACGACTTCCTGACTTTCCCTGTGTGGAAGTCAAGTTTTTAATCAATAAATGTCTCTAAAAACATTCCACCACCACTGAGTGGATTTTCCCATGTAGTTGTGGAAGAAGTATTCAGGTCTGTTGCTTAAGCAAAAGTTCCATTACAGCAATATAGAGATGTTCACTGACAAGTAAACTTCCTACATTTAAAATCATTCTCAAGGACATAAGTAGCAAAGTGCAGCTAAAGTAACAAAGTAAAAGTACTGGTTTGATCCCTCTGAAACATTATTATGGACATTCATCCATCATCTATACACCGCTTAATCCTCAGTAGGTTCATGTGGGAGCTGGAGTCAGGGATCTTCTAGCTGTGAGGTGACAGTGCTGGCCATTATTCAGTATAACACTGATAGTGAAGCATCAGTGTGTCGACAGCAAGTTACTATTGTAGCTACTGCAGGTGGAGCTTTATACACAGTTTAGTACAGCAATAACATATCTGAGGGTTAATTACATGATTCATGTGATAATATAAAAAACTAAGTTCTGATGAAGAAATCTGTTCTCAGTGTTTGGTCTTTTTTTCTCTAATCGAGATATTAGATCATTTAAACATTTACTGAAATGACCTGTCAGAATTTGACAAGGGGAAAAAATATCACAGATACCTGAAACATGACCCCTGCACAATGTTTTTAGATATAATAAGCCAATAAAGTAAGAAAGCACTGGTTTAATCTTTACTTTTTTTTAAACTTTAAAAGCTTGTTATATTCTCTGTTGTGTAAAATCATCCTAACAGCAACTAAAGCTGTCAAGCGAATGCAGAAGAACAGAGAGCACAATATTTTTTTAATAAGTGAAAGTATAAAGTAGCATAAAATGGAAATACTCAAGTACAAGCATGTCAAATTTATACTTTAATAATTGTATTTTGTCACTTTTGCCACCACCTCAGCTGAAATTCATGTTTGCTCTTAGACCCTAAGCCTTTCATGTATTTGTTGAATGTGTAGACGGCTTTCAATGGATTAAACTGAATGAACAGAGTACTGAGACAAAAAATACACAACTCAACTCAATCTGACAACCAAGTTAAACATAATCAGTTATCTGTATGCAACAAACAACCACCACAGACATCCATCACAGCAATAAGACCCACAGAAACGACTGTATCAGCACACGCAGCTCACTGGCATTTCAAAAATAATCCTTTGAAAGGCACAAGAGTGTAAAAAAAAAAAAAAAAAAAAAAACTACAGAAGTGGAGGTTACTGTAAGACTTTCAAGATGCATCTGCGCTTAATCAGTGTTTGACTGTCTGTCCATTTGTATTTTCACTTGGTAATTAATAATGACATGTATCAGTTGGAGATCAGATGTTTTGGGTTGTAGGAGTGTATTCTTAATCCAATGATGTCCTCTTTTAACAGATAGAGCAGACTCCCAGACAGCAAGGTTATCAGACTGGCTCTCTGCTCGCTGCCACTTAATGGAGATCTCAGCAGATTGAGGCTCACAAATTCACCATTACCGTTACATTCTGCTATCTTTTCTTGTCTCTGGTATTTCTACTTTTTACAGGGAGATTTCTGGCCAGCTTATAGGAAGCGGCTACAGCCACTGATTATTCTGGGAAAAAAAAAAAAAGATACACAGCCCACTCCTCACTGAACACTTTCCAGTCAGTCACTTCTCATTGTGCTGCTCAGAGCAAAGATGGTCAATGGAAAGCTGGTTTACGATGAGATTCCATCTGATTGATTTACAATGGGCCCAAAACCATTAAAAACAACCAATGCTAATACATGTAAAGTGTACTCTGTTAGATTGTGAATGCCCCGTCCTAAAATGTACGGTTATCACATGGAGGGCAAAGTGCTCTTCGTTTAAAAGTCTTTATCACTAGTCAATCATGGCCGAGTGAGTTTGGATTGACAGCGGATCACTAGTGCTCGGTCTGCAGGTACTAATGCCATTATTTTCCTGCTGGTTCCATCTCTATCTGTCCATCCTAATCCAGTTAGACACAATGAAACAGACCCAGAGGGGCAGCACCCAAAACACATTATGCCCTCGTATATGTCACCAAAGCTTTTCCTGTTTCTTTACATAAATGTGCTAAGAGGGCACTGTAAAATTTTAAAGGAAAACTGTTCCTGCATGGCTTGGGGTTGATTGACATAGAAATCATATCTTCCAGTAACCCTGTGCATCCCATTACTCCTCCTTCCTGCTGAATCCTGCTCTGTTATCTGTGCACTCCCCTGGGAGCTGCTTGTAACGGCACTTTGCAGCATCTGTCACGTCGTGAATGAGTGATGGTGGCTGCATTTAAATTACTGAGATCTCAAACTGTCCGACCGTTTTGGTAACGTGGTTTATCAAACACAATTCATTGTTGCAACTTCTTATGAATTGCATTATATTATACATAAGAAATCGTTATTATACATAAACAGCAAAAAACAGTGTCAAGCACATGCCATCCAACCCTTCTATGTAATCTACAGTAACAGCACTGAGATGGAGTTAGAGATATACAGCACAGGAAAAAAAGGATGCTCAACCCGTTATAAGTTAGATGATAACGAGAGAAGGTAAGGATGAAAAACTGCACATCCAGAACAATGAAAAAATATAGAGGAAGCATTACATGACTGCCCGTCTTTGTGTTTGCAAATAGGGGAGGTGGTTGTTTTATGCAACTCCATATTTTTGTCATTTGAGTGCTCACTCCACTCTTTGTTGTGCCAACAAAGCTGCTGAGGTATGGTGGGTAATGTTAGACTGGCTGCTTCCGAGACCGATTGTGGGTTAGGAGAACAGGGAGCAGACACACCAAGTGATTCAACCCATTTAAACCCATAAGGCCAAGATGTAGCCATCATAAAAAAAAAATTGAGAGGTCAGCATTTTCAGAGCACAGCTGTGAGCACTAACACTCCAAGACAAATTCAACAGTATGCCATTAAAACAAGCGTAACAGTGCAAATGAATGATGAATACAAGCAGATTAAGAGCACATTAAAAGCACAGTCATGTCAGTGATTCAGTCGTACTAAAGCCGTCCCATGGAGCTTCTTCTAAACAATCCTACCTCATGGTTCATGTTCTAATTTCTTCCAGAGCGTTCCAACTCATCACATGAACGTATACAGTTTGCTCATTTGTCTTTGGATGGATTTTTTGACATTTAAGCTTAGTAGCTGTTTTAATTTCATTCATTTTATTGCATTTCTTCTTTGTGTGCTGAAAGGTAAACAAGAAAAGTCATTCTTGATCTGAAAATTCTAGTTTGCAGAAACAATTTCAACTCCAAGTTCGCTTGCAAGTTTATTCCACTTCATCTGAACAAAATCTGTAGCTGCTGATGAAGTTATGTTTCCATTTAAAGTATTAGGATCCCATCACCTTTGTATGTAGTGCAGTAATGGAAGACATTACTGTTTCTAAATTCAGTAATCACACTACAACTAACTAACTTTAATTTCGAGGCAGTATAGCCGACCGCTACAACCTTCTTGACTCTGACTTTCAATGAAGCCTTGTTTTTAACGTAACTGTTTTCTGCGAAGTGCTTTTTACACTGATTTTCACCAGCTTTGCTGTTGGCATCATTCTATTACTTTATTATTAATCACCAGATCCTCAAGCAGTTTCTGTCAATTTTCTCTGCTTCAGTCACATTTTCACACACTGTGGATTCATTTTTCTGGAATCTCTTATACAACATTTTCCTATGCCCCCAGGTGTTATCAGCTCTAGGAAAAAAGTAATGGGGCTCCATACGCTATAGACATTCTACTGTGGATTTCCAATCATAAATCTCATACAAACTAGTTGTTTTTCACATTATGTGCACATGAACTCTAGAAAGATGTTTCACCATGCTGAACGCATCTTCCAACAGCTTGGTGACAACTTGATCCCGTTTACCATTTTTCAGCCATGTTACATTTATTAATTGCTCAAATGTTGTTTTTTTGTTGCTCTCAATCTCTTTAATGTGTTTCCATACTTGTCTCTTATCTGCTCTGTGTAAACACAGTCTACAGTTCAGCTGAACAGTATCTGAAGTTGTCTCAGGTAACTGTAGGTGTGTGGCTTCTCAGTTGTATTTCAACACATTTTAGAGGGTTAAAGAGCATAGAACACACATCTGGTATATATCCTCCTCACTAAAATAAGAATTTCTGTTGATATGTGGGAATATGTACGGTGTAACAATATATTTTCAATAGGCGATTACGTGACAATGCATTCTTGGCAATGTTGTGGAGTAACGCAAAAGTAAAGTAATAAGTAGTTTAACTAATTACTTTTTACGGAGAGTAAATACATTGAGTAAAGCATCACTTTTTAAAAGAGTAATATGTAATGCATTATTTTGAGGAACAATGCCAACACTAACCAGTAATCTGAAGCCACAGCAGCTAAACTGGATCTGTCCACCATTCATTTCATTATTTACACAGGAACGTTTTCTGTTGCAATTTATCAAGATATCTTCAGTGAAAAACTGTAAGCAAGAATGTGAAGCCTATCACCCTTCTGTTTATCCTTGTGACTGTTTTAAAGCCCAAACAGTGATAGTAGGGAAGAGTAGTGATGAGGAAACATCGAACACTGACCAACTAGCCCAAAACTCCAAACCACTGTCTCTCTCTGCTTCTGTCACTGTAACCGTGCTTCGCTTTGAGATAAGCACTGAGTAATCTCCTGCCTTCCTTTCTCCTGTTGCACCTTCTCATTTCAGCCCTCCATCTCTCAATTTCTACTTGTATCTTAGTCCTCGTTTTAGTCCCTCCATCCTGCTTCATCACAGAGACCCACACAGCTTCAGCTCTGCCACCTTTTAGCTGCCCAGCTTGATCCAGTCCAACCTCGGCTGTAGGTGTCGAGGTAAACAATAAACACTCAAAGAAAGAAGAGTGCTTAGAGGGTGTGTGAATCAGGTCTTTGTACATGGCTACAGTCAGAGGTGTAAAAGGAGGAGGGATCTCCACGGCTTTGTCCTGGGAACACGACACGGCCAGGAGAGGAAAAAGAAAAAGGCCTCACTTTAGAAATTTACACTGTCCAGTATGTATGTGCTGTGGCCGTGACAGAGGATTTACTGACAGAAATCATTTCATTGGAAACTATGGGTGACTCTTTTTGAGGCAGTTTAAGTGGAGGCCAAAGGACAAGGCAAAGAGTGAAACTGTAGACTCAGGTTTTGTGTTCATCAACAGAGCACCTCAGATCAGCTGATGCTAAAAGCTCAGAGAAAACTCTGAATGTCCAACAGAGCTCATTTTACACTGTAAAAAATGTTCTGAAAATGGAGTTACATTTCTTTTTTTCACATTTCAAGTTTTAAATATGTTTTTTGTGAGAAGCATATGTCTAGTTCCAATAATTAAACCATTTATGAGGGGAGTGAGGAGCACTGAATCAAATTCTGCTCATCTTTTAAAGCTTGTGATCACAAGCTTTTAAATGTAAACTGGTCAAATTGTTGAAACGCAGTGAACGTTCTGCTCTTTAATATCTGATAAATTTGATTATATCTGATATAATCTGATATTTGCAGTTATTTTCAAAACTAGCTATTACATCCAGGATGATTGAGAAATGTAAATGTCTGTTTTGTAAGTGTGTATAATTAAATCATCTGCATACAAAGACAGCTTTATCCTCCTCTACAGAAATCCTTCATGTTCATGCCTGCTATTAGAGCATTGGTGCACAAAGATCTACCCTGTCTGGCAAATTGATTAAAGGATAAAGCCAACAGAGTTATCTCTCTTCAAAAAAAATGACTAAGACTTTTCAGCTAAGTTCAGTTAAATTTAGTTTTATGATAGTTGTGTACAGAAAAACATGTTATGTCATTCCTACTACCAGTCAAAAGTTTGGACACAACTTCTCATTCAGTGCTTTTTATTTATCTGTATTACTTTCTACATTGTAGATTAATACTGAAGATTAACACTTTTTTGTTGACAACATTATTCCATAAGTAGTCTTTTATAGTTTTGATGTCTTCAGTATTAATCTACAATGTATAAAATGATTAAATAAAAACCATTAAAAGAGAAGGTGTGTCCAAACTTTTGACTGGTAGTGTACATCATCCTACTATAAGGTCTATAAGGCATCTTATTCAAAATAAGGGAAAACAGGTTGCAAAATAGGACATGGTGTAACAAAAAAAAAATCACACCGTAAATAGTATATTTAAAAAAAACAACCAGCCTTAGATAACCGCACACAATTTATAGCAAAAATATTTTCCACATATGATTAATAAAAGGTACTTGACCTTAATAATTCATTTTTGGTATTAAAAAAATTAAGTTGAGTTTTACATTTAATAAAATAACAGTTGTTAATCCACAACCTACGAGAATTACTACTGATATGCTCCTAAGCACAAATAGTAAATGGTAAAATAATTTTTTTTTGTTCATTTCAATTGTGACTGCAAAATGTGTGTCAACAGACACTCTTCTATTAATTTTACAAACTCGCTGAAGCATTTGAGAGTTTGTTTGTCCGACAAACATTAATCATAGCTTTGTTTGTTTAACTTTTTTAATTCTTGTTGCTGAATTTAACTGACATCCTCCACTTGAGCTGGACCATTTGTGCCTTCGAGTTCAGCTCATTTTTAACAGTGCACTTCACCTCGTCTCGGTTAACCGCACAAGATCTGGAACAAATCCTCACCACACACACAACACTTAACACTTGACCTCTATCTCGGTGAGCAGCACCACACACTAGGAGTCAGAGGCTGTTAGAGAGGGATATAAATAGTCAAGAAAGAGAGAATAAGAGCAACGTATACGTCCCTCCACTTAATGCCATTGACATTCAATCAGAGCTCCCTCTCCATTATCACGCTATGGTAATTATGACGGTGATTATCTGCCAAAGATCACACCTTCCTTTGTGTTCTCTGTTCACATCTGCCAACTGTGTGCGCATTAGCTTTTTACAGAAGCTCTGAATCAGATCATAACTTGGCATTAGTGTATTAGAGGGGGGAGATGATAGCTTCTTCCTCTCTCTCTTGTCCCCTCATTCGTGCTCTGTCTTTGTCAACCGTCATCCCAACTCCATTCATGAAGCGGCGACCTTTCTGCTCTCTGCTGTGTGACAGAGGAGTAACAAGTTGTCAATACAAATGAACTGAGCGAGGGGGGAGAAAAGCAATTACAATCTCCCTTTAATCCCTAGCAGTTCCAAAAGTCAAAGATTTAGCCTGTCTTTGCTCACCTCGCCTCCTCAGTGTGAATGTGTGTGCAGGTCCTAATCAGGATATAGAGAAACAGGGATCAAGCCTCTCTTTCACTGATCAGGATAACATGTCTAATTAATCCAATCTCTCGCTCTTGAATCTCCATTCAAACGGAAGGTGAGAAAGATGAATCTTTGAAAAGACCCAATTCTTAAAAAAAAAGGGGGGGGGGGGACAAAACACATAGAGAGTGATTCGGCTGGTGTGAGACAGAGGTAGTGAGCAGATGTGGGGAGTGACAGGATGGGAGAGGAGAGGTGGTGGTGGTGGTGGAGGTGGAGGGCAGGTCTGGATTAGTTTCTACCTATTCCCCACCTTCAGCTGGAAGAATTAGACAGGGGGGATGGGGAAGAGGGCTGATAGTTTTAACAGTCTGAAAGGAGCCCAGATAAGGAGCAGAGAGAGGCTGGGCATGGAGGGGGATCGAGATGTGAGGGTGAAGTTAATTACCTGAGCAGAGGGCATGGAGGGAGAGGTGATTGGAATGAGGGAGGAGAGATATCTCACATGGCTACCCTCCAAAGTCTCTGATGCATACTGAAACAGATTTAAGGGGGAGGAGTGGGAAGACGGGGGTGTTTAAGTGGCCTCATGGTCCCTCCAAGACCACAGACAACACTGGAATATTAAACAGGAATCAAAGGGAGGCGCTCGTCTTTAGGCTGTTTCCTACAGAGCCGCAGACCTGCAGCAGTAAAAAGCATGAGGGAATGTTTCAAGTAAAGGTTGTTAAGGTTTCCTGTGAGGTGTTAATGCAAAATAGATGCGCTTCATGCACTCAAATAGACTTTTAAAAAATTTTTACGCTTACAAATATAGAAAATATTCCTGGCTAATTTGTTATGGGTGTGACAACCTTCATATAAACAGTGTGATCTGTTAAAGAGTGTGGCTGGATAAACAAGAGAGTTTCGCAAAGGCTCAAAGAGGAATGCAGGGACGGAGAGAGTTAAAGGATATGAGAGGAAAAAGGAAAAGCAAAGTCCCATTAATACAGCGAACTTCAGAGCCAAATTACAGAGGCGCCGCAGAGATAGTGATCAGAGCGCGGACGTGCACCCTGGCTCTGTTAACGCAGCACTCAGTGCATTTACATCACTATCATTACTGTTCTTATCATTAACATCATTCAAAGCTACACATGAAGCCCATATAAAAGCTGTAATGGACCGCATTAGCGAGAGGTAAGCTCCTGGTTGGGTCCAAAGTCGTACCACAAAAAGGGGGAATACGAAAAAAAGTCAGCATTTTGGAACTACCATTGCTTTCAAAGGAGGAAGTGGTAGAGCCAAGGCCCTCTGTGATTGGTCCCTGCAGACCAGCCCTGCGGCTCATTCGCTGGCTGGACGGTAATTTTGTTAAGGGCACGAGTTGCTTCCTGTGCTGGCTAAACATATCTGTGTAAATGAGGTTTGGGATGCCTAAGGGGAGCGGGGGGGCTCCGAGTAATGGAGCCAGTTGAACAGAGCACCACTGGGAGACAGAGGAGAGGGGAGGAGGAGGAGGGAGGACAGGGACATGGAATGAGGAAACGAGGCCGAGGTAATGGAGGTTAAATGAAGTGGAGATAGAGGGAGAAATACAGCTGCATCAAACTTGCATTAGCTCTGATTAATGGGCCTGGTTTGAGTCACTGCTCTAATATTTCCAGACGTCAAACAAAGTTGACCCAGCGAGCGGAGAGCTGTGTTCTCACTGACCTCCTGGGTCACCACCCGCCTAATGTCTCTCACAAAGCAGAACAAAAACAAACACACGGCGGTTCTCTACGGCCGAAACTGCTCACACTCCAAGGGCTGCTACATGTTACTTTAACCTTAAAAGTGCTCCATCAAGTCCTCAATTACCTTAAGCATTTTAGTTCGGCAAAACACTTTTCAGATTATTAAATGGAAATATGGCAAACCCTTTGCTCTGTGTGGCTCTAAATGGCCCTAAAATGAGACAGAGGAGGAGTAATTTTGTGACAGACTGGGAATAAGAGACTCTGAGCTCTTGTACGTTTGCTAATAAAGCCTGATCAGATCACATCCCCAGCTCAAAGATGGCAGGGGCAACTCTACCCCACGGTCCACTCCAAATCCAATTACAGCCCAACAGTGACAGTTAGCAGCCCAGGAGCCAGGTACCTTCCACTCCCCTGTCCCCCGAGGCTGACACACCCCTCCTCTCCATCCCATCCGTCCCTCCCCGGCTCCACCGAGCCCCTTGCAGGCCCATAATTGAATTGGTCGACAGTTAACTGCATTACAGCTGGGCAGTTAGGTACTTGATGTTTCTAAGTTGTTGGGAGTAATTTGCTCCTATTAGCAGCTTTTACTGAGAATAAGAGTCCCTGCGCAAACAATCAACTAAGTAGGGTTTCAGTGTCCACGTTATGCACATTTGTGTGTATTTTCATGTGCAAAAAAGGGTGTTTGTTTCAGAGGGAGATTCAATTTGAGGAGTCAAATCTAATCAGAGGACACAGAAGTCTTAGAGGACAGCATGTGCTGAAGTGGGTGTCAAAGGGGCCTGGATGGCTCCAGTTCCCCCTGAAGCGATCTAGTAACGGAGACTGAGAGGCTGGCGGCTGCTGCACTGTGGAGAGACACGAGATATTTGAATAATGTGCGTACAACTGTGTGCAGGAAAATTAAAATTACAATGCAAATGTGCTCAAAGGATGCTTTAGGGCAACATTTCAGCACCAGCGTCTCTGTCTGCACAGTGTGAAAGTGATAGAGTTGTGAAGTGGGAAGACTTATTTCAGACAACTCTGGTTCGTGAAATAAAAGACAGCTCAGTGAAAAGCGTCCAATCAGCAAGATTAGAGACAAAGCAAACAAACATAAATGTCATGTTTGTAATGTTTGCTGTTTATTAGAGTAACTGAAATTGTCTCATTTTTGTTTATCTTATGTTTTCATAGTTAGTTGGTGTGTTATAGAGGTCTTAGACTATACCCAATTTAAAGATGACTTTAACTTAAGAAGCATGAATAGAAAAAAAAGCTGCAGACAAACCAATTCATGCCAAAACCCCAAAGGTTACTAGAAAACATAAAGGCCAGAAAGAGACAATTGTTTACCCTTTGGAATTTCAACTGTCTAATGAGTATGATGATTTCTAGGAATTGAAGTATGCCAGTTTTGTAAAAACAGACGAACATAGTTAAAGTTAAATTTGTTGCTAAAGCTGGGTGAGACAAAGACTGTAGAGTATGCAAGTCAAATTACAGGTGCTATTTATAAGTGTTCTACATTTGTTTAAGCCATTTGTAATGCCTAAATAAAAAAATATATTCTCCCACCTTGGAATTTTTGTGTTTTAACTTTTTTTTTTTTTTTTTTTTACTACAAAGGAGATTCTATGTAGTATTTTTTTATTTACATGGATTAAATGAGAAATAAAGTGATCACATCCAGGGTTCTGGTTTTGTCGGACACTGGCAATTAAGATTGATGAACATTCACTATTAGGATTCCTGAACAACCCCCAACAAAGCAAAAAATTAGCAATAATGTGAGTGGTGTTGTTCTGTGGTGCCATCGACCTGCCAGTCATCATGCATAACTTTAAGCCTTAAGACAGTTTAAACTGGTGAGTTATATTAAAATTCACCCCCTGTATACTTGAAATGAATAGGAAAATTAGCTGTAGAGACCAAAGCTGTTTTTGTACCAGGCTGTAAACATGCTTATTTCAGCTATGAATGGGTATTTTAATATGGGGACCTTTGGGAATTGAGTCACTTTTGGAACCAGTCTCAAGTGACCATTCATGGAACTGCAGTTTTTGGCACTTGGACACTGGCTTCATCTTTCAGCTCCAGAGGTTGCTGTTTGGACCATGCTCACTCATAGACATAGTTCCCTGGGATGCTTAATGAAATTGAGTTAATAATGTTCATATTAACAATATTTAAGTGTGACCTGTTGTGTAGGTAGACCTAAAAAAAAAAAAAAAAAAAAAAAAAGAAGAAAAATAGCCATTTCTTGTTTTAAACATATTGGGTGGCTTACTCCAAAGAGCAAATCTGATCTTTTGCTGCATTTATTGCATGTGGATAGTAATAATGCTTTATTTAGAAACATGAGGAACATAAACCTGAGAGCTGAGGCAGCTCCAGGTCTCTGCAGGAAGCAATAATCTAACTGACGATAACAATCTGAGTGAAGGGAAGAGGGTGGTGGGAGGATGGGGGATGAGGGAAGCTGACAGCAGACGGTTTTCTCAGTTTTATCCTGCTCTTCTTGAGGCAGGTTATTTCTCCAGTTTAACCTGGAGAAATACCTGTCTAACTTCACGCTGAGGTAGATTGGATGATGCGGTGCTGGGAACGAGGGGCCCGTTTGCTTCCTGACAGTTCATCTGCAGGAGAATGGGAATATCTGTCTATCTGTGGTTGACAATAGGGTCCAAACCCAATCAATCAGACAGAGGAAGAAAATTACCAAGAGGAAAAAAAATAAAAGGAAATGCCTGGACTCTTTCTCTCATGTTAAATCTAATGTTTGTCTGCCGTTTGTCTGACTTCTTTTCTCCTCTGCTTACCACGTGCAGGGAGAAGAGAGAAGAACGGTTTCCTGACATTCATTCTTCAGACTGAGGGGAAACTTGAAAGAGGGGAACCAGCCAGTGGAGGTAGACAAACCAGTGGGGAAGAAAAAGGATGGGAATAGGGAGTAGGTGGTGGTTTGGGTTGTGTCTGGGTGTCTGTCTCCGAGGAGGACCTCGCCACCTGTCGGAGTCCACATTCCTGTACATTCCTGGGATCCCACAGACAAAGCGTGGTGAGAGGGCCCGGAACTGACCTCGGCTTGGCCTGTCAACAGCAGATCTCTCTGATAGAAATTGCAAGGGTCCATACTCACATATGCATGACAAAAGAAGACATAAGAAAAACACTCTTATTACCAGGTGCATGCATGAGCACACAACACAACATACCTAAAAAAAAAAAACAGCAGCTTTGATTTCAGTTTAATTTTTGGAAACTAATCGCAGGCCAATGAGGTGTAGTTGCTTTTGTTCTCAAGTTCAACATTTTGGTAAATTATTCCCTTTCTTGCAGGGAACGAGATAATAAGATTGATACCACTCGCTCTTGAAACTATTCACCCTCTTGGAAGCTTTCCCTTTTTATTGCCTTTCAACACTGAATCATAGTCAATTAAATTTGACTTTTTTGACAAGAACTTTCAAAAGAAAGACTCAGTGACAAGGTGAAAACATTTCTACCCAATCAAGCCAGTATTTAGTAGATGCACCTTTACTGCAATGACAGCACTGAGCCTGTGTAGATAGATCTCGATCAATCTTGTGCTCTCAGAACATTCTTCATTTTCCGTTTTAAGTCCAGCTACAAATTCTCAGTAGAATTGAAGTCTGGGGTCTGACTTGGCCAGTCCACAACATTCACCTTGTTGTCTAAATTATTTCTATTTGGCTGCATGCTTCAGGTCATTGTGTTGCTAGAAAACAAATCTACCCAAGTGAGAGTTCTCTTGCAGACTACATCAGGTTTTCCTCTGAGATTTCTCAGTACTTTGCTACATTCATTTTACCCTCTACCTTTATAAGCCTTCCAGGGGCTGCTGCTGAGAAGCATCTCCACATCATGATGCTGCCACCACCATGGTTAACGGTGGGGATGATGCCTTTATGATCATATGCAGTTTTTTGTGTCCACCAAACATTGTGTCTGGTCTGATGGCCAGAAAGCTAAATTATGGTCTCAGATCAAAGAATCTTCTTCCAGGTAACTTCAGAGAGTCCCGCATGTCCTCTTCCAAACTCTAGTCAAGGTTTATTATGAGCTTTTAGTAGTTAAAACTAGAAGTACTTATTCAACACTGAGTGGATCTTCCAGATCAAGTTGTCCTTATACTACATTCACTTGAAACACATTCACTGCACTCAAATCTCCATATCAACAGCTGTGACTCCGAGTACTAATTGGTTACTGTGTGTTGAATTAGGTGAGTCAGTTTAAAGTGTTTGAAAAGTTTTATTTATTTAACATTTTATATAGAATCTAATGGACATGAGTTATTGTCATCTTATTTGTAAACTGTCCAAAAAAAAGCCTAATTAAATTGACTGACATTGGGAATCTAACTGGACTCTGTCTTAAGTTGGATAACATGTCATTGCTGTACTTCAGTGTTGCACAGATAAAACAAAGCAGATACAGTGTTAGTCGATGAGCTTTAGGCGTTTTGCTATGAGCAGATTTTGTTGGTTTTGAAAAGAACCAGACTAAAAGTTTTCACCTGTCTGTTCTTTACGCTAAACTAATCTACTAATCTATGTTTACTGTATAGACATGAAACTGGTATTAGTCTTTTCATTTCACGCAAAAAAAGTTGTATTTCTGCTTTACAATATGTGGACTTTTGCTTTATAAATGCAAACCATTTTTTTTGTGCTTTTTTTTATATGAGCAAACTTCCATTATGTAAAGTGTTTATGTTTTTCGAGCTGTAAAATATTTTAATAATTGTTTTAATACTTTGTTAATTTAAGTGACCTTCAAGCAAAATGTTCAAATATTTGGTGGCTCCTTCTACATGTAAGCAAGGATTTATTGCTGTTCTGGTTTTACATGGCAATAAACTAAATATCTTTGGGATGTAGGAAATCATGATGCATATTTGTACCTGCTACTTGATGTTTCACTAACCAAACTAATAACTGGGAATACAAGCATTAGAACCAAAAACAAAACTATTTTAAAGTGTTTACCCCTACACTTACAGCAGCACCACATGAAGTTCTCGACAGATTCATCAATCCACTGGTGAATGTCACAAGTGAGCAGTATCAGGGAGTTTTTTTTCTCTCCCCTGCAGTATAATATATTAAAATCAGAATAGCAGGAAGCTAAAAGCCGCAACAGGCTGCAGCTACACACGGATGGAGAATATCCTGAGGCTATCTATCATATAGCTGTCT
This sequence comes from Amphiprion ocellaris, assembly GCF_022539595.1. Taxonomy (NCBI): domain Eukaryota; kingdom Metazoa; phylum Chordata; class Actinopteri; family Pomacentridae; genus Amphiprion; species Amphiprion ocellaris. The sequence continues at coordinate 26,053,977 of NC_072770.1, read as the reverse complement.
GTCCACCTCAGGTTCATACCACTATGAGCTCTGAGCAGTGTAGCATTTCAGCTGTTAACAGAGTGGAGGGACAGCAGTGAGAGGTGGGGCTGGGAGTGTGGAGGGTGCAGCAGCTTATGAATGGAGCTCATTCTCCCCGAGACGACTTCAAACAGGCCCGCATCAATCAGCCAGGTGGAGCACCGGTGGCTGAGCCGTGCCCGCCGGCCGTCAGCCCGGGGGCTTCAGATGCACCAAGCATGCCCTCTCACACGACACTGACTGACACACTGACCGGGAGTGAGCCGCCTGAATCTGCAGAGACACACAAACATAGCAGAGGCTGCAACACACACACACACACACACACACATCCACCCAAAGCCTCTGGTCCTCTGCAACTCTGGCACCAAACTGCAGCTGCAAAGTGCCAAGGAAGACTCAGTGTCATCTCTGCTGCAAGGCACATGCACAAATCTCTTGTGTTGACTTTGTCTCCCCATGTAGGTTTTCAGCGAAGCTACTGCCAGATGCTAACGCTCAGACTGAACTATGCCAAAAAGATGTCTTTCTTGGAGGCCTATGAGAACACTGTACTTCTGCATGCTAAACATACTGTACCTCCACATTCTTACATTTTAAACTTCCATCCAACATCTATACACCACACAATCCTCATTAGGGTCGCAGGAGGCTGGAGTCTATCCCAGCTGACTTAGAGTAAAGGCAGGAGACACCCTGGACACTCAACAGTCTATCACACGGCTACACAGAGACAAACAAGCACACTCACATTCACACCTACAGACAATTTAGAATTATACATTACCTCAGCATGTTTCTGGACTGTGGAGTAGCTGGAGAATGCAGACAGGGAGAGCATGCAAACGCCACACAGAAAGATCCTAGAATTTCTCCATCAATACTATCTTCAGGCAGCTGTTCTATGTAAAAACAGAATAAATAAAATCATTAGTGTGGCTCTAGATTCTACTCACTTGTTCCAACAAGTACCTGTACTGCATGTCATCTTCTCTTTCCCAACATTTTCTCTCTTCCCACTAGCAATATTCAATGAAAGCAAAAATGCCCCAAGAATATATATATGAAAAAGAAAGTATAATGGTGTTAGCTGCACCTACTGCTGCAACTGGCGATTATTGTTGTTTATTGATATGTTGATAATTTACTTTATTAATTAGGTGTTTTGTCTAGAAGATGTCAGAAAATGGTGAAAATTGTTTAGCAGTGTTCACTAAAGATGTCCTCAATTGTCTTTTTTTTTGTCCACATCCCAAAGATATTCAGATGACTGTCACAGGGAAGTTAAATACAAACAGAAAATATTCCATTTAAAAAGCTGCAACCATAAAACTTTGACTTAAATACTTAAAGCGATCCGTCAACCACCAAAATATTTTGATAAAGTATTTCATGACTAATCAATTTAATTAATTTTTCACCACATTCATGTGCATACACTCATACAGAATAGGTTTGATGTTTTATCCATAATATTACTTATTACAAATTTAGTGCAGTGTTTGCATTACAATACCAGCAGATGGATGGATAGCTACTTACCTCCCTCATCTACTGTAAAAACATAACAAGCTCTTAGGTTATCATTTATTTATATGTCAATGATCATGATCAGTTGTTTATGTGTATGCTCAATTTCAGGAAAAGGAAATTGTTTTAGGGATGGGACAGTTGTCTGTTACACAATTAAGGCTCGAAATAGGGACTTGAGGCCCTCATGAAGATTTGGTTCCAGCCCTAAGAGGCTTGTTTCTCTGTAAGGAATGTAGACTTAGAGCATCTGATATAGTTGGGGAAGGCCCACGGTCTATTTAGAGGGATGTCTTTTCATAATTTGGAAAGCAGGACTCGGTGGTTCTTCAAGGTATGGAGGCTTAATGTGGGTTAAACTTGGGAAAACATTTTTGCATGCATTTTCATATCATAAATGTATTGTCATTCCGTTTCCCTTGAAAAGTGAAATATGCTGGACAGATTCGTCTCGCTCTACCCACTGCAACGGTGTAAACAACCAACCTTTCTACCAAGTGTTTGTCTTAGTCATGGCAGTTTTCCATGTCACTACCTCCTACCTTACAACAGGTACTGGTGCTTCCTACTTCCTGGAAAAAAATGCCACAACTTCCTCAGCCTCCAGGCTATAACCAGTTAATAACAGATAACAGATCAAACAAATGTCCAAGCAGAAACAGCCACGACAGGCAGGACAGACATTGTACTGTACGCTGAGAGCTCAGGAAGTGCATCCTGCAGATCAGCTCAGGCTGGCAGCTCCTCTGAGGTGAAGCTGGCACCTCGGCAGGCCTCTCAGTGGGCTCGTCTTTGTGTTTGTGCTGCAATTATGCGCTTTCTCTCATCCACCATGCTCACCCTGTGACCTCTGGGTGAGGGTCAACATGCAAGACGCCCCTTCAAACGTACACAATGGACTTCCATTCACAAGCCAGGAGTGGATGGAGAAAAGGAGGAGAGGAAGAAAAGGATCGTTCTCTCAGACATCAGACCTCGTATCTCTCCATCTCTCCATCATTTCCCCTCATCTGTCTGAGCAGAGCAGGCCGAGCAGGCTCTGCCCACATCCTCCTACAGCTACGAGACCCTCTGTCTGCCGCCTTTCTCTAAAACAAACCCACTCAGCCCACATCCCCCTGCTCTACAAGACCAGGTTGTTCACTCTCAGTGAACCTCTGCCAAAGAACACTGGGAACAGCCTGCAACACAGAGCACTGAGAACACGGTGCAACACAAAAACATGCCGTCCATCTTTTCCTGAATACCAGCTGATTCCAAAGCATCCGTGTATCACCTGCTGCCTGGTGTGAATTAAGCCTCATGCCACCATCGCAGTCAGAGTGGGGGCAGGCGGAGGGGTGGGGGAGAAGAGGGTGGACCCTCAGGGGTGGAGGGGGGTGAGAGCAGGGTAGCGGAGGATGGCAGTAGAGGGTGGTGGTGGGTGTACAGGCCTGGTGATGATGGGTGGGCGGGGAGGCAGCGAGGATTTAAATGGAGATTGACGCCCCAGGGGTAACCTGGCAACAGGCAGGAGCTGCTGTCAGATTAGGATCTGAAAGAGAGAGATAACCACTTTACTGCCCCCTGGACTGAGGAGAGCTGGAGGGCTGCAGTGTGTGTGTTTAACCCGCAGTGTTAAACACACACACAGGAGGCAGCTGCAGAGCCGTTTCTAAAGACCTGGTTAAAATGCCACACAGCAAAGAAAATCCATCCATAATTGACTGCATCACTTCAATCTCCAAAACAGAATATAAGACGGACGCAGACACACAATATAAACACACGGAAATATCTATCGTACAACCAAAAGAACAAAAGAAACTATCATCTATCATCTGAGGATGTGTGATGAGTATTTTTCTAACTTGCTTGGTTTTAAATAAACATAAGAACAATGACAGAAACAAACTGTCTAGAATTTTAATATCACATTAGACAATAGACCACCAGCAACTTTCATTTACATGACAATAGTGTGTCTGCATGGTTTCTAACGTCCTAACAACAGCAAAGACAAACAGCAACCTCTTTACATCGCGCAACGGGGCAAAGGTCATGCATGAAAAGACCCGGTGAACAAAAAATAGCTTTTGAATAGAGACGAGCAACTGTGCAAAATTAGATTCAGCTGTAACATAGAAGAAAAGAACTGTTCCAGCCTTGAATTTCTTGTTTGTTACACCAACAGACTGACATCCACCGAGCCAATCGGTTTGTCGGTCCATCGTTTTGGCCTATACTGAACATCAAAAAAAGTGAGCAGATTTTCCAAGTTTTACACAGACAATCATGGTCATCAGAGAATAAATCCTAATGATTTTGGTGATCTTTGAAGTATCCACTATGCCAACAGCTTGACCTTTGTGAGTGTGTTTTTTCTTTCATGAAACTTCTGATAAAGTGTCACATGGATTTCTAGAAAATGTGGTGCAGATATGTGGTGCCCAGAGGATGAACCCCGACGCTTTCTGTAGTGCTACGATGAGGTTAATGTTTCAGTTTCTCACTGTTATACCCAAATTCTCACAAAACTAATGACATCCCCTGAGCATCAGCTGCACTTTATATTTAGTGCTGATGAGGATTAACAAAATTTGAATCCAAACACACTAAATTAAGATGCTGATTTTGCCCTCTTGATATATGAACCACTTTAAATTTAGAATTTTAGATTTGAGTTAACAATAAAATGCGACTAAGTAGATTGTAATCTTGTGTGCAAATTTTTAGCTTAAAAAAAATGACAGAATAGATTTATAGGAAGACTGAACCAACAGAAAGACAAATAGATTAACGCAGGCTGACAAACTGATCAGACGGAGGATTGATGAACACAACACGCTGCCTCAAAACAAACTTGCATTGATGTCCAATACACTGACAAGCTCCTCGAGTTAATCAATCGAGTGTGTGTCACTATTTCCTTTTAAAAGCAATAATCAATAAACTCTCTTCTTGATCTGTAGGACAAACAGCAGTGGAATAATTGCAAATAATCACTATTAAGGGAAGCTGAAACAGACACACATAGACACCAATGCAGAGCCCATAAAACACACAGACCCACACACTCCAAAACTGAGGACAGTTTCAAAGACACAGAGAAGCCCACTTGGGGCCTTCTGGCTGACGGATTGAGAGGGATTTGTTGGATGGCACGCGACCGTGTCAAGGCAGTGCCTCCACCTCCTGTCAGCTGTGTTTGTGCAGCGACGGAGGGAGGAGGCAGCTCTACACAGGACGACAGTCGCTACATAAAAGAGCCAGAAAGGGGGGAAAAAAGAGCATGTAAATCTTCTCGACATGGAAGAGGGCTAGAGAAAGAGAAAAGAGGGGGCACGGATGAAAGTTGAAACAATCACTTTTTCTTTTGTGCAGGTGTTTTTGTGTTTGCACGTGTGTTAAAAAAAAAAAAAAAAGAGAAGAGAAGCCTGGCTGTGTGAAGAGTGAATGACACAGACAGACTTAATGGCATTAACCAAATAAGTCGAGTTCAGATCTGCTTTCTCTTTTGGTTACAGTTTTGGATGATTTGCATTTGCCCTTTAGCGACTGCAAACCTCAAATGTGTGTGAAGGGAAGAGAGAAAAGCACAAATGCATCTTTTGGTGGACTTTAATTCAGAAAAGTTGTATTAAAGAGTTGATTATATTTAATCTGCAAGTGCTGCAAATGTACCAATAAAAGGTTTCCATTTATATTTTATGTTACAGCATTCAACACATGACAGCTTAGTTTACTGATATTTACATTTGTAATACTAGATCCACATTCTGTCCTGTAACAACTATTTGATAATATGAGGCTGGAATTAATGCCATCTTCATAAAAATGTCACATGAGCGCACAAATAGTAACAAAGATCTTTATTAGAACCAAAAAGTAAATCAAGTCAGCAAAGGATGGTCAGTACAGAGTGTTTTATAGTGCAGCTATAAAATGTAATTTATGCTTTGCCTATAAACCTAATCCACCATCAGAGCCATGAGTGTGGTCCGAGAGTCTTTAAAGCACATTTAAAAGTAGTTGCTGACAGTTTTATTTTAATTTGCTTCTCTGTAGGATGTTGCTCTTGAGCATTCATTTATTAAAAAAAAATAAAATAAAGGTATTTATGTGTTGAAATCTGTTATATAAACCCTGTAATCCCATCTAGAAAATAAAAATAAAAAGGTCAAACAATAAGTCAGGTCTTGCTGACATTTAAAAAAAACTGTAAACATCTCTTTTTTTCATTAATACCTTTATTAGGAAGTTTGGCATAGAAATTGCAGGGAAAGTTACATTGACATTGTATATACATGTACATTTTTTAAAAAAATAAGTAAATAACCCTCTACAAGTCATGTACCATCTTATCTACAATATGAGAATCCAAGCCTATACAATTTCTTACTGCACCAAATTGTACTTACCTTGAAGGTTTTAATTTTTTTTGTAACAACAACTTAAAAATAGAAAGGCAAACAATTATATAGAACTTGATAGGAACAATGAGAAATAGAGGAGAAACCCGACGACAGTAAACATCTCTTAATTAAGTAATAGATTCTTACATTTGAAAATTATTCTGGTTTTATATTTTGTAATCTTGATTGTACACATGCGCAGTGCAATACAAAAAGCCTGTACATATGTGTGGATCATACATGTAAATAATGAACTCTTTTTGCAACAATCAATGACTTTTACAACTTTCTGTAAACTTACAGACAAAAACGACAGCTGTGTAAATTCACTGGCCTCCAGCTGATTCATTATAACAGATGTACAGCTGCTGTGACCAGATTTGCATAAAAAATTATCTGTAAATAGCAGCTCTTCATATAGCCACCACTTTTGTTTCAGTTTGACTCTTTGTGCAGAAAAAAAAAATACCGGCACAAAAATTGCAATGCAAAACACTTCAAAGGCAAAAGGCAACATTAAAAAAAAAAATCTCAAAATAGAAGCTTTCCTGAAGTAGCCCTGAAGATATTTCTGTTTTCATTAATTGTGCTTCTGATATAAAACAATTAATCTTAACATGAACACTGAGGATAAGTTAAAAAGTCCTTATGTAGTGAGTGTTAGGTACTACTGTGATTAAACTCAATAAAGCACACATTTATAGATCGCAAAACAGCTGAAAGTAAGGAGACAGTTGCACTAAATATATGCTATCATATAAGTCTATGTGTGCCATCGCTATTTTTTTAACAGAAGAAAAAGAAAGACTCTCACAACTAACAGGTAGTATTCAGTTGATGTGACGATCAATAGTCCACAGAGCAGCGATGGTAAAGATGAGGGGATAGAAGAAAAAGAGCCCCCTCTGGTTCTCATTTCCAGTCTGTGGACATTACCGTTTCATTAGCAGGCAGCATGTGCTAAATATTATTGTGACTCTGATGGCTATCACACTGCTATGTAATGAGATACAGGCCCTGTGAACACTCGTATCTGAGACGTTTTCTCTTCCCCTCCGACACCTCCTGACCCTGCTTTTACCTCTGAGCAAGTGTGTATATGCTAATGTGTCTGCACATACAGTACACTTGTACAGGGCTTCGCTGCAAACACCAGAGAAGCAGAAAGAAGAAGGAAAAAATAAGTGGAAAAGGTGGAGTGGGAGTAATACACATCCCTAAACTCTAATCCATATCATAGTCTACTACGACTCCCTCCCTGTGATACCCAGATCTCATTTCAGTTTCAGGAGTTTAGGACCTCACTCTTCAATCTCATATCTCCCTCTGGCCGATTTAGAGAATTATTCAAATGAAGGAGAAACTTTGTCCGATAAAGACCCTCAGATGTTCTTTTAAGGGCCTTTGAAGGTTGCAGATGGAAAAGGGGATTCCTCTGGAGTCGCTCCCTCATTAAGAATGATAATTGAGATCTGGATGTGTTTGATATACTGTACACCATTAAACTAAAGGTCTGAGCTGGTTACTGAGGGGGAGAATGGTCGAGTTCAGGGCAAAGGAAATGTTCCACTGTGGAAAACCTCAGGAGTATTTTAGTCTAATTCAGCTCGGCTCAGCGTGTACTGCTATCATACACAGCTAGACAAAATAGGCTGGCAGTATTTAATACTACTGTCACGATGGCAGAAGTAGTTATTTACTTGAGTAATGCAAGCAACACTACAGAATACTATATTACAAAGAAAAAGTGGGACAAATTGTACAGAATGGCCTCTGTCAGTGTTACATTTAATATTAATAATATGCATTTTATGCATATTTACATATTCATAAGTTGCAGGGTTTTTGGAAATCAAGTATCTTTAAAGTTATGCTTCAGTAAATGTACTTTACATGACTACTGGTTTAATCCTAAAGACACTGTAAAAGACTTAATAGAGTTAAAAAGTCTATTCTATCCCTCAGCTGGTTTATTTGTTTTATCCATATACTACTGAGAAAATTTTGTAATTACATGACACATTCACATTGAAATTAAATTCTGTATGAAACATACTGTACACACAACTGCAGTACACTACACCTGAAAGTTTAAGATTTTTGGGGTTTTTATATACACATACACTTTACTGTTAAGATTTTTGAAAGAACATTTTTGTCCTCTCTCAATTGTGAGTGATCAAGAAAAAAATATATTAAACAAGATCACTGATAATTATTTAAATTAAGCTGAACAACAGTGACAGTCTGTTTAATCTGCATGCACAGGATCCTCTAGAATACATTTATTTCCCTGTTTCTGCTTCTCATTCTACATCTTCTCTTCTCAATGGAGGAGAAGAAAAAAAATCTAAGTATATTCAAAAAAAAAAAAAATATGTAGACACCTATGTTGCTATATTCATTCATGTAACCCTCACAAATCACTGGGGGTCACCAGTCCTAATTACTCCCAGAGGTATTAATTTAGCAGAGAAATATCCGGAATATCTGGAGTCAGCTTTCAGCAGTGACAAGTTTCACAGAAAAGACACACAGAAACATTCTAAGAAATTAGTGTGACATAAACATGGACTCAGAGCAGAAAATACTGATTTCCAGTCCTTAAATCTGTGTTCTGTTTGGCCTTTATGTAACAGGGCAAATAAATAAATCAAAGCAACTGTGACAAGATGGAAACTGGATATTTCAAGCTATTGCTATCAAAGACAGTTAATTTAATTTATTATTACTCATATCAGCTGAGGATCAGGATGTACTTTCATTGCAGCCACAAAACCCAGGGAGTGATGTGGAAAACTAAATAAAACTTGTCAAAAGTTGCAGAATGTGGATGCACAATACCAGAAACCAACTTTACCCTTTTCATTTAAAAAAAAACAAAAACAAACAAGCAATTTACTATTACATAACATTAAAACTGAGTGGGTCTGCTTATGGACGGACGAGGTGGGAGCAGGATGAGGGTCAGGATATAATACTCGGTGTGTTGGGGCTGAACTCTGGTATCAGTGTGTTATCAGGCTATTTATGCTCCATTGCAGCGAGGCATTATGACCTCCCAATCAGAGCTGGGCCCAGAGATAAAGGCCAATCAGAGCTCAGAGCGCTGATAAAAGCCAATCAGAGAGGTATAAAGTGATAAGAAAGCAGACCTGGCCCTGCAGGTGATGAGCTCAGGCCTCAGAGCCACGCAAACCACATGCAAACACACACAAACACACACACACACAGTCTCACACAGCACACTTCCTCTGCCATGTATAACACTGCAGGTATAGTTTAACACCTTGAAATTTATCCAAGTCATACTAGCCTTTCTCTTATTTGCTCAATAAAAGATAAAAGCTGTGTATAGAAAATTTGATCATATCACATTAAAATATTTTTTCCACAAGGCTTCACATTGACAATAACATTTGAAATATTTGAACCTCAACTGTTTTTGGAGATTGGAAATAATCTTTTTACTCTGATTTTGATTCATAGTCAGTTTCCTACTCAAGTCTTTAAAATATAACATACTCTGGTGCCCGTATAGCTCAACGCGTTGAGCAGGCGACCCGTGTACAGGGGCTGGTCCGCGACGCAGCTGGCCAGGGTTCGATTCCCGCTCGTGGCCCTTTGCTGCACGTCTTCCCCCGACTCTTCTCCCGTTTCCTGTCTCTCTTTCACTGCACCTGTCCAATAAAGCTGATAAAAGGCCAAAAAAAATAACTTTAAAAAATATATACATATAATATACTCATTATTAAGCTAAATTACCAATAATTTGTGTTAACAAGTTTACCAAACTAGTGCTTTAATCTTACAGTGTGATTAAAGGTCACATAATGCCAAAGCTTGGTGTTTGTAACTTTAAAAAGACATGTAACCGCCTGCTATAAAATTATAATAATTATACATTAAAGCACTCGTGTTCTCATTTGTGAGGTAGAGTGGTGACAAAACCCAGCGATCGTGATTTTGCTACTGAGCTCCTATTCTATGTGCCTCTTGTCTGTAAAACCTCACAGCAAATGTTTTCTTTGGAAGGCAGCGAGACTATAATGTATTCAAAGTGCTGTATGTGAAACGTTGTTCTGTCAGTCCGCTATAATAGAAACCTGACAGAGCTGCATTCAAGAGAACAAAGAAGTGTCAAGCAGAATTAAACATTATCAAGGCAAATTGCAGTTCGGTTGGTCACTTACTGTGTGTTGACAAAAAAAATAAAACACATGTAGCTTAAGCACAGACCTGACAAAGTTCAGTGAGTGTTTTTACAGGAAAGATGTGATTTTCTTTTCAAGTATCCGAAATGAAAGGGTTGAAGGGTGACAAACAGGGCAGAGGAGAACATTTGAAAGACCTTGAAAAATCTCAAAGGAAAATGAAAGCTGGGCCAGAAAGAGATCAGAGGCTGCAATTACAGCAGTGTGTTGCAGTGATGGCGGTGATAGCGTGCACTCTAGACGAACAGAAAGCTGGCACTCTGAACCTCAGCTCACCCCACCCTCATCCACCTTGAGCCCAAAGCAGCCGAGCAGAAGTCCTCGACCTCTTTCAGAGGGGTCTCCCCGAGGTCAGACAGAGGTCACATACAGGAAGGAGTTGGGAAGTGCACAATGCAATCAGAACTTCTCATCTACTGGTAAGTCTGCTCCATGCTCCTTGTATGTTTTTGTCGTTTACATTTTATTTGATTTTCTTTTCTTTTTTTTTGTGGCTGAGAATTATTCTTGCTCTGTAAGTCACCCCTGCGGAAAGAAAACTTTGCAGTATGACAACTACATCTGGGTTGCTTTACAATGCCATCAAAGAAAGCAGATTTTTTTTTTTTTTTTAAAAACAAGAAAACAACACTCCTCTGTACAATATAAAACATGCTCCGATTAATGGAACACTTAATACATGTGTTAAAATTCTAAAATTTGTAACTGAAGATTTTGTTAAATAAAATTCTGCTCAGTGTTACTCTTTTGAGTCTGATAAATACATTTTAAATCTTGCTGTTTACTACGTTAAAAAAAAGAAAATTCTGGAAGAAAAAGAAAGTGAAAATTCAGCAGCAGGAGTGCCAAAAAATAACCCTGACCCACACAGAATTGTGAAATACTATAACATTCAAAGTATCTGTAAAGTGCAAGAGCAAATCGGTCTTTGCAAAAATGGTGATTTTTGATGTCAATAATATGTACAGTTTTTTCTTTATTTTACAGTCAATATTTTCTGTAATTTTACTAATTATTATCTGTAATGTAAAACAAATAAAATCTGTAAAGTAACTGTTAAAAATGAGATTTACCTTTTTTGAATCCCTAATATACTGAATTTCTTATTTATATAAGGGAAAAATCTGAAAAATAATGCTATTCTTGTTGATTTAAATACAGTGGAAAAAATTGTAAATTTAAAGCCAAATGTTAAAAAAAAATTCTGCACTTTCACTGGTTTTTATTTGTAATTTAGCAAAACAGGAAAATTGTTTAAAAAATTAGTTAAAAATTGTTTGAATTTTCCCTCATTTCTTACAGCATATATGTCAGCCTGCTTCTTTACTGTCTGTATTAGTACATATGTTCCATTACATCTCACTAATGACACTGTCAATAGGCTGAAATGCATAAAACCAGCAACAGGAAGGTGAATCATGTCGACTCCACCCATCATCATGTGACAAACTAAACATGGATGCACAAAACACCATTAGTGGTCAGGAGCTCCACAGGCTATTTTAAATACATACCAGTCCTTAATCACAGCACACGCAGCATTTGCAGCATGCCTGCACGTGCACACGCATGCAAACACACGTCCACGTGCACGCAGTCGCAATTCACCTCGCTCTCACCCCTCTTCCCTGGGTGGGAGTCCATTTCCGTCTCTCGATACATAAATAAATAACGGGGTATGTAGTGCCCCAGGACTGGGATGGACGAGACAGCGTTAAAGCGAGAGAGAAAGAAAAGAACAGTCGAGGACAGACAGTTGAGAAACAAGGGGGAGGAGGGTGAGGAACGGGGGGAAGTTGTAATTGTTTCCCAGCTCAGGGAAGTTCAGTCCCGATGAGACCCGGCCGTCTCTCCCCACGGAGCCCACCTCCCCTTTCTCCCAGACACGAGATGGAGGCCTCAATCAAACATATGAGCCACAGAACACGACCTGGCAAGTTCAGCAGGAAAAGAGGGGAGGAGGAGAGAGTTGGTGTGAATTGATTGAATTACACTCGGCCAAAAACACCATGTGTGGGGCTGAAAGCGAAGAGACTGACCGGCTGTGGTTAATAACGATGGTTATACACTGATTAAGAGTGTTGTTACGACCGCTTGTTAATCACTAAAACTGCACCATTATAGCTTCTGATCTAATATTCATATCTGTTTGTGCGTCCTGGATAGAAATAGAGAATTAAAGGGGACAAATGAGGTTAATTGAGTTTGTTTTGTTTGGTGCCAATCTAATGACGGGTGAGAAAAATAAAGTTATGCCTGTCGGCGACAGAAGGAATGGGACACAAGTGAAGGAGATTTCAAGCAAATACATCTGCATTTGTTTTCTAGGGATCATATACCACTTTGCTTTCCCTCATCTCATCCCTCACTTTCCCATAGAGGAGAATAATAGCTCAAAGCACCAAAAATAATTAAGCCTCCAAATTTATTCATCTAATTTAAAATGGTCGTCTGCACAGGAACATTGTACATGGTAGGAAGGGGTTTTCCTGCGTTAATTCTAGCTGTAAGTGTTTACGCTCGTATCTCTCACAGTCGTATCAGCGTGGGCAACAGACACAAACTTCACCTGCCAATCATGAGCAGCCCGGAAGCTACGTTAATTAAACATCGACGATGGTGGAGAAAACAACATTTGCGTCAACACAAAGACTGCACAGTAGTAGATTTCAAAAACTAAATTTCTGTTAAAAAACAAGCACATTCATATATACAGAATTCTTAACTGACAACATATCAGGTCGACAGTTTTATTTATTTTTCAGCAGTGGCATCACCAGCCCACTTCACTGGTCTCCAGAGGTAGTCAGTTTTTGATACTGACTGATAATGTTGTCATATTTGACTGATGCAGTATCTGTGTGGGTGGACACTAAAAATATAGTTTGTACAGTCACAAAAAAATGGAAGAGACTTTATAAATTGTTTCATAGTGCCAGGAGTGATTTGAGGGAATCCCAAACTTAGGATCATGACTCAATAAATTAAACAAAGTATAGATTGAGAAAAAGATCGACATTGTCATAGTAACCTCACCTGCTGGTTTGTGGACACCATTTTCTTTACTTGTGAGTTTTGCATTCTGGCAATCAGCATGTTGGAGTTATTTTTTTGCGAAGTGACAAGGTTTGGATCTGACTGAGGCCAGTTTCACTCTCTGAACCTTGCTAGCAAAATCTGTGGAGTTCTGCACGTGATGAGCAGCATTTTCTACCAGCAGTGCTAAAATCATAGCTAGGTGTTTAGCAAAGTTGTAAGTGACAGGAGTTGATGCTGCTGTTGAAGGGTCCCTCCTTGTGTGTTTTTGGAAGGCCATACATGCATGGTAAGATGCATGGTATGACTTGTCCAGCATAAAGTCCGTAGAAAGATGGGTGGTCAATGACTTTTTCTTTTTCCATCTGTTGAAGACAGTCTATGACCTTCTTTTTATAGTTTGTGGGATCTCTTCTTACTCACGGTAGAACATAAGTTCACAAACTCTGCTCAAACACTGCAAGACCAGACTGTGATACACAAGTGGCAAGCTGTAACATCGGCGTTATTCAGCCAGAGACATTTGACCCTTAAGGCAGTTCTGGAGAAAAATACAGAAAACCCCAGCATGCAACAGTATTGGCTCCTTCCATTTGTTACATTTGAACCCAGAAAGTCTGAATCTGTGTATTTGCTCATCAGTACTCCTCATGGATATGCACAGAAAAGGTGCTGACCATTTATTTCCTCAAGTGTTTGTCTCCTAGCGCAGACAAAAAAAAACAAAAAACAAAAACACGGACCACTTAAAGTACAAAAACATAAAGGGCTCTATAATTGATTGTCAATCCCATGTAGGCTTGCAGAAAAATATGTCAACATTTATGTTTTACAATGATATGAAATGCTGCATCAAAAATCACAAGGAGACTGAGTAGCAATTTCAGATGTCAGTCAAATGCTGAGATGGAAATGTCCACCTTGTGGCTTGAAGATCAGACTCCAATAATCCAAAACTTAATTTTCTTTTGTTAGTTTTATACAAAAAAAACATGCATGATACAGTTTATACTTTTACTCAAATAATATTCAAATATCAGTCTAATTGTAAACTAGTATAAAAACTCATTTTTAGGAGTTTCGTTGTTTATCATCTAACACATTGCATTGTAAATAATGAAAATATGATATATTCAATAATAGAAATAGACTGGCCCCATAGGACAAAGCCAGCACAAGAATTCCAAAACACTAAGGAAAACACATCACAAAAATAGAGATACATTAAATACACTGACTTCACAGGCAAGTAACTAAGAGCAGTTAGGCCTGGTGCACATGCAAAATCGTCATTAATATCGCTACCTATCCAAACCCAGCCCATCACTCCCTCTAGTGTCCTGGAACACCTCTAGTGTAGTAATTTGGACCTTATTTAGCAATCTGAATGTGTTTTGACAGTAAAGTAGGTGTTTGAGCTTTTGTATTTATAGCATTTTTGCGTTGAGAGTGTTTCCCTTAATATTTTTACCATTTCTTGTGTACACTTTGTCCTTAGAGGCTATGATAAAATCTCTCCCATTTTTACAGTTGGGAAGTGTGTGTTGGATCATTTGAGGTTATTCTGTGGATCCACCAGTTAAACCAGTTCCTACAGTCAAGAGCCAGTAGATAAGATACAATACAGATAAGCACTGATAACCTACATGTGATCCATTTGCTTGCATTTGCATGAGGCCTGTTTTCATACGGGAACATCCAGAACACATGAAGCCTCCATTGTTCACAACCGATGCATCAAACACCTCAGCTCAGGTGAAAACATACGTTGCTGCTGTTAGAAGTGAAATCCAACATTCTCTATAGGCTGTTGGAAGAAATAACTTGGCCACAGAGAAACATTAAGTGACAGAGTGCACCAGCTTCATCTAAAACTGGGCCATATAAACATTTTTTTGGTCTCCAAAGATTCTAGAAAATCCATTGCAGCAGTCATCTACAAATCTCCAGCATCAGTGGGATATTGGGGTTTGAATGTAATTACTCTATGGCCACTTAGTTCAGGCTGTCACTGCTAAGGTCACATGAATAAGCCTCCATATTTGTCTCTAATCGAGCCACTAATCTGAAAGATCTAAGAGCCTGAATCAATCCTCCATTCTGCCTCTATTGATCTCATCTCCTCTGTCTACCAGTTTCACTCCCGCTTTTTTCCGTCTCCATCTCCTCCCTGCCATGCTCTTTGCAGTAATGGATACTGAAGATGTCAGGCAGATTTAACATTTATTGCTTATTTAAATCGGCCTCTGACCCACACACAATACCCTCCACCACATCTCTGTAGACATGCCCAAAAAAAGAGGAAGCAGCACGTCTCAGTGGGCGTAGTTAACGCTCAGGGCCTGTCACTCTTATTGTTGCAGCAGCCATGAAATGATCAAGCTCAGCTAATGGCTGCCTTATCTCTGCAGCAGGCTTCATAATGGCTGTTCAAAGGCTGCTTCTCCAGGTGGGAGTTATGTCATTAAGCCTCGATATTACATATAAGACTAACCACCATAACCATGTGGTCTGAGCTGAGATACTGAAAGGGTTTCAAAGCCTCGAGGCCTGGATCAAAGTAGTAGGAAACCTGATTGTAAACGTCTGCATGTGTCTGTCCCTCCTGTGTTAGCAATTATGTGCATGCCTATTTATGAGTGTACAGTCAGCTACGCCACTTCATACCTCGCCTGCAGTGTTTGCACAAGCAGTAGAACTGAGTGAAATTACCTCTTTTCCCAACATGTTATAATTAATGAAATTGTGGTGCTTCGTTCATATTATACAAAAGAAACAAATGTAAAAACCCTGAGGGGGGAACCATCTATAGTGTGCAGAAGCAGGCAAAGCACGAGGACAATGGACTAAGGGCCACAAATTGATGTCATTTATTATTATGTCTATTAGAAATACGATAAACTTGCGATTATAATTATCAAACTATGCATGTAGATAGTAAGCACGGTCTTGTGAAATTTGCATTCCTTTTAAATTTAATTGTATTTTCAATTATGTTTTGTGGGAAATATATTTTCTGACAGATTACATTTGTTGTGACATGTCACAAAGATGTTTAACATCAACATAACTCAGTCATTTATTGTATTGCTTTTCAGCTGCCACTCCTTTTCAGCCAACCAATCATGCATTAGATGGGGAGAAGTTCATCACATTGGTATCCAAAAAATGGAGTTTCGAACATGTTGTGAAAGGGTCGTATTGTTACCCAAATGTGGCTATGTTTTTTTGGTCAATTTAACCAGGTAGTTTTGGGGCTTAAATCTAACCGAACAGCGAGTGAAAGGGACATTAAAGTGTAAAAACAACAGTTTTACAGAGCAAACGACCCTCAGTCTGCTGGATGAAAGTCAAGTACCAGACTAATGCTATGCTATGAAACTATGGTTTTGTGACAGCAAATAGAGTATGAGGACACAGAGCAGGCTACATTTGAAAATAAAACTTTGCTCAACCAGTGGAAATATCACTTATATGCCATTCAGCAGGTCCAGACTGAAATATGTCACTTTAACTATAAGATGGAACGTCATGGAAATTTGTACAGATGCTCATGATCCTCAGAGGATGAACACCAAAGTCATGAGTTCCTTTAAATCATTCATGTGTCTTTAAATGAAATGTGTTGACATCTGTTGGATTGATTATTATGACATTTACAAACAGCTGTGCACGTCAATGTCTAAAGGTGAGTTTTAATTAAGTACTAAAATAATTATCAAATGTTAACATGCTACCGTGAGATGCAACTTGTTAAACATTTTCCTCTTTCTTCGGCAGATGTTGCAGCATTCCTATTGTTTATACATTATAAAATGAATGGAGATCTTACAAACACCATGAAAATGTGAAAAGTAAACTCATGTAGTTTTCACATATAAACTTTTTTCACATTTAACTTGGGATGAACAAACTGTTGCACCACAGAATTTACACAAAATAGTGAAGTGTGACATAAAGTTTGTGAAAATCAACACTAATCAAGATAAAATGCTATTAGAATATGTGAAGGTGGAGTTGAGGCAAGACTACACTGACAAAGACAAACAGCAACAATGTTTGAAAATGGTTTTGCTTCATTGGGATGAAGGAAAAAAAGGAAAATGAATGAGGGAACCAAGATGTGTCTTCCATAAGTCAAAACTACAACCAGATGAGTGAGCCACTCGGCCAGCTAACCCTTTCCATATGAAATCATTCTGCAGTCTGAGTTCAGAGGTTTCAAATCAACCGCGCCTTTCGTTAAACAAACACTGGAATTATGAAGATTAATACACAGAGAGATGCAGGACGATCAGACCAGACAACTATGATGATGGTTATGGTGAGTTTGGTATTTACATGAACTCTGGGGAATCCATATCACTGCTGCAAAAACACACGCAGCAAAACAAAAGCACACAGCGTTGCCGGACAAAGTAGAAATGTGTCAGCTGCTAATCCCCAAAATGGAGGATGAGGGAAGAGTTCCAGTGTTTCATTGCTGGTGTTTACAGAAAACAGTCCGTAACCAAATCTGTCTACAGTCAGTTTGTATTCATCACTTTAGAAACTTCAGATGGGGGTTTGTTACTTTAAGTGACAGTTCAGGCTGTTTAAAGCTTCATGGTGAAAGTTTTGTTCCTTCATCTTCTTCCCATATTTTCATTTCCTGCTGTAGCATTTGATTTTACTGTGACACTACATATCAACCCTGCTTAGCTTCAAACCTATGAGTATTTTTCTTTTATAATTAATTTAATATTTAAAATTAAAACCCCGACCATCAAAATTCTTCTGAGCTCAAGGTGACAGTTTTTTGTCTGATATCACTGCACTTTTTACTTGCTATGTTGTAATTATAAAAATGTTTGGAATTATATTGAATAATTACATGACTAAGTGTGCACACTGTCTTTCATCAGCTGAACAAGTTCAGGTTCACAACAGCACGAAAATTTGTGACTAACTTTTTGCATCAAAGGAAAAAGTAAAACAACCAAATAATTTCACCAGGCTTTTCCTTCTAGATTTTCCGTAGCTGTGATTTGCTGTAGATTTGTTTTGGTGCTTCTGTGCAGCTCATCTGTGTCTACACGAGGCCTCCACTCTTCATCACTCATCACTGCTGTGTGATAGTTCACCTCCCCGCTGTCTGGATCGCAACTCGCATCAAAGCGGTCCTCAGTGCACCGATCCCAGCCTTGTGCCGGATGATAAAACAACACCTTATCCGTAACTTCACCCTCAATCCTGTGCTATCGTCTATATCAGCCTAAAACCAGCCTGTACATGCATGTGTGGGGCTTATTTTAAAGAATACAAAACAAAATGGCAACAAAGTGCTGGAAGGTGGAAAACTACAGCAGAGAAGAGAAGGTCACAACAGAGTCAATAGCGTGCACACGTAGCTTTGCTGCACTGCCTGTCTGTGAAAATAAGAGATCCAGTTACACGCTTTAACTACTGTCTGGGCAAATCGGAAGCATTTAAGACACCCAACCCCCTCCCAGATACTGCTGATGAAATAATAAAACCGTGATAATCGAAGCAGCGTTTCCATTTATGAAATTTAACTCACAGGCCTGGCTGCCATCGAGGCCGTCTATCCGTCCCCCAAATCATTCCCAAACAGCCTGCCTGACTTCTGCACCCCATGCCAAATGCAGACAAGGAAAAGAGGAAGGAGAAAAATAAATAAATCCTCAATTTTAATGGCTCATTTCCATGGGAAACTACCCTTAAGCCTTGGGCCTGACATGGGTGAAGAGACAACTTTCAACCCCCGTCCTCCATTAAATCTCCCCATCCACTCACAGTCTGAGCAGGAAAAAGAGTGAGGAGTATGTCTAATCTGATTTTATTCAGTTTGGTCTTCCTCTCCAGAGAGCAGAAGGTCGGGCCTGCTGGTTGCAGAGCAGGTGAAACTACCGACCCGAGCTCGCTGTATATATGATTAGTGGCTTTCTCATGTTTGTTTGTTTGTTTGTTTGTTTGTTTGTCTGGGCAAATCTGCTAGGAGATATACAGACTAAATTCCTTGACATAAAAAAGCTTTCAGATAAGCAGTGACAGATGATGCAATGCCAGCTAAAAATAGTATTTTTTTTAAAACTTTCAAATCTCTGCAGAAGTCAAAACTCAATTTCTAACTTTTGGTCATATAAATTACATTGAATTGAAGAAATACGCACAAGCTATCACTGTCAATATCACTAACAAGGTAAAAGTGTTACTTTTTGGTGATGAATGACTTGGAGAGCATATCGATTGTTTAACTAATAAAAACACACCTTGAGTTTTTATTCTTGGTTGAATAATTGACTACTTTTTGACATTCTTGTTACTGGTGTGGTTGATTGAGGAAGCATATGGGTGTAGGCCAAACTTTTAAGAAAGCTGTATTAGCAGTGTTAACAGTTCAGATGTGCCATCTTGTGTGTCATCAGCTTAAAAGTGTTTGAAATTTAACCAACAGTTTAAGCTAAAGCAGTGATTTGAAGCACTCACCTAAAAGTTGCTGTCTTCTGACCAACAAACAAATGAGGAAACTAGGCCTCAACTCCTGGTTATGAGTTCAAAGACCAAACCACTGGGCACAATTGGAGGGGGGAGTATTCTCAGAAATTATAATTTTTTCTTTAATTATATTGATTTTACTTTGTTAGTGAATGATTTGTAATAATTGTATATCTAAACATTTGTTCTTTGTACTCAGTTTATGGTTTGATGTTGGTTTTGTCTAAATATTAAACACTTTGCATCGTTTTGTTCCTACCTCTAATGGTATTTCCTAACTGCTTACATGAAGCAGGAATACTAAGATTTCAGTTTAAAGACTCATGTAATTTTAATTGATGATTAAGCAACATTACATGATATTTTTGCCCCAGTGTTTCACATTAACTTCTGTGTGCTGCTGCATCCAGACTAATACATCCCAGAGAGTAACAACACAACAAACAGGCTGTTTGATGCCTTAAGACGCAGATGCTGAGTCAAATGAAAGAAGAGAAGGAGATATTTTATTCTGCATTATCAGTCCCTGTCTCCCGCTCACTGTCACCCTTGAATGGTCTCCGTTGTCTCCACACCACTGTGTGCGTCTGTGAAATGATGTTATGTACACACACCTGATGATTAATATGCAGCGATGAAGCAGTGAAAAGAGAGACGGGGGATAAAAGAGAAACAGAGGCGGAGAAAGGCCTGATGGGAATCTTTTTGGGGACAGTAAATACTGCATGAATTAACCTATCAGAGTTCTGACAAGATGAGATGTGAGCAGAAAACCAATGAAGAAAGGGTGAGAGTAGATGGTTTACGGTGCTGAGAAAAAGCTTGGGTGTTTAGATTCACATTGATCATGCAGTATAATCAGAGAGGAGTCTGACTGGTCCCAAATGATTTCTGCAGTATGATGCCAGACGTAAAGCCAGAGTCATGAAGATTACATGAAGAAACAGAAGATGCAGAAGAACTAAGACGAGTTCTCCACAATGCTTGAAATAACCATCCGCCAAATACTGTGAAAAATGTGCAAAGCTGTCAGACCTGGTGCCGTAAAAAGGCAAGTATTGATTGGATTTAGCATAGCAGATTTTTCACAAGTCAAAGGTGTGTTGTATAGTTTTGCAAAACGCTTATGTATGCATGTGTGTAAAAGTGCGTATAGTGCATACTCAACGTCAATCAAGCCGTTTTCTAATTAAGAGTTGCTGTGCAAGGGTAACGATAGTTGCTAGGGAAGGAAATCACTATCAGCCTCCCATTTTCATATGAATGAGCTCATTTAATTAAACTGAACAGCTAATGAGAGCCTATATCAAAATAATAGAATGTTTTACCAGCTATGTAAGAAGTGAACAAAAAAAATCCCCACAAGGATGACATATAGGACAGGGAAAAAAACGCTGAAGTGAGAGACAAACAGAGTGAAAGGCAGGAAGATTAACTGGTTCTGAGCAGGAAACAGATATCTGTTGTCTTTGAACCTGTAATGTTATTTCAGCACTGACAGAAGTTCAAAGAATCTGGAAGCCGAGATTGAGTTAGACTTTGGTGCACAAAAGAAACGAGGAGAGAGAAAGAGGGAGAATAAATGTCGACTTGCATGTTGTCTGGTATGTGTGTGTGAGAGAGAAAGAGGCAGTGAGGGAGATCTCAGATGAAAAGCTGGAAAAAAAAAACCTCTCTTCCATTGTTGGGTGTGTGTGTGTGTTGGTGTGCGCTTGTCACGCGTGCGCACGTACTTGTGTGTCGACTATAATTTCTCCATTTGAAGGTTAATTAACGCTTGGAGTGAAAGCTACAGGACTGCAAATCAAAGACAGTAAACAGTCTTCCAGCCGCCTCGGGGGATTATTAGAAAAATAAATGAAAGCTGCATAAAACAATTAAAATATTTGAAATGTGAACTTTGAGAAGCAGTTTTCCCTCCGCTTTCCATTGATAACACTGAAATGATCAAGGACGAGTGAAATAAACTTAGAGCACAAGTGTGTGAGGACAAAACAACACTCAATATGGAGGCTTTAGCTGCAATGCATTAATAAGCACAACAACACAATGTTTAAAGAAATGTATAATATGTATATATAAGTGTTTTCAGTTGCCTGATGCTGTAAAATATCCTTTGTAAAAGCAACAAAAAAGATGAATTAAACTTCAAACATAGTAAATGATAATGAATTACAATATTTTAATCATGAAAGGAGAGGTTTTTTTGCTATTTTAAACAGAAAATTAGATAATTACAAAGGCTGGTGGCAAAAAACAGAGAAACAAAGGTCACAAAACTGCAACTTGAGCTCCTTGAAAGAAACAGAAGACGTAGGAAAGTTTGTGCATGTGATGTTTGTAGTTGGGAGGGCTATATGTATTTGATTTGGGGCTGCGCCGTGTACATGTCAACACCCTCAATCTGGCAAACCAGAGGGATATGAGCTAATTAAGGAGGAAGACAACCGAAGGGGCATAACAGAGGGAAGAAATCAAATTAAAGGCAGGAGAGGATTAGTGAGAGAGGCAAAGTACTTTCTACTTTTTCTGGAGTTTAGCAAGAACATTTGGAACGACAGAGGATGAGACAAACTGGGATGGAAGACGAGGAATAAAGACATCTGAAGAGAGTATTTGCTGAAATTGATTTAAGGAGGTATTTCAGACCATATTTGCATCAAATGATCCCCCAGCCTGTTTCTTTATATGTTCCATTTGTGTTGCTGTCCGTTTTTTCTTGTCATTTTCTCTCTGTCTGTCTTTCTGTCTCCATTCTGTGCTCTCAGAGGAGCTGTCCCTGTCCCAGCCCCAGAGCTGCTATCTGATGGGCAGAGAGCCACTGTTTTCATAAACACAGTTTTTGGAGGGCCAGCATACATACATAAACAGCAGCACCACAGGCTGCAGTGTCAGATCTCTTCTAAACCTCCGTCACTCACTCTGCTCTTCTAAAAGCCCCATCAGCCAGTGTTTGGACCAGGCTGACAGTGCCGGGCTTTCAGATGGGTCCCAGACAGAACCAGAGCCATGTTTGGGTCACCCTGCAGATACGAAGCCGCCCAGCTCATCAGAACCCCACTGTCAGTCCAGGATTAACTCTGTATACACACATTACAGCACACACAGTGTCGGCCTCAGGGCACAATAAATATTCTTTAATCTGATAACTTTGTGTTTGCTTTAAAAAAAGAAAGCCATTTAGAGGGTTTTTTGTGTGGGTTTAAAACGCTCAGTTAGCGCATTACTCTATGGACAACCTCTAAATCTGTAAACTGTTTTTCACTGATACTTGAAGAACCATTTGTGGTTTCCTAAAGCTGAGATCCTGAGGTTCTTAAGTGTGCTTTTGGTTTTCAGTTGCACCACAATCCCACTCCATGCCAGTGCAGCAGTAGTCCCATTCAAACACAGTTAGTATATGAATGGGACTGCTGCTCAAAGTCACTCCCAGCTCTTCCTTTGCTTTTTTGGGTATATTTTCACATGAACATGAGACAGATTGACACATACACCATACTGCCCTAATAAGAATTAGGTCCACAGGGAATAGACTGTGTTGTGCATATTAACTTCCACTCCAAGCACTCAGGCTGTAATGACTGATGTTGAGGTAGACAGGCAGTCCATGTCTCTACCGGAAAAGTTTTCATCCTCCATCCATTATCTATATACCGCTTAATCCTCATTAGGGTTGTGGGGGGCTGGAGCCTATCTCAGCCTGCTTAGGGTGAGGGCAGGGGACATCCTGGACAGGTCACCAGTCTATCACAGGGCTACACATAGAGACAAACAATCACATTCGCATTCACACCTACTGACAATTTAGAATCACCAATTAACCTCAGCATGTTTTTGGACTCTGGGATCAAGCTGGTGTACCCGGAGAAAACCCATGCTGCACAGGGAGAAAATGCTGTCTCCACTTAGAAAGATTCCAGGCCCAGGCTGTGATGTGAACCAGGGATCTTCTAGCAGTAAGGTGACAGTGCTAACCACCGAACCACTGTGAAGCCTAGTTTCCAGACTTACACAGTGAAAACAAACAATAAAAAAATCAGTAAAGCAACAACAAAAATAACTTAATAACTTACAACCAAATGCTCATGTTCAGCTCTACTCTCAAACTTTCATCATGCACACAACCATTTAAAGATGTTTGCTGCAGAAAAGAAAAGCACATTTTTCATTCGTTAACTCGTTTTATTTTTTGGGGAGGATTCACAACTCCAAGACTCACAAAACCCTGTTGTTTAAATTATGCAAATCTGTTCCTTGATCAAATATTCTTATGTTAGACCAGTTAACATCAACACAACACTGTTCACTCTAATAAACAAAGTTATTAGTTCAACATATTTTAGACTCAGTGGATTCAGAGATCTAGCTACATAAATTGAACGGCACATGAGGAGTGAGTTAGGACCGGTTTGTTCTGTTTAGGACGGTCATGTTTGGTGACTAATCTAAACACAACATCTACCTCTAGGTTTCAGCAGGCCACATGGACTCCCCAACGCTCCCTGAAGACATTTCATTAGATTGTTAAACAAGCATGAAGATCCAAGAATAGTTGACATCCCTTTGACATCTTTTACAAGGTTATCCAGAGTGTACGTGACTTTTCACATGACCCTACACATCACATGACCCCACCAGCAGCAATTCCACTGCTGGACCCCCAGCTTTAATCCCTCCTCCCTGCAGCCCAAAGTCCCCTCAGCAGTAACAGAACGCTAGAAAGGGAACAGCTTCAGGCCTTTCCTTCAAATTCATTACTGTGTTATTTTAACAAAATTATTGGAGACATTTTTGTACCTACACAGGATCTCAAACTAAAATCCTGTCATTTAGCAGCAGTTGAAGCTGCACACAGAGCAGATGGCATCAGTGGTGAGCTTTATATGGAGTTAGTGCAACAAAAACTCTACCTGGAATCCTGCTGTTCTGCAGGGAATGTAAAGGTGTTTTGGAAAGATGCTTTGATCCACTTAAATAAAGTAAGCAGATGGTAAATAGTATGCTTCATAGTGTGTTGGCAGGGATGTAATGTTTTACTTCTTATCGAGCATTTCTGCTCTCTCCTTGCCTAAATATTTATCTTCATTTTATCTGCTGTTGTATGCAATAGAGCCTGACTGATAAAAAGTGTTTGATGCTGAAGTTGAAACTGAAAGTTGAGATTTAAAATATAAGATATTGACAAGCCGGTCGATTGCAGTTCTTACATAATGTAAGTAAGGAGCCCTTAAATTATTTCTAAATTAATAATGTGCACTAATGTGGACAACACACTGAAAAACAAAGCCAAATGTGTAAGTTCCTGTAGTTCCTTAAATGTCCACTTGAGGGTGGCTCCAAAAGAAAGTCAATCCGCATCGATCAACATATCAAAATGTCCAACTTTACAGCAGAAATAAACATGTTTAGAGCCTGTTACAAAAAATGATTTTGGTCTCTATAGCTAATTTCCCTGTTATTGACAACTGTACATGGGGTTAATTTGTTTATAAAACTCACTTGTTCACATTGTATTGAAGTTTAAGGTTTTGCATAATTAAGGCCGTGGCTGCCTCAGTATCACTCATGTTTCACGTCTTTGCCAAAATTTGGTCAGGCACTATGAAGATGTCGGTGGCCAGAGTCTTCTCACACTGAGGTTCAAAGCTGCTGTTTGTAAAATAGATGACGTCATGGAGATTTCTGTTCATCCTTATACACAATCCATGGTTTGAACATACAGTAATCTGGTCAGAGTTCCTGGGTAAACACACAATGCAGCAATGACTTTGTTTCTTAACTGCCTCAAAGATAGTTGTAGCATTTCTGTACTGTGATGTCTTGTTAACCCACATTTACAGTTTATCAGACTGGTACTACTTTTGAAATTATCTAGAATGTAAAACAACACTAAACTAAATGCAAGAGCTGAAACAATTATATGATCAATGATGATCATGATTCATTATTTTTATAACTGATTCGTCATTAATTATTTCAACAAAAATCCTAAACATTACGTAAGTCTAGCCTCTTACTTTGATAACTTTTGGGGGTTTGACTGTTGGTCAGAAAAAAAAACAAGCTATTTGAAGATGTCATCTGGGCTTTAGGAAATTCTAACAGGCATTTTTCATCAGTCAATTAAAGAGAAAATAATTGGTAGATCATTTGATAATGAAAACTGTTTAGTCAGAGCCCCACAAAATACACTGGCAGTGATATTTAAATGTATAGCATATGAAGGCGAAAAAGATAAAGAAGCAGCACAGTGCAAACTTATGGATTTCTTTATGGGCTGAAGTGCAGCAGCAGTTATAGTTATTTTTTCTGCCGTGTGGGATTAAGAACTTGCAGTGACCTACAGATAGAAAAGCAATGTGCAAATGTGATGACAAAGTGGAGGATGATTAATTGAAAGAGCCTGTGGGAGGAAAAAAAAAGTTTGACAAAGTAACTGCTGTGTCCTCCATCCTCTTCATCATCACTGCTTCACCTGAGTCTGTGAGTCACCGCTGCAGGTGTTTCTCTTCCCCCACTGCTCTCTGTGGGTGACGGTGAATGACAGACGGCAGGACATCGACAGGCGCACAGAAAACCGGCTGGCATTTTTCAAGGTGATGCTGCAGGTGACCTCTGACCCGGACGGCTGGACTCTGCTGAGCTCAGCTGTAATGATCGACGGTTATTCTTCAGCCATCAGCTGCTGCCTTTCACTGACCGTCCCTCCATCCAGAGGTGATGGGAGGATGACAGCGGTGCTAAAAACAGATAGTTGCTTGTGTATGCGTGTGCCAGCGTATGAAAACAGTTTATCAATACGTTGCTTTATCGAGGTGCCAGCACTAATTTGCATGTTTTTTCTGTCTGTGTAAATGAGACAGGAAGAGATATGCAAACAACTCAGTGATGATGCGAGAACAATGGTGGTTTTAAAAGCTTTTCTTTCATTACGGTGGACTACTTACGCCTTACAGCAGTTCGTGGACAGATCAGCTAATGGACCCCTTTAATATGCAAAAGAAATGAAGAATTTGGTTCAATAGCTGATTGCATGAATTTGAGTCTTTTCCAGAACTAGCCAGCACGCTTAAAGACTCCAATCACAAGTAATCTAAAACTGTGATACAAGATAAAACCTTCTGTGGTAACAAGCAAATACCACAACTGGTTAATCTGAACCCAAAGGAAAGAAGCTTGTGCACAACAACAAAATGTCTTAGTTTTGCAAAGTATGTGGGCAAAAATTTCCAAATAGTTTAATTAAAAAATGTTTATTTGGGGCAGGCAGAAGAGAAGTTAGGGTGGAATTAAAAATGTTAATTATGATAACACAAACACAACAGCTTTATCGCTATCTGATGCAGGCGTAAGTGATCCCAAAACAACAACATTCATGAAGATGCTCACCGATCTGCCTTTTGTTATCAATATTATATAATCCTCATCGCATTGACAAAAGCACTTTGCTATCAGACACCAGTCACTCCAGTTTAGATTGAAAAGGAGTAAACAATGAATTACAGCACCAACAATGTTGTTCTTTTATCATCTTTAAGGTTTTATTCATAGCAAGGTTTTAAGTTCAGACATTTCTCTACAGTTATAATGGAAGTTTTTACTTCTACTGGTAGACAAAAGCTCATCTACACTGTAAAACAACAGTAATAAAAAAGTAATATTCTGACAGTTGGAGTGGCAAATAAATACTTTTCCATAATTAACAGACATTTTCTAGCCTCAGTTTTATCTTTAATCTTTTGCTTTTCTGCTTTTTCATATTTAATGAGGGACATTTGAAAACATGTATATAAAAATTTAAATTGCTTATAGATAATATATACTGATGAACACTACAGAAATTCACACAACAAAAATATTAAATGAATGTTTTTATCATTTTTGAAAGGTGTACATAAATGTATTTTTATGCCAAAAAAAATCCTTTAAAAAAAGGAAATTTTTTTTTTTTTTTTTTACAGTTGAAGGGTTTTTTTTATGTTATTTTACTTTAGCCATGTAAATTCAGTCTATTTTTGTAATTTTGTGTTTTTTAGAAATACAGGAAAAATCTTTAAAAGAAACAAAAATTTTTTTTACACTTACGCACTTCATGCAGGATGTACTAATATATGCATTGATTAGGGCAGCTTTTACTTGCTAGTTTTAGGTAGGCCAAATACTTTGCTAGTGTGTGTGTTTTTGTTAATTAAACTCTATGATTTTACTTAATTACTGTACTACAGAGGGAAATGTGATTTGTTTACCACATTCTATAATCATAACAGTGATACTTCTCATTAAAAACGTTTTACGGTTCATATGTTTATTTTTCAGTTACTTGGAATAGCAATTTGTTGTAACTATATAGGTATGTAACTATATAATTTTATATCGGTGTAACTTGCAGGCTCACATTCGTGTCCATAATTTAGAAAGGCGTATGTCAAGAACAAAACACCTAGAAAGACTTACACAGCTGATGGGGGGACTGGAGATAAGCGGCACCGGAAATGGAAAAGTCGATTGAAAGAGGCTGCGGAGGTATTAATTAAACAATGCCCATTTTAATCATAGCTAATTATATTTGCACACGAGGGCTCAGAGGATTGAGGGGGCTGAGGGTGATTGTATCTGTGTCTGTGCTCATTAGTACGGTGGAGCTGTCTGATGACAAAGTACTGCCTCAAATGAAAAGCAATAAATATCACCTTTGTCAGAGGTGATACTGTTAAAATGCTGACTGTGGACAGGTTTTATAGACAAGACCAGCACTTGATTGGAGCTGCTTGGATAAAGACAGAGAAATGAGAAAAATCTAGAGCTTGGAAATAGGCCATCAAACAAAAAAGAAAGCCAAATACTAGCCAGTAATATATTTGAGCAGAACAGAGCATGTTAGCAGCCTAACCACCTCCCCACTGGTTACATTGTTAATTAATGTTGCATCCATTTATCAGTCAAATAGCTGCTAATTAGTCTTTTCAAGCTCCTCTGCCTTGAACCACTTTCCTCCTGCCCTCCTCCTCAGCCTTGTCAATAAGCCACCTCACTCCTCCCTCTGTTTCTTTCTCTTACGAGGCTTATCTGTGCTCATCAGCGACTGCTTCCCATCTATAAACATCCAGGAGCTCAGACGCTGACCCTCAACTCCCGCGTGACCTGGAGGTCACCAGCAAAAAAGGACGGGGGTATTGAGGGGAAAATCATCCTGCCTGTGTCTTATCTCTTGGTGAGGTAGAGCCTGGTTATAAAAGGTGAAAAATACAAAAAGGATCCAACCTACAGGCCAAAATGTTACTGTTGTCTTAAGGTGTGATCACTTTCCCGTGTCCTGAGGTGAGAACAGGCTCCCAGCTGCTGTCCCAGAGCCTCCCTGTCTATCTGTCTGTCTGTCTGTCTGTCTGTCTGTCTGTCTTGCCTCTAAAAGCAGATTATTCAGGCCTCCTCACCTAAGCTCATAAGAGACCGTAGTGTCTCCCACTCTCTCTTTCTCACACACAACAGGATTAGTATGCATGCTAAAATATAGTGGGGAAATGCAGTGCACCCACACTCCTGTGTTTGTACTAATGGAACATGAGGGGATCTTTATCAAGACAAGAAGGATGAAACTAATCATCTTCCATTTGAGCAAAATGCATATTCTTTTATCAATTATGTTGTGATGCAAGACATCACAATGGCTTTAAGCTAATTCACGGTATGTTTTGTTTTTTTATTCCAAGCCTGCATGTAATGATATGAATCTGGCAAACATGAGCACCAGTAGCAAGACTTAAAATACGCTCATATTCAAGTGATTATATTACGGCATTGACACAAATACGCACACTGTCATGGTCCAACTGTGTAATTATAACATTAAGGGAAATGTTTAGAACCTTCAAAGATAATTTCCATTACTGTCTCATGATGAGGCCAGTAATAAACAGAGAAGAAGGGTTTTCAATAAAAAACTAGAATGGACAGAGAATGAAAGAGGGGGAGGAGCAAGAAAGAGAAACTGGAGAGACGCAGGAGTAAAAAGCGACATTTTTTTTCTTTCCCGTCTGGTTTTCTATAAGAGGAACGAGAGGAGATAAGACTAAAAGGACTGTCACTCAGAGGAACAATCCCTCCAGTGTCCCCTCTTGCTCGTGCTGCTCCTCCCTTCTCCCTCCCTCTCTCTCCAATTTCCACAGATTCCTGCTGAGATAGAGTCGCTGTTCACAGGGACAGTTTGCTGACATCATCCGCTACATACTGAGTGTCCTGCACTCTCACTGCACCGCCCAGCAACACTTCTGTGACAGGACCGACTCACATATACACAAAAAGAGATGTGATCATTTCTACCCTGCACAGTTCTCAATAACTGGCTAATTACTAGCAAAATCCATCACCCACATACACATATACTTTTCCTGTAGAGTGTACTCTTTCCTTTTTTAACATTTTTTCACTCATACAAAGATCGGAAATTCAGATGAGGAAAGGATTTAAAACAAACACAGTGTAATTTCTTCTTATTGCTTTTTCAAGTCAGTTAGCAAATTAGCTTGACTGATTTAGTTATTATAATTATAATGGTGCACTTGGGGCTACAAATCCAGGAAAAATATCATAATTTCAGTAGAGTACACCCTTGAATAGAAAATGTTTTGGCACTAAAAGGCAATTCAGTGCCAGGTTTACAACATCTTATGCATTTTAGTAACAGCCGAGACTGCATATGTATTGACAATTACACTCATCTGCCACTTTATTAGATAAACCTGTGAAGTCTATAGCAATTCAAAAGAGCAGCTCTTCCAAATACAAGGCTTTTTCTTCATGTTGTCAAAAGGGAATGATTCTTCTTTACATTCAGTTACATCATTGTTATCATTATGTTTAAAATGTTAATATTTTGTCTCCCCAACTAAAATACACAAACAAAATATTAGCAACACTTCCATTTGGAATGCAATCCAATACAGCACTACCATCCACTGTGACCTCATTAATAAACAAAGAAAACAGAAAATGCAGAAGCTCCATGTAAGCTTGAATAAATTCAACAGCTTTATGACAGAGGTGCTGTTTTGGATTGTATTAGACTTCACATGTGTACCTAATAAAGTGGGCAGTGACTGTATGAGGTAGTGATTATTATGCTTTACAGCAGATTGCAGCAGAAGAAACCAACCACAGAGGATTTCTATGACTTTGTCAGTAAGCATTCAGTTTTTTATTCTGCTCATCGTGCATGCTTGTACAGTAGCAGCTAAGAGGTAAGTTCTGCTTTAATTGCGAATGTAGTTTTTAGACTCAATTATTTTTATTGTATGCATCAACAACATTACAAATGATCATAACCAATCAGAGCAGGAATTTCAGCAAGAGTTTGCTTTATTCGTCTTCATTCTGACATCAATTCAAATCAAGCGAACAAGCTGCCAGTAATCATTGATCAACTGCCATTGAGGGAAATGATTCTGAGCTGAAAAAATACTAAAATACAGAAAAATTACTGTGAGATCACAAAGAAGGAGCTGATGATTTTAATCCCAAGTAGAGAAACATAGAGAAACCGAAGCAGGGAGCACAGACATCTGAGCAAACCTGTGAGCTCAGTGTTTTTAAAATGCTAGCTAGTGTTTGTACCAATTAGAGCTCAGCTGAATCAGAAACATAAAAAGAAAAGTTTGTTGCTAGGCAGAGAAATTGATTCAGACTTTATCAGGAGAACACAAGTACTGATTTTTTTTTTTTTTTTAAAAGACAAATCAAATGTATCAGGAAGAGCAGAGCAGCTTTCACCCTTGTGATGGAGCAAACGGGATTAGGTCCAGCTCCTTAAGGGGAGATAAAACAATCACTGTTTCACATGCGTTCAGCATTCCACAGTCACTGCATTTAGCAGACTGTCTCCATCCCCAGAAAAAGCCAATGAAAGTTAACACAGCCCTGATACACATGCTGGTATTCACCTCACCTCTACAAGACCTCTGGAGCTGCCCTCTCTCTGCCACCTGCACTGCGACATAATGTCAGCCTAAAGAGTGTTCAGCCAGGGTCAAGACTGAACCATCTTTTTATGGGGATCAAAGACATATCGCTTGAAATGCAAGTGAATGCTAACAGGCTGAGAATCTGCTTTGGGCTCCTCTTCATTTGCACCTTTGCTTCCACTCTTCCCTTTCTTCTTCGAGGCGGAGGATAACAACTGCTTGGTTTCAGGATGAAGGCCCTCTGAAACATCAAAGACAAAGTCAAGTAAAGATGCTGATTATCTATCATTTAAAAAAAAACAAGACACTTGCCAGAGATAGAGCCCCTTATGCACTAAATCTAAACCATACTGTCCTACACTTTATACAGTACTTAGATCAACTTAATCACCTCAGTGCTGGTGAATCCGATACATGACATGGATCTTTTCTGCCCTGTTATATGTGCAGTAGGAGCTGGATCAGTGCTGGAGCCTGTTCAGTGTGCTGACTTCAAGATCAACTGATGCCTTCATCCTCTTTAGGCAGCTTTCAGTTGCTGCTGGAGTCTTGTGGTCATACAGTTCTGTATTGTGTCTCATCTATCTGTTTAGACTCACCCTCATCACGTTTCCCTCTCTTGGGTCTTGTTCTCAGTTATGCTATTCTGTTTTCTGTGTTCGCTGTTGCTCATGCATAAACTACAAGTTCTTCTTCTCCGTTGTATGTGCCTTCTTGTCTTTGTGTATGTGCACTTGGGGGATAGAAGCTGGCTCCTTGTTTGCTTGCAGTTTTGCACACAAAAGGTAAGAAATGTTCTGGGTTTGCTGCTTTACACGCCGGCTGTCTGACCTCACGTAAAACGGCGCCAGCATTCTTCTTGTTATCGTGGTACCATCGTTGTATCGTTGCGTGAGGGTTGTTATGGTTGCAGCACGGACAGAAATTTCTTCTTGTTATCTACGATCAGCTGAAAACGTCCGTGTGCCACCACAAAAACACCCTCAGACCCAATCATTTGATCTGAGTTCAAGGGACACTTATTTTAGGATAGCTCTTTAACTTCTTTCACCACAGTTTGATTTCTCTGTATTTTTCTGCACACAATAAAATAAAACATACATTTAATATTAAAATACTGCACAGACTTGAAGAGTAATGGGGATCTGACAGCGATGCCTAAGAATCGAATTAAGTTCATGTGGAATATTAGAGATTGTAGTTGTTAGACAAGGTCAAAAATAAACACCCAGTAAGGAACAAATATGGCTAAAACTAATCACTTTACTTTCTTTTTACAGTCCTTGTGGAGGCACAGTTAATTCAGAATCTGTGTTTGCGACTGAAAAAGTATTAATGATCAGTAATACTGCATCAGAGCAGGCCAACTGACAGCATGAGATGTGTAGAAAATCCTTACCTTATTTTATCTAATTCTGTAAAAGTTTATATTCGTCCTAATTCTTTGGAGCAAAGTGGCATTTCAAAACAAAGTCATCCAAAATAGTTTTTTTTTTGGATTTGATGGCATTCAGATCTGGTTTTGGTCTCACACAGAGCTTGGTGCTGCTGATTAGTGGCAACATTTTCAAGACACTGCAGAGTCTATGCTGCCAACAGAGCACCTTTGTTTTGGTCATCATCGTCATTTCTGTAGCAGAAATATTTTCATACAACTGACGTTTGCTTATTTTTTTCAACCAAGTCTTCCTTTTCAGTGTTTCCCTGTGTTCCTAGCTCATTTTGCTGTGCAAACATGGAGCCTTCCAGTCAACAAACAGAGTTAAGAAAAAAATAACTCAGTGTTTCCAAGAACTACTAAATCAGAGTAGACAATGTTCCCTTATAGACTAGTCAGGGAAATTCACCAATTTAATGTGAACAATGCAACTTTTCTTTTCAAAAAAAGGAGCAAAACATTTGTATCATGATGTGTTTGAATCAATTTTTCCTAGAAAAGTACAAGATAAAGTGATAACTCACAACAGTAATTACTGGTGACAAGTATCCTGCATTACTCATCATCATTATTTATCAGTATCTATGTGAGGAAGAAAAGCTTGCTCACTAAGGGCTTTCAGTTTTGCACAATCTTACATAAAGATTTCAGAGTTGCAACATGTACAAAGTTGCCATAAGACAAAACTTAAGCGTAAAGACGCCTGCACAGATACACCTTAACCGATCACGACATTCTCACTGAGACGCCTCTGAATGTCTACATTATGTTCATGCGTGAAGGTTTCTGAGTCAGTATATCTGAGACGTTTGAGTATGCAGGAGTGAGGCAGCGAAGAGGATGTAGGTGAGGTTCTCTTTCTAAATGTTTTTGTTTTCTCTTCCCTCCCGGTGTGGAGTCGTGGGTTTTAAGCAACAGAAGGTAAAATAAACACTGATCAGACTTCCCCCGGAACACAGGCAATCCCCAGAGGAATCCTGGGAATGCAGCTCGGGATGTCAGGCCCACCGCTCTTACCACATCCTGAAAGCTGTCCGCTGAGCCCCAAAATTCAAGGGAATACAGAAAAAAAGTGCTCTGGTTTTGTGTATTGATGATGAGGGAGACTCATCTAATGTCAAACTGAGCAGCTTTATTGAAAGCCGCAGTGAGTTTGTTACGTGTGTTCTCCATTTAATGGTACCAGTGGTTTAAGTGACAGATGTTATCAAAAAAAAGAAACAGTTCAATCACTTCAGTAAATCCTTACCTTGTACACGAATTTTAAACTTCCCACTCTGTCCAAACCCACCCTCGATAACGCCGGTCTCGCCTGTCGACAGTGTGACCTTCAACCCCACAAACAGCTGGAGGTTGGTCTCCTTCTTGAACAGGCTGCGGCCGATCACACTGTAATCATCGGTCACCTGAGCACAAGAGAATCAGAAAAAGACCCTGATGAGCTGCAGCATTTATGACAAACACAATGATGAACAGAATGTGGCAAACCTCATTAGCGGGACAAACAGTGTGCAAGCATATGTTCTGGTTCTGACTGCACATTTCAGAATGTTTTTTGATGTGCAGCTCTTGTGGGCTGCCATGATTTCATTCTGCCATCACGACGCTTGAGGAAGAAGAGCTGGTCTTCTGTCTCGTGCCGCTCTCGTCAATCCCGCCATTCACCATGAGTCACATTCTTCGAAGCTCGCCGCCTAGCTGTCTCTTACTCTCTCTTTCATCGTCCTGCATTTTTTACGGCATATTTGTTTGTATTTCTTGCTTATCATCCATCACTAAGTCGATCTAACCCGCTACTAATCTGATAACAGGAGGGCACCGCTCTGTCTCCAAGTCAGCCCTGCCACCAGCTCTTCCTCTCTCCTCTGCCGAAACCCTTATTCATTCTTGAACATTTGACCCTGACGTCCCTCAAGCGTGACTGATGCGCTGATAAAAAAAAAAACAAAAAAAAAACACTGTTGCTGTACACGTCTGACAGACTGTATGAATTGTGACTGGAGGAGCAAGTCATATCTCAACAATGCCAGTAATGTGTTCTTTTCAAAAGTGAATTCTTTAGTCTTGAAACAAAACTGCCTCTTTCTGAGAAACATATGAACGACAAATGTAACGTCACATGACCACCATCTGACCTCGAACACACGCTGCTCTACTCCTGAGCAAGTGAGTGGAGCTGTCAACAGCCTGAGGTGCTAAAGCAGGAAACTAGTTCACACACTTGACCCCTGACCTGAATCTGACCCTGCATGAGGGTCCACATTGAGAAACAACTGTAACACACACAGAATGACAAGAGGCATCATCATCAACACCTCCAGAGTGCACACATGAAAATACAGCTGGGACGAGATGAAGGGAGTTGACTTTTTGAAAAATTGTCAAACTAATGCTTAGTTACATCAACTAGAAAACAGAATCAGATAAGACGAGATACAGATCAGCATAAACCGGAGCTCAGGAATTAGTACAGAATGTAACAACAATCACACGAGAACAAAAATCAAGAGAGGGGAAGAGAAAGAAAGGGAAAGATGCTCAGACTGAGGAAGGTGAGAGGAGAGTTTGCTAAACTCAGGCATGTGGGTATTCCTGTGTCACTCAGGTGTGTCCAAACAGCGCCAGCCTCGGACAGCTAGACGGGACAAGTGGCGTCAGACGGCCACCCACGCGCACCTCTGTCACAGCACATGCTAAGGCATGCGTACCCACCCATGCCTCAAACCCTGCTCAGGGCTGCATATGCATGCTTGTTTGCGTGTACGTGTCTGTTTATGAATATACAATAGGGGCTCTGTCTAAGAGGCACGCTCCAGTGCCACCAACAATGAGAAATATCCAAGGACCGGAGCCAGAAGAAGGCGTACAAGGTGATTGAGAGGGCAGAGAAGTAAGGACAACATTCAAGAATAAGCCTAAAGGTCATGGAACAAATCATTTTAAATAACAGACAAACTGTTCAGCATCCACTCACCCTCTCCACCTGTCCTTCCTTGTGTTTGGTCTTGTAGATGCGCAGCCGAGGCAAGGCGGTCTCGACGTAGTTTTTATCTTCAAACCCCTGTAGCAGACGGCCCTGGAAGGCCAGTCTGCATGCGTTAGCGTGGATGTCTGTGTCTAGCTTGGAGCCAATTACC
The DNA here is from genome assembly GCF_022539595.1 of Amphiprion ocellaris. Taxonomy (NCBI): domain Eukaryota; kingdom Metazoa; phylum Chordata; class Actinopteri; family Pomacentridae; genus Amphiprion; species Amphiprion ocellaris. Next base: position 26,017,755 of record NC_072770.1, on the reverse strand, counting down.
AGACAGAGTGAAGGACATGTGACTGGCCGCTCAAACTCCAATAAGGCCCACTGCTCTGGGTCCGGCCCTGAACTCCCCTCTCCCTGCCCAGCAACATATTCATCCTGGTGGAAGTACTCCCGGTCGAATGTGAAGGGCGTTTCCAGTGAGCAGGGCTCTGATGGAGGAGGTTTAGAGTCTGAAGGGGGCTCTGAAGCACTGACGGGTGGCAGCCCAAAGAAGGTCACCCTTGCCATGACAGTCTCATGACCTACTGTGATGTGGAACTTGGCACGGGTGGCAAGAGAGCCCTTGAAGTAGCTTATCTTCCTCACAGAGATGACGGCCGCAAAGAGGGTGCGCAGAGACCCAGGAGTGCAAACCACACCACGCTCCAACAGTTTAGGGTCGAACTGTGTCACACACACACCCACACGATCCCCCTGCATGGCCCCAGACACTGGCTTCCGAAACATCTGCACCGACTTTATCTTCTTGGTCACCTGAAGTCAGAGCGCATAGAGACAGAATACATAACATATCAGAAAGCACATTTAAACATAAACCTAGTAACAGATTGAGTATCACACTGCTTGTGCAGTCAGCTATAGAATTTAGAAACTTAAAAAAAAAAAGTATATTAGGACCCATGATACTTAAGTTCACAGCTCACAATGTTATCATTTTACAAAACAGGAAATTTAACAGCCAGTAATGCTAAAATGTTACTCCTATCATTTTCAATCATTTGCTCAGGATCAAGGTTGCTTTTACAATTAAAATCTGGAAACTAAACAAGGAACATACTCTGCAGTACAGGAATATTTATATCACACTAAAAAGACCCACTAAAGGATGCTTTTGTCAATAAAATATACACATATGTAAGTAAACAGCTCATTAAATATGCACAACCTGCAGTGTAAGCACTTCTTTCTTTAACACATAACAGCGCTATTAGTCAGTACAAATGCACAGCTAAAGACTGTTAATGATCAAATATGCAAAGGATTTCAACAGTGCAAACTACTGAATGTTGTTAATTTGTTGAGAAAAATTATGTCTGAATATATTTCTGAAGAATATAAAGCACTGACAAAAACTTACTAAAGCAGGTACTTTATTTTGTTTTGTTAAACTATGCATCTCCAAATAAATCTCAGATGTACAAATGGACAACTAAAAGATCTATCTAGGGTTTATGTAACTGTCATACCAACTCTTAACCTGTTATCTAACTATCTCTGGTGCTTTTCTGGTTGTTTTTATTGACAAAATCAGCAGCAGTCTAACAGATTAAGGCTCCACAGCAAGCGACTGTCAATTTAGCCATATGCTGCCACCAAGAGGTGAACACAATAACTGCAGAAAAACCCGCTGAGCCTGGCTGAAAGTTTGCATCTGGTCTAAATTACTCAAGTCCTGCTCTGCCAGTCCACCCCAGTCCCCTCATCCTTCCCTCACATTAAACTGACACATCCTCTGAACCCAGTCGGCCATCCGTCCCTCTGTCTGCCCACAGCCAACTCAACTTCTGAACTTCCGAACCTCTGTGGTTTCTACAAATGCATTTCCATGACTCGGGAATGTTACTTGCTGGTAAATATCAGAGTTTCCAAATTCATGCCCGTTTTTCTGGAACATACCTTAAGCGCTGGGATTTCCACGGTGTCATTAATGGCCAGCGACCCCTGCAGGACAGTCCCAGTCATGACTGTTCCCTGACCGCGGATGGAGAAGCAATGGTCCACAGCCATTAGAAGGTCCCCTCCTGGGTCTCTCTGAGGGAGGTATGTATGCTTTTTCAAAAGCTGAGGGGAAAAGAAAAACACATAAATATTCCCATGCAAAACAATGACTGGTGTCATAATATCACTCAATAACATGTGTGGCTCTTGAGGTACACAAACATGAGGATAAACCTGCACCAAGTAATTGTTTAGATTCACATCTAGTCGGTCTGCACAAACATTTCCTCTTAAAATACTGTCTCTTGTGTTGTGATCTGACCGTGATGAGTCATGAGTCAAAGTACTGTTCTTCAAATCCCATGAGAATGCAGATAACCTGATTAGGTTTTGGGTAAGGTACCACCCTGAGTTAGTTTTTCAGTCAGTTTGCAGTTTGTTGAGTTTGACAAGAGCATTGTCTGGCCCGTAAATCAGCCAATCCAATATTAGCTTATTGCAGTTGATCTGAACTAATCAATTCCAAAGAAATGTTTGAAGCAACATGTTCATTACATAGTTTGTCCTTCAAAGGATCACAGAGTTGTTTATTTTCAACGGTAAAACATCGTTCTTAATACGTATCTTAGTCACTACATGCTTAAAGACAAATTTAGTAGAATCCTAATCAAAACTATTTGTGTTTTTTATGACATTTTCTGCAATGATTAGGGTATTTGCCTAAAATGGTTACAGACAAGAAGTGACAACATCAAATATCTTTAAATTTCTTAAACAACTGTTCCTTCTGAATAATTCAACTCAATACATGTCAGAGGATAAAATACTTCGTTTAGCAGATCAGATAAGTGATAATAGGTGTAACTAATATCCAAGTGGTTAGGGCGTATTAGCCCTGTTCAGCAGATCCTCTACTATTCATTTGCCTTAATTTACCATTTTAAGAACGATATCAACTGACTGCCTGCACTTGGTTATTTGTGAGAAGCGTTTGGACCTTGATCAGTAAAAATAGCTGGTGATGACTCTGCTTTCAGACGTTACCTCTATTAACTGTGACACTCCCTGTGGCTCCTCTGTGTCAGCAGCTTCCGGGCCTCCAGGCTTCGCGGCCACAGCAATCATGGGACATTCTTTAAATCTGGCCACCAGAAGAAAAGTCATGTCAGAATTACTTCATGCTTTGATGTGGAAGTACTGATATAAGTTACCACAACCAAAAAACTTTTGAAGACAAATAAAAGTGGGCCTGACGGACTGATGCTGGAGTAGTGAGGAAGACAGAATGAGTAATGAATGACTGATTCTGACAAGACACCTAGCTTTAGATTTACTTCTACCTCTACACATATCCCCGTGAATTATTTTGCTCAACAATGCCGACCTGGTGTTTTCCAATGTTTTGTGCAGTCTTTTGGTCATTTTCTCAATGGCACTTTGTCTTTTGTTCGGTGGCAGTAAGTCGATCTTATTCAGGACGACGACCATGCGAGGGCAGGTCAGCTCTCCGATCAGCAGACACTCTGCAGTCTGGGTCTGCACCCCTTTCACCACATCCACCACCAGCATCATCAGGTCAATGATTTGGGCACCTAGAGAAGGCAGATATTACAGAGCTGTAAGAAAAGCAGCCAACTGAAGCAGGGCAAAGTGAGTACTTTGCTGTTAAAGACATTCCAGCTTCCATGTTCAATAAAAAGATCTATATCTAGGAACACATATAGAAAATATGAGTCGAGTACATGAAGCCGACAACAGCAACACAAACAGGAATGGACACAGACACCCAAAAATAATAGAAGAACAAGAAGAGAAATTAGGTGAGGGGTCCACCAAGGCAAAGAGAGAGCAAAAGGCTTGAGGGTTGAAACTAGAGCTACAGCTCACTTGGTTGTCTTTCCTTTCCCTCTTTTCTTTTCCTGACTTTGGCAGTCTCTCTTTCCTGTGCTCCCCTCTTTTCTCTCCCTCTATTTGGCTCCCTCTCTTTCCTGTGCTCTCCCCACTTGGGACTGGAGGGGAAGTTTAATACATACCATCATCTACACACTTCTCTTCCTCCCTAATCTACAGCATGTGCCATCCCAGTGGCTCACAGGTTTAATTTCTTGTGTTGTTTACACGACACAGCTGCATTCAGTGTTCGAAGGGCCTAAAAAAAACAACTTTGTTACATCTACACCACTTGAAGTTTGTGTTCAACACTGCAAGTTAGAAAGTGAGTTTTAATGTCAATTTGCATGACAAATGAGAAAAGAAGCATCACAGGTAGAGTTCCTCTGAATAAATGTCCTGATTCTTTGCACTGAACTGCATCAGTACTTCAGCTGTTTCTCTCCATGGCCCCAACCATCCAAGTCAGCATGTTACCAGAAACCAGGTATTTTGAAGAGATAAGGCGCCCCCTGCTGGATGGGTAACATTTGAGTTCAACTACAGTGAGGAAGCAGGACGCTACTGCTGCAGCAACTGCAGCATTTAGACAGTGAGATCTTTGTTAAGCTCTATGTTCTATTGTGATTGACATACAGGTGTGAACATTGCAGCAGATACAGTTAATCTTGTTTGTGGTACCCACTGTATCAGCAGTATCAGTGTTTGTACTAATTATGAGCATTAGATAGTTTTTTTCCTTCTATTTTTGTGATTTTACTGTTAAATCTAAATTGTATAGAGTGAAAAGAATGGAGCTGATGTCGAACCTGTATGAAGCTAGTATAAAGACTGAGACCAAAAGTCAGAAGATTTCTTGAAATTGAATTTATCCCATTTCCAGTTCATCTTATATTTGCATGAAGGTCAAGAATACATGCGTTTTATTATTTTTTTTTTACACTATTTTGCACAGCACTTCAATCAAATATGTGTAGAAATTAGTGCATTTTTCACACTAAGCAGTGGTGTATAATTTGATCCTATCTCACTGAAGACTTTGAAACATGTCACAACACAAATGTAATTGAGAAAATTAATGATAAAGGAATTTCATATGGCGTCTTCAGTTTCTGGAACCAGGTATTGTTCATACTGGTTCACTGTTGAGACACTTGAATAGAATACAGCCAGGGTTAATGTTAAGGACATCTGCACTTTTCTCTCGCTGTGACAAGTCAGAAAGCCTCTGTCAAAAGCAAATGTAGTCTAAACAAAAGTCCAGCAATAAATTCTTTTGCCATGGGTGTTATTATAGACAGCAGCATAATGAGAAGTGTTTCTAATATAAAGTCTAAGTGATATAAATGGGGTTAACAGAAAAGTCCGAAACACCTGTCAGTTGAAGGTGAATCATTACTTTTAGAAAACTGTTCACTTAAAATTGAGCAGTAGAGTCTTTACAAAGGTGAGATGGTGTGTGAAAATAAGTTTCAACTTAGTTTAATTGTGGAGATATAATAGTTTTATAATAACTCTGTTTACACTGCACTTTTCTAAACAAGGATACAATACGCTTAACAGTAAATCCAACTGAGTAAACAGTACATGTTGTGAAGTAATAGTTGTGGCAAAGGTATTATATTGTTAATATTGGCTTAATATTGTCATCGGTATCCACATTCATAGTAATGTGCTCAATGTGTCCAAAAGTCCTCAGAGCTTCAAAAAAAAGCAACTGGACATTTTGGTTCTTGAAGACATTTCATTTCTTATCCAAGAGGTTTCACCAGTTGATGCAGAGTCCTAGATCTACAGCAACAAGAAAAAGTAGGTGAACCTTTTGGAATTCCATGGTTTTCTGCAGTAATTTGTCATAAAATGTGATCCGATATTCATCTAAGTCAAGAATATTGACAAATATAATGTGCCTAAAATTATAATCCCCAAAAAATCTGATCTTTCATATCTTTATTGAGAACAACCATAGTGCTAGTGGAAAATTTATGTGAACCCTTGAGTTAATGGCCTCAAAAAAGCTGAGTTAGGAGGTGTGGACTAGAGCTACTTTGATGGGTAAAAACACTCAAACTTTTTAAGTTTGCTCCGCGCAAGAAAAGTACAGTTATCTGAGCCATGCTACGCCAAAAAGAGCTTTCAGATGACCTACGATCAAGAATTGTCAATGTACATAAAGCTGGAAAAGGCTACAAAGTGATTTCAAAGACTTTAGAAATTCACCAGTCTACGTGGAGGCAACCAAAATGTGGGCGCCCAGTCAAAATGACTCCAAGAGCACAAGGAAGACTCATCAATCAGGTAAAGAAACAACCCCGAGTGACAGCCAACGATTTGAAGGCGTCATTGGAACTAGCTAACATCTGTGTTCATGAGTCTACGATATGTAAAACATTCAACAAGCAGGGACGTCTATGACGGGACACCACGAAGGAAGCCACTGCTTACTAAAAAGAACACTGTTACATGCCCAGATTTTGCAAAAGATCACATTGACACTCCACAGCGGCAAAATGGCAAAATGTTCTGTGGACTGATAAAACAAAGACTCAACTATCTGGAAAGAACACACAGCACTACATATGACGTTAAAAGGGCACTGTACATCATCATTCAGACAGCCATGTCTAACGGTGCAGTAATGACTAAATCCTCATATGATGACTCGAGGTTAATGGTGATGAGACTTTCTGTGAAGGGACATTGATAATTGGTCTAACCCTCGGTTTAGAGACGGCTGGTCCAGTTTACCATAATTTTACACAGATGGACTCCTTCACTCCTCTCTGAAACCATCTGTCTTCTGTGTCCAGGATGTGAACACTGCTGTCCTCAAAGGAGTGTCCCTTATCTTTTAGATGCAGGTGGACTGCTGAGCCTTGCCTTGAGGAGCTGACTGTCCTGTGTTGAGCCATACATTTGTGGAGTGGTTGTTTAGTCTCCCTTATATATAGGTCTGTGCACTCCTCATTGAATTGGACTGCAGTTACAATGTTACTAATCTTACTTTTGATTGTTTTATCTTTGGAGGGATCGTTTTTTATTGTGACTGGCAAAAAATTTTGTTTCTTAGACACATCAGCTACATAATGTAACATATTGTTCCGTCTGTTCCTTTCTTGTTCTGTTTGATGTGCTGCTTTTTCCAGATCTCTTTGCCATTCACACCTCCAGTCATGTCAGTCTTTGGTAGCTACTGAGAAATTAGTCATGGGTTTTTGGATTACAATATATATCTAGGACTCTACATCAGTCGGTTAAAACTAAATGAAGCCTCTTGGATGACAGGTGAAACGTTTTCAAGAACCAAAATGAGAAGTACAGTTGCTACTCTTGGGATTTCCATTACCTGGATGAAGGAGAATATAAACAGAGGTGTCCTAATAAGACTCTTAATACCACTTTCTCAACATCAGAGCTCACCTCCAATGATAGTCCGAATCAGAGAAGCGTGGCCCGGACAATCCACCAGGGTGAACTGAAGGCTGTCATACGGTTGCTGCCCTCCGCTGTCCCGCAGGTGATCCGGAAGATCCACCGTGAAGGAGGAGAAGCCGAGGTCCAGCGTGATGCCTCTCTCCCGGGACTGTGGGTTCTTGTCGAAGGCAGCCGTGGACGCGGTGCTGCTCAGCGCCCTGGCGAGCGACGTCTTCCCGCTGTCGACATGTCCGAGCACCCCGATGTTGAAATTTAACGTTTTAGTGCGGCTGTCAGCAGACTCCGACATTCTGTCAACTAACTGATGAAATGTTTACTGAAGTGTGGTTTCTTCTTCACTCTGAGCTGGACCTTGTACTCAGCTCCAACGGAAACATTAGGCAGAGTTTTTTGCTTTCCACAAACTTTCCACTTGTTGTCAGTCCGTTAGTCAAAACCGAATACACCCCATGCAACAAAAAAATTACTATTTTGTGTTTTCCAGTATTGTTAGCTGTAAACAGGACTTTACTTCTAGTGTAAACCGTTGAGAGAAGCGTCTTCCCTACTGTCAGCGCACTCCTTCCTCAGAACATGGTAAAGCGGAACGTTTTTTTAGTAGCTACCATATGTAAAACAGCAGGAAACTGATCTTCTAAAGGGCGCTTTAATTTCAGTTTACTTGCAAAATATCTATGGAAACCCCTCCAATATGTCAGTCTTACGTCTATTTGATATTTTTATTCACACATTCACAAGTTTCTAGCAGTTTCTACTACGACAAAAGAAATGGAACACAACCGGAAATGAAACCTCTGAAAGGTGGGGCTAGTGCTATAGTAAAATGATTGACATGATCATAAGACAATGGATGCGTCATATGATTTGACATGGTCCAATAGTTTTCCAGAACAGTTCAAATAGGCGGTGCTTCAGGGTATCACTTCCGCTCATTTTCCCTAGTTACCCACATGGAAACCAATTTCCCTGTGTTTTGAGTTTCGGCGCCGATTGCGGCGGTAAGGAAAGATAAGAGGCACAGGAGACATATTATCCGTCTTCAGCGCGTCTCGCAGTCTTTTCATTATATTTTTGCCTAAATAACACAACTATGAAAATCGAGGAGGTAAAAAGCACCACAAAAACCCAGCGGATCGCTTCTCATAGTCACGTCAAAGGACTCGGGCTAGACGAGGCCGGGAATGCTAAACAGACAGCATGTGGACTGGTCGGACAGGAGGCTGCAAGAGAGGTGATTTTCATGTTTCACTGCAACTACATTGTTGTTGTATTTTTTGGGGGAGTGATTTCCGGAGGTGTGGATGTTTTTAGACAAAGATGATCCGATGTATTACATGTGATATAGTGCACCATAAGCTAATCCGGTTAGCGCTGAGGTGTCGCTGTTTCACTCTCACGTCAGATGTTAGCTGAGTAGAAAGTTTAACACTGTATGGAGATCACATTTATTCATGTTATTACACTTAATCTGCACTATCGAAGGTCTGATGTCTACATTTTTACCCGTTGTTCTCAACTGTTGAACAGGAAGGCGTTAAATGTAACACTATTCATTTACTATTTCTAGTTAGTAATACTCTATTTATTCATTTCTCATCCGTCATTCTTGTATATATTGTATATATTATTGTTATTTTAATTAATATCTTTACTGTATATTGCTGCCTTTACTGTATATTGCTGCTGTAACATGGAAAATTTCCCCTGACATGGGGAGTAATAAAGGACTATCTTATCTCAAAGAAATCTACGTTTGTAGAAGCAGTGGGACTCCAGCCGCAGCATATCTGTGCTTTACAGCAGTCCCAAATATTGAGGAGATATGTTAAATATGACAGAGGATCTCCATGCACACCTGTCTTATGGGACATGTGCGTAGAAGAAGGACAAGTGTATCCCAAATTTTAGAAAGACTCCTGCACAAAGGGAAAACGGCATCTGTTTGTGTGAATGAAAGCACTGGTCTGATAAAGGTGTACCATAAAAATGATGTTAATACCTGTAATTGTGCAGGTAGGACAGTATGCCGGGGTATTTTTGCAACTTTTAGCTATATCAATAACTCCCTCCTGGGTTACAACTTTCAGAACTACCACTGCATTTAAGTCTTGCTGGAGTTTTACCATTGAATGCTATGAACTGTATACCAGGATATTTTTCTTTCTCTCCAGGCTTGTGGCATCATTGTGGAGTTGATCCGTTCAAAAAAAATGGCTGGAAGGGCAGTTTTACTGGCAGGGCCACCCGGAACAGGAAAGGTAAGTGTGCAGCATTTTTTCACCAGCAAACCTTCTTATAGTTTTGTTATTGCAGCAGATTGTCACTCTTGCCTCTCATTGCTACTTCCCTACCTGCAGACTGCCCTCGCCTTGGCTGTAGCACAGGAGTTGGGAAACAAGGTGCCTTTCTGCCCCATGGTTGGCAGTGAAGTCTATTCATCTGAGATCAAAAAAACAGAAGTATTGATGGAAAATTTCAGGAGGGCCATTGGTGAGTGTAACACAAATGGTTAATACCAACTCAGATTTTCATTCTAAGTCCCCAACAATTCACTGAGACTGAGGTTGTTGTTCTTTGGAAGGTTTTGACCGGTTGTACATTTAGTTTATAGTAATGAAAATAAGTAAATAAAGAATTCACTCAACATGGCTACAATTTCTTAAAGCTGCCAGTTGTTTTACAGCCAAAGTAGCACAAGACTGAAAGGTCTATCTATCTATCTATCTATCTATCTATCTATCTATCTATCTATCTATCTATCTATCTATCTATCTATCTATCTCTCTATCGAGCCATTTTATTTACTAATCAATGGTGCCACAAACTTATAACATCTGAAACGCTTTTTCTGAACAACAAAAATATATTTCATTCACTCCTTTTGTATTGTATTGGCACCATACTTAAAATCAAATCTGTCAGCAAAATTAGATCCTGCTAGGGCTAAATTCGAAGATATGATTGGTGGATCAGTTGAAGGTTCTGAAAGAAATAAACTTTATCCATTTTTTTCTGTTCTTTGTACTTGTTGCATTTTTTGCTGTAAAAGGACATTATATTTTCAGTAGTTATTGAGTAAAGAGCCCTTGGTTGGGAATAGCAAGTTGTCCTGCACACGCAGTTGTCATGAGCTGAAAGGCAACATTTGAAAGGGGATTTATGAGGATGGTGAGAGGGTAGTTAGAAGGAAGAAAGGATGGCAAGGGGAAAGGGGTTTTTTCTTACCGCTGATGGTACCTGTCGAGCGAGGAGGAAATGGAGCTTAGGTGGAGGGAGAGGTGGTCGTCAGCACGTTCGCTCCACCCCTAGAACAGGATCTGCAGGGGGAGTGGGTTTCATCCGACGCTTGTCATCACTTTGTCAATAACAGCATTGTGACAGACTGTCCCCGCCTCAAGCATTACTCTCTGACCCTCAGCACTGAGGATCAGGCACCTGTGTGCTGCCCATACTTGAGGCCACGGGCTCCCTGAAAGAGTAACAAGAGTGTGATCATGTTACACTGAATGATGCCCAGGCATTTCATGGGCACGCACACGTTCTTTCCCGTAATAAAATACGGCGTTCAGTAGTCTGAAGGATGTGGCGTCTTAGCTGATACGGGAATATAAAGGCCCGATTGAGTTCTCACTCTGTACTCTGTGTGTGTGTCTAACTGTAATGCCGCCCACATTCAGGTCTGCGCATCAAAGAAACAAAGGAGGTGTATGAAGGAGAGGTGACAGAGCTGACCCCCTGTGAGACTGAGAATCCCATGGGTGGCTACGGAAAAACCATTAGCCACGTCATCATCGGTCTGAAGACAGGAAAAGGCACAAAGCAGCTCAAGGTCAGATCTGGAGCTATAATTTTTGCTTCTATCCTCTTTTAGTCGTCATTCCCCTGTTCCTGATTTTAGAGAAGCTTGAGCTACTTTGTATGTAGCAAAAGTGTGGTAATTGTTATAAGAAAGGAAAACATGTTGATTAATGAATAATACATTTTTAGACTTTGCACTGGTTAAAGTATTTCCTAAAGCGTGTCTCTCAAATGCAGTTTGTGTCATAATTTCTTTGTCAGCATCTCCAAGCCCTGTTTAAAATATAATCACTTTCTTCGGTAAAACTTGCACCTAAAAAGTTATATCCTGGCAAACTATTTTGATTACATCTGCCTGAATTTTTCTGCCACTTGTTTGGTCTGTACATCCAATATCATGAGTGTGCAGTATTTGATTTCTGTTTATATATATTTGTTATGCATTTTAAAATGTCACTGACCACTTAACGCTGACGGTTTTAGATGTTAGAGTTATGCTTCCTGGGAACACTAATGCTCAGATTTTAACACTGTTGTGTTTCCTCAGCTGGATCCCAGTATTTATGAGAGTCTTCAGAAAGAACGTGTGGAAGTGGGAGATGTCATTTACATTGAAGCCAACAGTGGCGCTGTCAAGGTAAACCGTGCTACTTTCATGTGTTACGGTTGTTGCAAATTGTACTTGGTGGAATCCTGAAGAGAAAAAAGTTTCCATGCTAGACTTCAACCATCTAAACCCTCAAACCCAAAATTCAACCATTTACTAGAGCCAGAAAACATAAAACCCTGCTAACACTTGGGTGCACTTAGAAAAATCATGTACATGTTGATTCCATTTTTTTCAATATAAAAAAAAAATCAAGAAAATAAAGTTTTCTGTATTTTTATGATTTATGGCTCTATAACTGAACTAAAGTCATGTTTAAGTTCCCCGTATTTCTGGCCATGGTTGTGCTGTTTCCACAGAGGTGCAGAACTTTATATTGCAGTATGAAATTAGTCCACAGTAAGCAAAAATGTGAGGGGAGTAAAAGCACCCAGACACCGCTGGGGGTTTAGAGGCTTAATTAACAGGATGGTGTTTAAATTCACGAATAAAACGATTAAATATAAATGCTATAACCAAGAAATTCTTGCTGAGGCCAAAGTTGAGTGTTCTTGCCTCGGAGTGCTTTCATCTCTCTCAGCCCTGCATGAAAGCTCTGCTGCATTTCTGCTGTACTCAGGAATGAGCCTCTCTCATTCCTGCAGCTCTTCATGCTGCCTCTATCTCCCCATCTCCCACAATGCCTCTTTTCCACCAGCGGGGCTTGTGGCCTGTGTTGACAGGCTGCGATGACGGCTCCTTTAATCGGTGCAGGTGGGCCGGGGGCACGGGCCGGCACTAGTCAGAGGGCAAAGGAGGAGGGCTGGGTGACACATTTGTTACTGTTGACAGCAATCTCATGACTTGCCTTCTCAAACTCTTTCATCCCTCGGCCACATGCCCTCCTCCCTGCGATGAGCTGGCACCGGGTTCAGTCATACACCTGCTCGCCCTCCTCCCTGTGCTGTCTTCTGTTTCACTGTTGACCAGAGCAATGTGAGACATTCATTGTTGTTAAACGCGGGTTGTTGATTTTTTTAAATCAGGGTATTTGTCATATATTACTGTATCTTTGCAGAGACAAGGTCGTTGTGACACCTTTGCGACAGAGTTTGACCTGGAGGCAGAGGAGTATGTTCCACTGCCCAAAGGTGATGTCCACAAAAAGAAAGAAATAGTCCAAGATGTTACACTGCACGACCTGGATGTTGCAAACGCCCGACCGCAGGTACATAACTGCAGTGCAGATGCATCTGTTCACTTACAATATATATTTCCACTCTTTAATAATCTCTCATTTCATCTCAGGGAGGCCAGGACATTCTCTCCATGATGGGACAGCTGATGAAGCCCAAAAAAACAGAAATCACAGGTACAAAGAACCTCACAACTGCCTCAATGCAAACATCACAATCTGCCGTCACACACTGACTCGTGTTGGTGACTGACGGTCGTTTTCTCGCTCCAGATAAGCTGCGTGCTGAGATCAACAAGGTGGTAAACCGCTACATAGACCAAGGTGTAGCTGAGCTCGTACCTGGCGTGCTGTTTGTGGACGAGGTGCACATGCTGGACATCGAATGCTTCACGTACCTCCACCGAGCGCTGGAGAGCACCATCGCCCCCATCGTTGTGTTCGCTTCTAACAGAGGAAACTGCTTGATTAGGTGAGAGAAGTAAAAAGCATTTTATGTGGAGAAACACAGTCTTCAAAGGTAAATAAAACAGTAGTTTTCTTGCTGAGATTTGTAGTTTTAAAAGTTCATTGTGGTCTACCAGGGGGACAGAAGACATCAGCTCTCCACACGGGATTCCTCTGGACTTGTTGGACAGAGTCATGATAATTCGCACCATGTTGTACACGCCGCAGGAGTTGAAGCAGGTGAGCCACGCTACCAAAATAACAGAATTCCTGTAGGATGTAGGACCATCTCGTCCGTGCATCTGTCACTAACAAGGCTGCGGTTTGTAGATCATCAAGATCCGAGCTCAGACTGAGGGCATCAGCATCAGCGAGGAGGCTCTCACACACCTGGCAGAGATTGGCACCAAGACCACCCTCAGGTACACACATACATTCAGAGTGTTGATCAGTAGAGTAGAGCAGCTCATGAGTGTCCACAGTGGTCATGGAGACAGACATGGAGCAACAATTATCAAGAAAAAGACAGATGCCTTTTAGAGTAGTGAAAAACAGCGACCTTAGAATTCAGTTGCTTGCACTGCTAATGTTAAGAAGTGAGTTTTGCTCATTAAAATATAAATTAAAAACTGTACATGTGGATTATTAAATATAATAAAATGTGTTTCTTTAGCTTAAGAACAATTAATAAGCCTCATATGCACCACAATATTTATAAAAGATAAAATGGCATTTTAAGGGATCAACAGAACCCAGAATTTTCCTAATGCCAGAGCAATATTGATGTTGCAATGTGTAATACTTTACATAGAAAAACACTTCAGCTGCAACTCCTCATTTACCTCTCTCTCATAAACTGTTGTATAACTGCATGTGGCTAATCTTTCCTGTTTCCTCTCAGGTATGCCGTACAGCTGCTGACACCTGCCAGCCTGCTGGGCCGAGTTCAGGGAAAAGAGACGGTGGAGAGAGAGCAGGTAGAGGAGATCAACGAGCTGTTCTACGACGCCAAGTCCTCAGCTAAAATCCTCCAAGATCAGCATCACAAGTTTATGAAATAAAACCGTTTTCCACCTTTTTTCTAGCAGCTCACAGGGCCGATGTTTATTCCTCCATCTTTGTTTCTTCTCATTTTTCCATCTCTGCTCTCTACCATGGTTCAGTCTAATGTCCCTTTGTCTGCCTTGTTACTGTAGTAGCTGTGTTCTAATAAATTTGAAGTTTTATTCACTCTGTTTATTGCTGAAAATAATTTTTGAATAAAAAGAAAAACACGAATTGCCCCAGCTTTGTGTAATATTGTTTGAATTGGTGTGTCACATTTTTAATGCCACGTATTGCATTATGGACAGTTCTTACTGTGAGAAAAAAGAATGGATGGCAGAAATGGCATTTTTCCCACAGACTTTTTATTTAACATTGTGTAGTTTTCAACTTAGACATATTCTAGGCACAACAGTGAGTTGTGTAAAGCTCTTTTTTGTATGTTCATCAGGATTAGTTGCAGCTGTGCATTTTGCTTTGAATATATCCTCTAAAACTCAGCTGATGCTGGTGTAACCCTTTAATAACAAATTAACAAAAATATCAATTTGAAACTAATCAATTATTACTTAGATGTTTAAGCATGTTACTTAGCAGTCTATTATACAGAAAAAACATACCTTAACTATAAATTGAACTGTCAGATTTCTTTTTTAATGATTTATGTATTTCTAATTTGACCATACTGCCCTAAAGACACTATTGAGTTCTAGCCATGGTTGTGCTGTTTACATAGAGGTGCAGGATTTTCATATTGCAGTGACATATGAGCACACAGTATAAAGACTGGAGCAAAATATGCGCAATACAATAAAGCATAAAAATAGGATTTCCATTGCCTGAAGTACAGCAGGAAAACAACTGATCTAAAGCCCTTAACATGGACCAGGTGCCCTCCAGTCATGGTCAGGACGTTTCCTTCTTACTTGGGAGTTGATCTTGTGTTGAGAACAGTCTCTGCTCCTGACCTAGCTCTGCTGAACACCGAGGGAGCAGCTTTGCCCGCTTTCTCTGTGAAGAAGAAAAAAGAATCGACAATCAGGATATTTCACTGAGTGGAGCAGTAAGAAGGGTTACATAAGACTGTTCATGTTCACTTTATAAGTACACAAACTTCCTCCCACTGGGCCAAAGAGAGGAAGAGAGACAGTTCTGTTTGACTGGAATCTCCCATCATTACAAGCCTTCTTCCCTCTCTGTATATGGAGTGGAAACTTGAGCATCATGGGAAACGCCCCTCACACAAACTCCAGCCATGATGTGATCTCAGCTTAACCAGATACAGAAACTAAAGGACTGTTTCCTTTCACTATCATCCAGTGTCAAATCACTTTCTATGTGTGTTTATGTGTCCTCACCGCACTCCTCCATGACTTCAAATGTCTTGCTCTTCGCAGGCCCACTAAAACCCAGTCTGTTCCTTGCTTCAGTCACGTCTTCTTCTCTCACTTCAGGACGCTGTATCTGTTCGTCTTCCTGAGCGGGCTGAAGGACAGTAAAAGAAGAAAATTCAAGAGATTCATTCCACAATTCCTTTCAACAGTGTCAAACATTATGTCTTGTTTTGAAAACTGAGGAGTCTTACTTGAGACATGATGGTCAAGTCGCTGAAGATAAGAAATTCTCCTCTTTCTGTCAGCTGTCTCTCTCGTTTTCCTGCAGGTCCAGCCCAACACACACTCACATATATACACAACCTAGCAGTGGTTCTCCGGTGGACCATAAATCTGCTCTTAGCACTAATAAATGACGTAATGAGAGAGCTTACTCCTCCTCTTTTCTGTCTCTCTGCCTCTGGGTTTTCTCATGGTCTGCTCTTCTCTGCTTACAGTAGAAAATGATGAGATCACTGCTGCAACTTCTGGCATTACATTTCATCATATAAATCCTAGAGATCCAAGAAGAACATGAATATCTGTTTGGGTAGTTCCCCTCGTCACTACTGCAGTGAAACAACCACTTTCTAACACCAATGGCAACAAGCAAGCCAAGCAAATTGGACTCAAAGTTCAGAAGTAATGACTCAAAAGATAAGTACTTGTCTGTCTTGAGATATTCCACCAAGCTGGCAAAGTCTATATCATTCATGATTCGTGCAAATATATGTTAAAAAGAAACTCAGAGGAGGATAAACAAGCATTGCACTGCTGTAAAAGAATGCCACTCCCTCCCCTTCCTGCTCATTTTCTATAATTACAGCATTATTCAGTCCTTAGGGACCCTAAATTCAGTGGTAGTTAGTAGAGAGGACAGATCAACAAATAACTACATAGCGTTTCCCAGCAACATAATCACTGACAATCAAAAAATAATAAATAAAATCACAACTCAAAACTAAAAAAAATAAAGCCATATCTCTGGTGCCAGCCTGTGCACTATGAAATCAGTATTTCTTACAATACAAACTCAAGCTGGTCCTCATAAACAAAGGCAAGGCCCAAGCAAGTGGTCCTGATTTACACTCGTCTCACTGTATTTTAGTTTGTGTCGTTTGTTGTCTCCATCAGTTTACGTGACCTACCACTTGGTGGCTGAGTTGCTGTCGTTCCCACACACTTCCACTTTCTTATAATACAGCTGACAGTTGACTGTGGAATATTTAGGAGAGAGGAAATGTCACGACTGGATTTGTTGCACAGGTGGCATCCTATCACAGTTCCACGCTGGAATTCACTGAGCTCTTGAGAGCGACCCATTCTTTCACAAATGTTTGTAAAAGCAGTCTGCATGCCTAGGTGCTTGATTTTATACACCTGTGGCCATGGAAGTGATGGAACACCTGATTCTGATTATTTGGATGGCTGAGCGAATACGTTTGGCAATATAGTGTATATCCTGCACTGCACCAATGGATGATTAACTACAACTGTAGAATCACACTTCACAGCAATGCACTCCCTAAAAACAGCTCAAGTAACAGCTTGAATCTTGCAAAAAAGTAAAAATCATACATTCCACTATTTCTTTCTTTTGCACTTAATTAACTCTAACACCGTGAATAGGAATTAAGTTGCCTTTTTTATTTATGTAAAAAAAAAAAGGCCAGTAACAAATTTAACAGTCCTCTTAAAAATACATTCATCTTTTTCATCCACAATTAAATCCTGAAACAGTCATGACATTTCTTCATTATTGTACGTACAACACAGGAATGTTACAGTAAAAAAAAAATCACACAGACACACACACTCATAACACATGTGAGGTCTATTCAAAATACGTTTTTCCCCTGCTTTCACATAACCAGTAACTGTCAAACAGTGGCTTCACTGTTTGTAATGAAACAGATCTTTCCTTCCACTCAGGTGCGAAAATGTTCTGCTTAATTTAAATCTGTTTCTTTCTGTATCGCGGCAACAGCTGAGTTCTCACAAACTCAATAAGTTGGGTCTCTGTGAGGAGAACAGCTCCAAGCACACCAAGCAGACACACTGCGCCCACACCGATATGGACCAGCCTCAGCAACCAGCCGCTGTCACAGCAGAAAACAGCCTAAAATCAGACAACACAGTAGCACAAGTTAGGGCCACATATTCGAAAAGATTCAAAACAGAAAAACAATAGTATATTATATTGAATAAAGCTGCTATTTAATAGCTAACACTTAGATAAAACCCGGTTATTTGGTACCTCAGAAATTGCTGTGACAACGGCACTGACAGCCAGTGCCAGCAGGAGGAGTGGGGAGGGCAACAGGCCTCGCAGAGGTTTCCACTGACTGAACTGGAAGTAACGGTGTATGTAAAGGAGGCTGTGGAAGATGCGGAGGCCCATGTTAAGGCAGTTTGCCAGTATGAAGCCGACACCACCAGCCCACCATGTCAGCATGTATGACAGGAAGAGGAAGGACACAGACAGAGCCAGCATGACCAGGTTATACCTGAGGACAACACAGAAGCACAGTGTTAATGGACACTTTACATACACTGTAATAACTGTATCTGTAGCAGTGTGTGTGTCTACATTCTCACTTGTCAACTTCTTCTTGGCTCATGGCAGCAAACACAAAGCACTCTGTAACACCATTTACAGCAAGCAGGAGGACGTAGCAGCTGTAGCATCGCAACAAACTGGGTCCTTCAACAGAATTAAGAGCAAAGTACAATACTGAAAGCACCTCAAAAAAATATTCATTGATTGTTATGTTACTTATGTTGGTGTCTCTTGCTGTGACTGGATAGTAGCTCACATACCTGCCCCATTACTCAGCAGAGAGCCACCATAAATATCCAGAGCCAAGTGAGAGTAAGCATAGCCAAACACTGTGATAATCAGACCAATCACCAGCACCAGTTTCAGCAGGCGCTCCAGCACTTCAGCTGCAATAGCAACTTCTTCCTGTAAGCAAAACCCACAAGAGGTAAAATCAACATTGATTACTGCCTAGCCATTCACACGGATATGTTTGCGTATATTTTCACAGTTCAGACCTGTTTCTGACTTTTGACATCACGTCCTCTCTCCAACACTTTGGCAAAAAAGATGTAGAAGCTTTCCTCAATTGGCAAGAAGATGAAGCGTGCCACCATGGAGCCCAGATTATTGACAATATCATAAACACCCTGGTCTCCAAAGCTGAGGACGTTCAAGAAGGTCATGACGTAACGCTCGCCTTCTGTCAGGATCTGCTTCAGGAAGGACTGCTTGAAGAAGCTCCATGTCAGCCGGGCTAACGTCCAATCAACTAGTGGCTTTAAAAACGGCAAATGGAATATCAGTTCTAAATCTAAAACAGAAAATGTTCAAACTCACAGTGTTGCGTTGTGAACATAAACAATAACTAATGCATAATAATATGCTATTACCTCTCCATCAGCTCTGCAGGGCAGCAGATCTCGAACATGCTGAAGGGGGAAATTCTTCTTGGCTGCTTCTTTAGATCCCAAGAAACGAACAAAGTAAACAGCGTAGCATAACACCAGGAATCCTGTGTACACCAACTAAGAAAAGACCATATATAGCTTAAAATCAATAAAAGTTTAAGGACATATTAACAGAAATAATATGGAAGACTTCAGCAGATGTCTTACATGAGCAGCTGAGAAGATGTAAAGGCCCCATTCACGGGCAAAAACCACCAGTACTACAGTTACACTGCACTTAGCAATCATTGCTAAGCTCTCAGCGACCACTTTCAGTCGAACAAACATGTGCGCTTGAGCCAAGACCCAAAGAGGCTCAGCTAGGAGCTCCTGTACTCCTGCTAAGGCGAAAAACACCACAGCAGGACCATAGTAAGGGACAGTCTCAGCATCTGGGATCTCCAGGAGCCACAACCACACACAGGCCAGCAGGGCTGCCCATAACACACCAAGTGGCACTCTGAAACATGAGAAAAAAGAATTAGATTTGGGCATCATAGCTAAAAGCATGATATCAAAAAGCTAATTCTGTCTACTCACGTCAGCCATAGTAGGTTAATAATTGGTCTCCAGCTTTGATTTGTCGCTGATTCCCCACTCAAACAAGCTCTCCGGAAAGCTTCTCTGGATAAAAACACTAATGTGGAATACAGCAGTGTAAGCCTGCATGATAAGGACAGAAAAAAAACACGTTACAGCATCTGGTGCAGTGAAATCTAGTAGCATTGTGCTATTTCATTGCCTCTGACATTCTCACAGCCCTCTTTCCTCTTTACCTGACATTGACGACCCCAATCAGCTCTCTGGACACAAACCGCAGAGTGAAAGCATTCAGTAAGAAGGTAAGAACACGGAACATCACCTAGACATAAAAACAGTACAAAACAACATTAACACGACATCTACAGTGTTTTGTTATATATGGCTCAGTTATGTGTTTATTTACCTGGAGCAACACATTATACGATGCTAAAGTGGACGCATTCTTCAGTATATCCTGAGAGCTCATTTTGATTTCTTCTGACTCGTTACAAACTTCTATCAAGTGTAGGGTCGACGAAATATCCGCTGCTTTCTATGAAGAAAAATCATTATACTGTCATACCGTGAAAATTGTGAATTTGACTGTCTGAAAACCGATAACAATACTCGTTTTCCTAATGAGCCAGCGTGAAGTGACAAGTGTCGGGCAGCAGAAGAGGGCTGGAAGCCGGAGAAAACAAGTACTTCCGTACACATTGTACGCAGGGACGTTACGTGGTGACGTCAGAACGTTTATTCAGCGTGGTGCCGCTAGAGGGCGTAACCTTCCTGCTGATAATCTCTGAGAGCTGATTGGTTCATAGGCAACCGGTACGTCTGTACGGAGAATCTCCATTCGATCAAAGGATAAAAATGTGTAACACAGTGATTGTAGCAGGTAAATTCTACATCCATAAAATAACACAAACAAAACACAATTTATTCTTTAAAACAGGTTTCAAAAATATATAGAAGCGCTTTATATCAAGGAACATTTATCATACTAACATTTTTTGCCATATTTCCAAAAACAGTACTTGAATGAAGTTTACTGGTTGTAAAAGCAGTTGAGTCTATGACAGTGAGCATGTCTCTTATCTAAATGAGAAACTTTTTTCTCTGTTCAACAAGTGCAAAGATCTCTTGTATAGGTGCCCAATATTGTCTGTAGATTTTTGATTTGGTTCTCTTATGGAACTACAAAGCTAAAGTAGTGATATTTGTTCCTAGAGTGTTTCAAGTCAGGTCGAAAAGAAAACACAACAAAGCTTTAACCTTTGTTCTCTCGGCTGTTGACTTTATTTCACCAAATTTACATAACAATGCTGGTAAATACTACTTCATTCACAGTATTTTATTGTGTTGTTTCATCAGAGTCAAAGTGGACAAAGACATGAGGCAAACACATATTCAACCTAAACCAGGAGTACAATTGTCATTTGATAATTGGTTGAACAAAGTTTCAAATCTACTAAATGATAAGAGGGTAAAAGCTGCTACAGTCAGTGTTCAAGTGCCACATACCCAACTAAGTGCAAGGAACACTGACATCTCTTGAAGATACAGGATAGAAGTACGAAAGTATCAGAACAAATATTTAAACAAATATTATGACAAACCTGGGGATGTTGGAAGAATCAATTCCTTCAACATGTCAGAGGGCTAACATCATGTCAGAATTTTAAAAACAAAATTAAAAAGTTGCTTAAACACATGGACAAAAAGTACAAAAGCAAAGCCATAAAATATTGTCAAAAGGAACCATGACAAGCTCAGTTCTTAATTGATGCCTAAACACTCCACTGAATAAATGTGTGTTTGCCTCATGTCTTCGTTCACTTTGACTCTGATGAAGACACGGTAGTGTTAAAATGTTTGCAGTCCATTTGCGCTATAAAGGTTGTTAGTTAGGCATTGTGCTCCTGTCCTCATTTCTTCTCTGGAAATCTGGTGAGGTCAACTGTTGCAGCTGCATTTTTGCTGGAAAATGTGCAGGGAACCCTGGTTCTACTATATACTGCAAAATTTAGTGAGTATCACCTACAAAACTGGAAGGCCAAAGTGAACGACATTGAGGTCTACTACAATAAATCTCTTTATTCTTATCAACAGACCAGATTTTTGCCAATCTCCAGCAAGGTTCACCTTATCAAAACTGTAATTTAGGGATTAAATAACAGCCTTTTAAAAATGAGTCAGTAGATGCTGATGTTTTTGAATGTGTTGTGGAAATTCTTAATTACAACTCTACCAAGTTCTGTGTAACAGAAATGAAGCATAACAGATGCCACTTCAGTATTAGTCATAGTAGTATCAGGCAGCCTCTTCAATCAA
This sequence comes from Amphiprion ocellaris, assembly GCF_022539595.1. Classification (NCBI taxonomy): domain Eukaryota; kingdom Metazoa; phylum Chordata; class Actinopteri; family Pomacentridae; genus Amphiprion; species Amphiprion ocellaris. Next base: position 25,995,975 of record NC_072770.1, on the reverse strand, counting down.
TGTGTCACACTTGGCAACCTTTGAAAGATAGTGCCATTTGCTTTTTGGTTTGTAACAGACATAATCATGTCACAGTCCAGTGACCTTCCAGGGTGAAAGAAGTAAGAATGTGAATTATATCACTACAGACTAAATTCAGAATGAATATTCGTAACAGCATTTAAGGAGTTTAAAAAGAAGCACAGCCTTGGGAGTTGATGGTTTTTTTAATCAGATGTAAAATATGGAGACAGTAAAAAAAGTACATCCTCAGCGAACCGATATACATGATACAACAATATACATATACATTGTCCTATATACAGCAGTTCAGTGACTTTCCACTCACTGATTACACTCGTGCAACATTAACAAACTTTTTGTATCCATGGCTGTGTGTACACAGTCTGCCTCCATCCACAGACAGGACCGCTTAATACAGCTGAGAACAGCTGCAGCCGTTTACATTTGATCTTTACATGGCACTTTTCGCTCATCCACACAACCACAAGTTTCTCTTATTCATACAGCTCTTCTGACTCATCAACTCAAAGGCAAGAATTTAGATGTTTTAAAAACATATTAACATTAATTATTAAGCCATATTTTTAAAAGATGGATAGGTTTTGGTTGGTCTGAGATTTCTAAACATGCAGCCACCTTATTCACAGTCTACATCTGAAGTACACAGTACAGTTTCTCCCCTCTTTCTAATTTTCTATCCTCAGTTGGATTGAAGTGAATGTAAAAGGGACACAAAATGGCTGCAGATGGTAGCAGTGACGTCAAGTGGAATGTAAGGATTTTTAACCTCCCACCCTTATATTATTACTCATACAGGCTTACACAGCCTAGACAAATAATAAGCATGCGCACAAACACAATAACATCAATATATACAGTACAAGACCCTGGTTCTAATTCTATAAGTACCCACAGACAAGAGTTTGTGCTTAAATTAAGGTTACAGAAATACTGACAGTAGAACAGGTCATTCATCTGCAAGTGAACTGCCCCATTAACAGTAGAAAAGTAACCTGAGTCAGACAGGCATTACAACAATCACTTTTCTAAAAGGTGCTCCATTTTGGGGTTTATGAATGAAAAACCAGCGAATGCCGACTGGTCCATGGAATCTATGAAGTTCTTATCGCTGTGGGATAGACGAGGCTTCTCGCTGAGGAACTCCCGATCAAAGTTGCTGCAGTCGTTTGGTGCTTTCTGTAATTGACCGCAAACAAAGATTAGCACAATACATAAATCAGACACTCATCACATATTACAGTATTCCTCAGTGATGTGTGGGGCGTACCACTTTGGGTTTGAAGGGGGGTTCAACCTCTCTCCTCTCCAAGGCCTGCCAGTTAATGGTCTTGAAGAAGGGATGTAACCGGATGTTACCCACAATTCCTAGCCTGCGAGTGGGGTCCCTTTCAAACAACTGGGGAACAACAACAAAGAACAAAGGGAAAGCAAAGTTAGAAAGGTTAAGGTATATCTTACATCGAAGTGGCTGCAAAAAGCTTTATAAAGATTGTCGAAGAAATTTCACTTAGTCCTTTGAAATTTGCTGTAGTGGGGTGTTTATTGGTTGCACAGTTGCAAATAGCAAATGTGACAAATAAGGCCAAGATGTATGAATCTACAGAAGTCTCCCTATGTTTTATAATATATGCCCACACTCAACCAATTAGTCTAACAGCTGTGGTGAAAGTTTCCTGCATGTTTGAGCCAGCTAACTTCCCAGTTCATCCACACGAAAGCATGGAACAAATTGACTTTTTCCTCCATGGCATACTCCATTGGCACTCTGTGGATTTAGGTCAGAGCTTTAAGAGGGTTGTTCTATGAGTTTAATTTTGTCCTGGCCAAAATATTCTTTCAACTGGCTGTTGTTTTGCTTAAATCATTATCCTTCTGTCACTTCGATTGTTTTTTTGACAATATTTGTTGAGTTTGCCACCAAAACTCCTCCATAAACTTTGGAGTTCATAGTTCCATCCACTAATTCAAGTTCATTAACATTACTTTACAAAAAAAAAGCCCCAGATGTTGACTTTCCAACCTTCATGTCTCCCTGTATTATTATCGTAGCCTGGTAGGACTTCTTCCCCTTGTTTTCTCCACTAAAATGTTTCACAATCAGATCCATGTAGGCTGAATTTAGACTCATCGAATATAACACACATTTCTGAAACTCTTAAACTGCTGTCTTTCTGCACGTTAATCTAAGCTGACTTATTCTTTGAGCTTATGAAAGGTTTCTGCCGGATCACTCTTCTCCTGTACCACAGCTGTTGATCCTATTTGAATAGTCTGTGAATTGAGTTGTATCTGGTAATTCATATATATCTCTGAAGTGATCCTTGTGGCTGTTTCTATCCTTTTTTCTTGTTTTCAGCCACAGGTTGTTCATTTTAGAACCTTCTGACAATACAGCCAAACGTGGAGGATAGAAGTTTGTGACGGAGAACGCGATTTTTCTATGCAAACCCACAATGCTTGAGCTTTTGTGAGTTCTTCCATTTTTGGAATTGCTTTTAACTAACCAGTTCCAAGTAACAATGGGCATGTTCCAGTAACTGGTCCAACATTTTGCTGCCATTTGGAGGAGTATTTTCATGCTTTGTCCTGGTTTATTTATTGAAGTTAAAAATATTAGTTTAGAGTTGTGCTAAATGTGTTTTTCTGTGGATCAAAATCTAGTATAACACTGTATGGAATACCCTTATGAAGCCTATGGAAGTTTGCTGATAGTTTAACATTCCTTAATGCTGTCTAGATTAACTGTTTTGTTTGAACTGTATGGTACAGACCCGCTCAAGGAGGTCTTTGGCCTCTTTGTTGATCCAGCGAGGATAGTAGGGAGTGTCCATGCGGATGGACTCAAACAACTCGTCTTCATCATCTCCATGAAAGGGCGACTGCCCAACCAGCATCTCATACAGCAGCACGCCAAATGACCACCAGTCAACTGAGAACGAGTATTTCTGTCCCAGTAGGATCTGTTGAAACACAAAATTATAAATTAGAGTTACAGCAGACAGACACTAAAACCTGTTTGGAATATTGGAATATTTTGGAACAAAACATTTTGGAACACTGTACCTCTGGAGCGATGTAGTCGGGAGTACCACAGAAAGTCGTGGCACGATTCTCTCCAAACACATTCTCCTTGCACATGCCAAAGTCAGCAATCTTTATGTGCCCCTCATGATCCAGCATCACGTTGTCTAATTTGAGATCTCTGGAAACAAAACAATTAGAGCAGAATTGGAAATAAATGTGAGATGTTTGAAGATAACAGACAAAATTAACAGTTTAAAGAAAATTTTAATCTTCATCTTTAGAACACCAGTCAAGAAACAAACGCTTATGAAATGTTTTTAAGGACCATACTAATCGTAATGATAGAATTTACATATTGCAGAAATCTGAAACTTGCTTGCAAAAAGTAATTTAAGTGAGTTTAATTCACAATTTTTAGGGGTTAATTTACTGTATTAGTTCACTAGATTTTTTTAGAAGCTATATTATTCTTACATGGTCAAGAAATTCCAAGCAGTTATTCATCAAATTTTTGAGTCACCGTTCACACCCAAAGAGATGAACAAATTCACATTTTCTTCTTCACGATATCCATGCTTCATTGTTTTTTTTAATTTTTTTTTTTTTAATCATTTTTGGCTTGCACCCACAGTGACAGTTTTCTCAACAGTCCTTGCTCACAACTGCATTGCCACAGAATGATAAAAATGTGTCAAAATGTGTGGGATTATCTAAGCAAGTTTAGAGTTCATTTTCATATTGGACTTGCAACTAAACCAAAATCATGAGTTAAGGAAAAATGGGAGAGAAATTAATACTTTTAAGTGTATAAGCTATACATTCAGCTCTGACCTGTAGATGATCCCTTTGGAATGTAAGAACTGAAGACCACAAATGATCTCGGCTGAGTAGTACCTGGGAAGACAAAGATGGCAGAGACAGACAGATATCAGCTACTCATCTCTGATGGAAAGCTACAGGCTCGCACTGTAGCCAACTCGCTGCGTAGTTGGGAGCTGAACACTGGTGTCACTGCAGACTCATTTCAGTGTAGACCTAAATTATTGATTAGGACATTTGTATGGAGTAGGAGACAGGTGAATAACGCTCTCATAATGTGAAACCCAAGAGCTGCTGTGAGCCGAAAGATTAGCCTATCACTGACCTGCTTCTCTTGTCATCTGTGTCAGGTGAAACGACTGAGTCCTGAGAGCAGACAGAGAAGCTGTCGCTCTAACCCAGTTCCTGGTTATTCACTGTAAATGACCCGCTGATAAGGACTGAAAAAGCTGTCAGGTTTTATCTACTAAATATTGTGCACTTAACAGCAGTATACTGGCTCTCATAGACCAAGCTAGAATGTGCACTCATATGTATACGTATATCTAAAACTGCACTATGAACAACACTATAAATGCAAGACAGACTGTAAAATGAAGTCTAGATTGGAATTGGAATTGGAAGTGGTGGAAGAAAGTTGGGCTCTGCTGCGGGAAGAATTTTGAAATGATGGACTTGACTCTCTTCGATAGGTCAACAGGTTAGCAGTAGCTACTGGGAAAAAAAGGCCTTTGTGTTGCTAAAGAGGTCGCTTGAAACTCTGCAGTTCAGTCGCTGCCTAAGGAAAAATGTTACACAACCAAATCCAGGAGACACATTCTATTCGACTGTGACAGCTTGTGCAGCAACACACAAGATTATCATGTTTAAACTCGGGATGTGATGACAACCGATTCTTCAAAACTGAGCTGATGCCAAATATGTGGAAACGAGATGGTACTTTTTTTTGTGTCACATAGAAGGTACTGTTAATCTTATAGTTCCTGGAGATACTGGAGTAGCAAGTGAAGTGTAACAACAGGTCTGCTGCAACTTCTTAAAAAACACCCCAGTATTTGATGTGGTATATCAGATACAACCAAAGGCAGGATGCAAGAGGTCTCACAGAGCATTTAAAACAAAAGGAAGAAACACTTCAGACTTATCTTAGCAGCTCAAACACAGACATCCGGATCTGTACATATTATTTACAGTGAGTGTGTGTGAATCGTAAACTCTACATTAACAACTTCCTGTCAAAATGTTTAGATCCTACAATGTTATTGTTGGCAAATTGGTACAGTTGCATCTGCTGTAGCAAAGCTCCACTCACAATGTTGACAGACACTATCTTGTTTAGGCTAGCTCATAACATGAGCTGGGAGGTGCTCATAAAATTAGAATACTGCTGTCATTACCATGCAGTCTGTCACAATATAACTTATTGTGTGGGAATGTCAGAAACAGACTGTGCATATGTTGAAACTGAAGAATTTGTTTTGAAAAACATCCATTTGAGTGATTTTTATTATTTTTGGTACAGAACTTGCTGTAGAAGTAGAGTATTTCTGTGGTTTTGACTCTGACTACCAAATTTGAGGTATAGTGATATCCCTAATTTAAATGCAGACACATAAATGAATGCGTTGTAAGCTGATGAAAAGACCCACTCTCTCTGTTTCGCTCACTGAGGATAAAATATCCAAGATGAATACAGTCTCTGAGTGAGGAGGATTTGAGTGTATGCCAACACAGGATCAGGTGTCTGTGTTTGCGTAGTAGAGAATTAACTCCTGTCATTTCACAGGTCCAAGAAGCAGCCACTGGTTTAACTACAGGAGATGTAACAGCACAGTAAGATCAGTCACTGAACACACCAGTTGTTTTAAAACCAGAAAGCAGTATGTAAAGCACTGTGCTGGTTTACAAGTGAGAATATGCAATGAATAATAAGCATTCAGGCATGACAACACAAAACTAGATTTCACAACTTTACATGGTTCTCAAACCAACTGTCAGTTTCGTTTTACTTCTCTGCTAAATAGACCCAAACCAAACTGATTACCCTACACTTGCAAGGTCAATTTGTGCTCTAAAACTGGGAAAAAGAATCCCTCTAAGTCCCTTCACATAATACAAAATACATTCAGCTTATTGCTGTCTTTTTTCAAGAAAGACTTTCTTATATTTGAAAAGGAAATGATTTTCTATTTTTGATCAGTTAAAAAAACACATTTTGTCTGTTTGAAAAATCACGTAAAATAATCATTGCTCTTTTGTTTTCTTGAAGCTTCATCTGTGTGTCCAATAGTATCTACCACCTAAGAAATCTTAACAGGTTTGTAAATGTGCCACTTTTTCAAACTTTTGGACTTTGTAACACTTTATTCCACCAGATTGCCATTGTTTTTCTCTGGAGGGATTCCCGTAGTGTGATGAGAGGTGGGCGGGTGGTAGTAACTGATACCTCCCCATACACACACACATACACACACACACACACACACACAACAGTACACAGACACTAAGAACTGTTCATTCCTTACAAGGCCTGTCTGCTCATGTACAGCAGCTAATGGATGCCAGCCCTGCCTTAGTCTATAGGACTTCAGTATATAATAAAAAAGAAAAAAAAAGTGAGAGGGGGGACAAAAAGAGAGTAATTGTACACTCTTCTTCACAAGTGTCTGCTTTCCATAAGCCCATTGATCTTGTATGTATGTGTCTGTGAGCAACTGTATAGGCATGATAGCATTTAGTAATAATAGCAGGTAGTCTGTTTCCACTGAATATGTATGTTGTTGTGGTTGTGTGACCAGTGGGACTCACATGGCCCTGTAGAGCTCAAAGCGCCCTTTCTCCTGAATATGAAACATCAGGTCACCTCCATTCAGATACTCCATCACAAAGAACAGATGCTCCTGTGGGCAAGTTTTACTTTTAGTATAGAGGAAATCATTTCAAGTAGCAATTGAAAGAAAATGTGGCTAATAGATACATCGATAGTTTTATTTGTCATTGTAAAAAAATGCATACAACAAAATTAAGACAGCAACTCCGTTCAGTACAGCAACAAAATACACACATGCACATCACTGATGGAAATGTCATAAAGACATAAAAGCATCCTAAAACATATATACCAATAATAGTATCAATGGCATCAAAACTGGATTACCTTTGTCTGGAAGGTGGAGTAAAGGTGTGTGAGGAAGGGGTTTTCCCAGGCTAAAGCCAAGACTCTCTTCTCTACCATAGTGCACTCCACATCGTCATCCATCAGCACCACATCTTTCTTCAGAGCCTTCACGGCAAAATACTCCCCACGTCCCTTCAGCTCTGCCAGGAGAACCTGTAGAAGAGAAAAGAATAAATGCTGACTAAGTTATACATTTTAGCTACAGCTCACTGCAGTTTTAATTTTGTCAACAAAAACTAGAACACAACATATTCATGACAACCTATTTTTCAGTAGGAAAATGGAATCAAAAATAAATACAAAGTAATACTTCAAGACAAACTCTGATGAAATGTGTCATCCTTTTCATCAACAAATAGAAATAAAACAATAACGCTCAAGACCAAAAAATGGACAAACGAACCAATTACTTTTTAATGCAAAGTGATATTTAAGGAGCTGCAACATGTATGGAATCAGATGCCACCACAAATTTGTCTTATTCAGTAGATTTATCAGATTGATCTATTGCATTGTCATTAATTAAAGTTAGCCAGATTCCTTTAGTGTTACAGTCGGAAGAAATGAGCCAGTTCCAGGATTAATGATGATTTTCCATCTAAAGTTTCCTCTAGATGTTCACTAAAGAAAAAATGTTTGATAATAGTATTAATGAGAGCATGTAGTTGGGGGTAAAGCTAATGCTAAGTGAGCAGGGCGTACAGCAAGAGAGCGGGTCAGAGGTTGAAAATGATAATTCGATTTGCTGAGGAGAGTCCGTCTGTTGAATCACTGCAGAGCAGAGGGACGTGGACACTGAGCTTTTTCAATTAACTTCACCATAGATATGAATAACAAGTGCAACCATGGTAACCGTACACAACAATGGCGACAGCTGTAGCTTTAAAGTGCTTCAGTGATATAGAATGTACAGAATTTAAAAAGTTAAAAATGTCAGTGACAAAAGCTAGACTAAATGTTTATAGTTTTCAATGACTAAAATGAATTAAAATCAAATGACTAAATTTGGACTACAATTAATATACATTTACATATACATGACTCAGAATTAACACTGATTTACTGCTTGATTTAACACAAGCAACCTGTTGAGTTGTTTCTACAAGAGGCCTTTGGTTTTCATTTTATATGACAGTTGATAAGTGTCGACAGGAGTGTTGCTGGTTCACTTGTGATATCCTCTCACTCTCCCACTGGAGGTTTATAGACAGCATTCTCAGTTTAGTTCACACTGATGTGTTTGTTGTGTACCTTGCCAAAGCTGCCTTTTCCTAACACCTTGTGGAAGATGAAGTTGTCCACATTGATTCGGGTCAGATGGGTAATACGAGACTGTGGCCGTGGGCTGGAGTCCTCCCATAGTCTGCCATAGGGAGACGCATCTATAAACAAACATGTAAATTACTTATTCACATAATTCTATCAGAATTTTGCACAGTATCCTGTAGGTATTTTTATCAGTACAGAGCCTATACCGACAATATGAAGGCTTTGAAGTAAATGAACGTGAAGAAAAATGCTCACTGACCGGTGATGTCAAGTCCAGCAAGCTTGCTAACTTCATCATAGATTCCAATATCAGGCAGATTAGGCAGGTTTGGATCTGAACGTCGAGTGGATGATTTCTGATAAAAAACAGAAAGAAACAGAAAAATTATGCATGAGATAGCCAGACAAATAGTTTTCCAGCAATGGTCACCCATCTAGCTGTGTACATCCAGGGTAAACCCATTTTATCAGAATTTTCTCTCCTAAACAGCACTGTGAGAAAAACTAAACTACCCAGACTGTCTCTTGAACCAGAACCCTGTAAAGAGACAACAAGACATGGGAGTTCCAGAAAAAAACAGTCCTTAAACACACCAGGGCAAGAAGCTCAGGTTTACATGAAGGTCAGGTGTCACACTGAAAAATCTGTCAACACACACTGGTAACTGGGAGTTGCACATTCAAGTGAAACTCAATTCAATTCCAATGGCAATAACCAACATGTTATCACAGGACTATGATGTGTCGTGTCATATGATGCTTTGTCTGGGTCAGGATTGGTCTTAGTGCTGGCACAAATGTTAGAAATAGGCTCTGATAAGGGCTGAATTGAGGAGAATAATGGGGTCAAGGTTACAAAATAGGGGACCACCGGAATTCAAAGTAAAGCTGCACGCAAGACGGTGAAAAATAACATAAATTCTTCAATAGTTTCTATTTTTTTATCTTTTAGCAGATTGTATGATTCAGACATAAAGCTGTAATAATATCTAGCATACCATTTAAAAAAAATGTTTTGTCATTAAGCAGATGAAACTATTCTGAAACTTCAGCTATTTTTTTGCCACAAGATAGTTCAGTAGCACCTACTTGGACAACAGCCAAATAAGTGTTATTAAACTCTTCTCAAACTCAGCTCCAGACAAGGAACTCCTGAAGATAAAACAATGCAATTTTGTACATCATAAGTGTTTGAGAAAATACTTTAAATATCTTATTAGCTGGGCAGGACATTAAAATATATTAGGTAGTTCAGGATTCAGTTCTGTTATCATTATTAAAATTTACATCAGTAACTTCTTAGTAAATTTAGTTAATTTAATCAAATATCTGAAATGTCTTAAAAGTCGTGTTGTGATTTAGGGTATGATACTTGAGTCTGACTTTTCATTCTAATGTCTAAATTTACTTTGACCTATATACTTGAAAACACTTGATTTGAACAAGTTTTGAATAACTTGTGACTGTCTTCATGAACTCACCTGACTGACTTGTGTCAGGGCTTCAGCTAGTAGTTTCTGGTTGATACCACAAAGGTTGGCTACTTTATCCTGACACTTGTGATGGACATTCATGGCACAGTCTGCAAACAGAATAAAACAAGTCAGTTACACATGAAAGCAGGCGTACACTCCAGTAACCACCCAGTCAATCATATGTGCTGCTCTGTACCTTCACACTTGAGGCCTTGTTTGACCAGACCCCACAGCAGGCTTCCACAGTGGTCGCAGAAGGTGGGACTCATGTAGTTGTAGGTCTTGAAACGGTGCGGCATGTCAATTTTAAAGCGCTCCTTCTGGAACTGTGTGGACAAATGGCATTCATTATCTTTGTGGTGGGGGGAAACAAATTGAATAAGCGGCCTCAAACATCTCTGCACAACTCCCTCATCTTTAATCTTTTTTTTTGCTTTGTCTTCTACTATCCTGTCTGAGGTTAATCTGTCAGAATTCACCACGGTGATGAGTAAAAATTTCCTGGTTTCTTCTTTAGGCTGCCTGATTGAAAATGCTTCTCTGACACCACACCCCATCTGTTATTCACCTCCTGTGTGGGTGTGGGCATGATCATCCACATGCCTCTGTAATCTAGGTTAGTTGAGCTTTGACCAGCTTTCTCCAATCACCATCGTTGAGGAGAGCTTTATTGGAAGTGGTATCTGGTACCTTTGTATTAAATACTGATGCAGCATCACATGTAAATTTGGTGCAATGAGCACAAAAATCTGAGTGAACTAAGCTCAGACCAAACTGACTACTACACACTAACCTCTAGACATATGGACGACATGCACAGTACATGGTGTACTGCAGAAAAGTGTGTTACGTACCACAGTATCCCGACTGTTGGCAGCAGTACCAGTACATCTGCCGATGATTTTGTCTATGCATTTCTTGTGGATGGCAGCATTGCATTCTGAGAAAAAATGAAAGATAAAAGAGAGTTCCATACTTTCAGTATACTGACTCAGTATCTGAGCATCTCTTGCACAAACAATGGTAAAAAAACAGTGAAAACATATTTTTATTATATTTTTTAATGATCAAGTACACATATTCAATATATACCATCTATGGATTTGGCTGTTCTTTCAATGGTTTCTAAAAATGATTGTACACTTACGTCTGCATTTATAGCCTTGCTTGTTGAGTCCCCTGTGGGAGAAAAAGAGACAGAAAGGAGTTCATTTGTATCATTCTTTGATCATGTGCATGGTTTGCTGATCAATCACATGCTTGTGATAAGGAACAGATGAAGTGCAGAAAGCTGATTTGTGCATCATCATGTACCAACACTATCGGACCATCTGACATATAGTCTCAGCAGAACCTAACTCACCGTGACAGAAATCTGTCTACTCAGAGAGTGTTATACAGGGCCAAATGTCAGAGTTTCTTAACGCTATGTTTGTAATCTAAGAGTATCATTCTGTCTGGAGTTTTAGTTTATCTGATCAGTGGTTTCTGAGGTTAACTTTAGGTGTGTTCGTAGGAAGCATAAACTGTACTGACCAGACAAATTCTCTGCACACAGAGCAGAAAGTAGGTTGTCTGAAGAATGTGGCGATGAACTCGTGGTTCTTGATGAAATGGATCTTGGCCTGCTTGATGGCCCCTCGTCTACGGTTCAGAGTGGGAGCCTCTTCCTCCTTTGCAGCTTGCTTACTCTCTTTCAAACACAGACAAAAGCACAGATCAGTTATTGCACAACACTGCAATGAAAAAAAGGTTGTTTCAACAAGAAACAAGAAACAACAAAGAAAATGATTAAATTGTATTTCTTCTCACCTGTATCCACACCCTCCAGAAAATATTGCACTGCCATCATTACTTTCCCAGATGGATGAAGATCCACCTAAACATAAAACACAGATACAGTTAAAAATAATTCTGGGGTACTGCTCTGCAGGGGATAGAGGACAATCGGTGATGTCCTACCCAGAACTCAGCACGGCCATTTGCTTTCTTGCAGCGCTCAGCAAGGACAGACACGCCAACAGTGACCTCAGCCAGTGGCTCCTCCGCTGTCTTCATCAGCAGTACCTCAAGCACACGACCCTCATAGATGTGCGCATCAAAACTGGCTTTCCAGGCTGGGTACATGGTAGGTTTCCGCTGAACCAAGGTCTTACCTCGTTCTAAGAGGAAGATGGGCAGAGGAAGGAAGGACAAAAATAATATTTGGTGTTCTTAACCGCAGGAAGTAAGTAGGCATGATAACTTTGTTTAGAGAAATGACAACTTCTGTAAAAGACAGGGCATTGCATATTGTCAAAGATTCTCTCACCAGTTGACAAGGCTTCCTTCATCTTAATTGCACAAAACGGCGGGTCGGCCAGAGGAGGCAGGACGCCCAAGTCGTACGCGTTAAAGGCGATCCTCAAAAAAGGAGCCATGGTGACGAGTACCAGGGTCACCTGTTCATAGAAAAAAAAGAATAGTAATATCCTTGTGACAATTGTCTTTTAAACCATGCCGGTTACACATGCAGTTACATCTTTCGTAACATCCACTGGGTACATTCCCATAGTTTCATACTCTCATGCTGCAATACTACTGGGTCACATCTGACCACATGTACATTGTGAAAGCAAACAATATTAGAAAAAGAAGATAAGACAATGTCCCTTTCACTGGTGTCTGACAGACAGATTTCAAACACATTCCTGTTTCTGTCACTCTGTCAGACACCTGCATCAACACACAAAAACAACAGACAGCTGTGTCAGCAAGGACAGAGTAAATTCTGCTGACACTCACAAAAATTAGAGAAATTTGACTGTGCCATGACTTAATCTTGTACTTTGTCATCTCACTTTGAGACATTTTAACTCAGTCACACATGGGGAGAGACTACGATAGGTATTTTGTTGTATCTGACTCCAAAATGTTTGTAGGAAGCACAGGTAAAACTACAAACATTATTAACATATAATATAACATTATATGACCTGTATATTGTATTGTATATGCAGACAAAATTTACAGTTTGCTAATTTTAAATATTAAAAAGGATTGTTAGACCCACAGATTAGATAACCGAAAAAAGCGTTACATTAACGGACAGTCTCTTTAATGCACAATAGACATCTCTTGTGCATTAGAGGTGAAATATATACTGATAATGACAAACTGGCACAAAATCAATAGAGCTCTTTCTGCTGCACACAAGTTACTGCATGCATGATTTACTGCTTGCATAAGCTTACACGTGCTACAGACAGAGCCGCAAGTTTCTTCTCTAACCACTGATACTCTACTAGTTTCTGGATGAGAAATGCAAAATATGATTTCTGTTAATGTTACATCTGGCCAGGCATTCCAGTCACAGCCATGGTATCTATCAGTTCTATCCTGACAACTTTACACCCCTACATAATACATACGGCCACATTGTCAAATGTACTACAATCATAACTGTGTGTCTGCTGATTATTTAGGTCCCTGTCATTGTGCCTTTCTTTAGAGTATAGTTTCTGAGAGGCTGCATCTGCAACAGTGGAGGTGTTTACTTGTACTACAAAGGCAGAGCGAGCCTGAACATGTCGCTAATCCAAATACAAGCATGCTGTGCTCCACAGTATGCCTAGCTGGTATTCACAATCCTTAAAACCATAACCGCCCACACTGAGACGAGAAAAGTAAGACAGAAAAACGCACAGGCAAGAAAAAAAATCTGCACTAAAAGGGGAGAATGACTAACGACCATGTTCACTCACCCACTGCTGCTGTGATGTCAGAGTTTTGGGAGATAATCAATAGCAAACACACTCTGTGATTGAGGGCGGTAGTGATTGATTATCTAGCAAACTATTCATGTGCAGTTTCGATTTGTCCCATCTGGTAAATTCACTAGTTATGCATCATCACACTGTAACTTGCAAACTTCTACCAGACTTCCTATTTAGCTGTTTTGCCTTTTATAGTCTACTTCCTGATAACTGAATTCATGAACAACACAAAACTGTGTTTGTTCGCACGAGTAGCAAGTACTGTTACTATTACTATACTAAGGATATTATTACATTATCTTACCCAAATCTGGGCTTACACGCCTTGCTGTCACTGTCAAAACTGTGTTTTTTCATACATGCTTGTATATCAACAACAAATCTTAAATAAAGAGATGAGAATAAGATAACAAAAACGGGATATTGGGTGCATGTTTGTCTGTATACTAACATTACTATTAAGCTATTGGAAATAATAAAATAACAGGTGATTCAGAAAGAGAGAAGGGCGAGGAGCAACTGTGACAGGAAAGGTGGGAAAAGTCAAATGCAGAAAAAGAGACCACGCTTGCATAGTAATTTTCTGTATGGATGTCATCACCACTTTGATTTTTTATTTTTTTGACTACCTCTTATCATACAGTCTGTCTGCAATAAACTACACTCTTACTGCTGGTAATGGTTGATAACATGTCCTTACAAATATCTCTCACACACGTGCTGAAGGTGTAAGAGGTAATGCTGCCATCAGTCAGTAGATCAGATTTTATTTTATGAAACAGTTCAGCCTTTAAAGGATGTGGTTGAGTTTCAGTTAGCTGAACGCAGATGTCACCTCACGTCTAACTCACTACAGCCAGATTGTCTTCATGATACATAAATGTGATTTTTTTGTCTCTGTTCCCTTTTAATCATTGCTTCACTCCTCCGTTTTTGTTGTCAATACCTGCTCACATTCCTCCTCACGTTTGTGACTCAACTATAACGCCACATAGCCGCACATAAACAGTTCATACCCAGTGTATTTAGCCGGGGTTAGATATTTTGACCAGCCTCATGAAGTAAAGTGAAATGAAGTCCTGGCATCTCACCTGTCAATATGTGGTCGCCTGTTTTTTCCACAGCTGACCGTGTTTCGCCATCAACTCTGACAGCTCACAGAATCCGTCGCAATATTAAAAACAAAACAAAACAAAACAAAACAAAAAAACTGGGGCGACACTAGCAGCTCGAAAAAGTTGTTCCGAGATTTTAATGAGAACAACTGGGTAATAAAATTTGCCTTTACTGCCTCTTTAATAGCCCCGGGCAGAGCGTTAGTGCGGTACATTTTTAGCTAAACTGTGAGGAATTAGCTAACTTTAGCCTAACGGTTACGGTTTGTTTCCCCACAGATGACAGAAGAAGGTGGATGAGAAGAAGAAGAAGAAATGTACGAATTTGGTCTTTGGGCAACTTTATATAAACTCAAAGCGTGAAAGACTCAGAAGAAGAATAATGGCAGCCTCACCTCGTCCTGCAAACTCGGCGCTGTTTTTTTTTTCCTTCACCGTAGCACGACGAAAGTTGCTCTTTTCTCTTCCTCTCGTTTTTTCGCTCTGTGATTCCGTCGATTGAGGAAGTGTGGCGCGCGCTCGCAAGAGGCTTTCTCGGCGAGCTGTGACGTTTACGTGGTGCACACACACACACACACGCACACGCACACACACGCACGCACACGCACGCACACACACACACACACACACACACACACACACACACACACACACACACACACACACACACACACCAGTAGTTGCAGAGGAGTTGCACCCAACCCAGTTGCCCTAATTTAAATAAAGGTAATGCCAGTTATTATAATGTATTTTTCCACATGGGCAGTACGTTTCACGCACGCACGCACACACACACACACGTATACATCTGTTGCAAAAACACGTCATTTTCCACTTAACCCCCCCCCACCCCCACCCCCTCGTGTGATGCTGTGTGTTCATCACTGCAGACCTGTTGATCACCTGAACTGGAGCAAAAAAGAAAAAAAAGAGAAACATGCCCAGGCATCTCAGGCATCTATAACTGTACATAAAGATCTGCATTGCTGGTGAGTGTGCCCTAGATTACAGCCGAGTATGAGGGGGAAGCTTTTTTTTTTTTTTTTTTTCCATGTGAAGCGTTTGTGTGGCAGGGGGTGGGGTCACGTGGCTGGGACTGTAGGCTGCGGGGGCAGTTTTGAGGTCTGAGCTAGGTTTTTGCTGGTGAGGAGGTGGCAGATTTGGCTCCTGCAGCCAAAAAGGATCTTTTCTTGTTCTTCTAAACTAGCACACTAGTCACTTCAAATAATCCATATTCTTTATTTGTTTCACCCCTCTCCCCCTCATACATAAACATCCAGATATATATGTGTGCACAAATGAGCAAAGGAAAAAGCTGATGGATGCCAAATGAGCTTTTCTCATCTGATTATGCTTAAGAAATATTGGCCTATGACCTAAATGAGGGCTGCAGCAGAGGAATTGCTCCAGGGTGAGTCATAATTAAATGTTTGTGTGAAACTGTACGTGCTGCTGTAGGTGAATGTAAAATGAAACCTGGCAGGAACAGGCTGACAGGGCACAGGTGTGTCAGTGTTCCCCTCGCTCTTCGGAGGACTTACATAACCGGCACACTCTGACTCACGGCAGACACAGGAAGTCTACGGCGGAGACTAGGTGTGTGAGCACCAAAGACTGACTCTGACAGATGCACCTTCAAAGCTCAAGGAACCCTCTTCTTCACTTCTTCCTCAAACAAACACACACTCATGCATCCATCCACACATACCCAGTGTCAACATCCACCCGTGGGATGCATTGAGGCTGGAGAGCAGGCGGATGTTAAATCGAGCTTGCAGTGATTGAGGAGAGTCTGATGATCCACATGGAAGCCCCCCCATGCATGGAGATGATACATATGGCTGTATGTGGGCGTACACTTGAGAGGGAGTTGCATCAGTTGATGCTTAGTTTTCTCTCTTGGGTATTAAGAGGTTATGATTTCAATGTTTATGATTTAATTAGAATCTGGACCACGTAAAAGACGTCAGAGGACTAATCTCTGCTTGCGGGGGTACACTCAGAAAAGTAACTTTTCAATGGACAACGGACAAAAAAAAAATCATGGGAAGTATTTTCACATGATTAGATAACTTTCTTTCAGGATTAAGCAGTTCTGTTGGTCAAAATTAATGTACTTGTGTTGACTAAAATTCTTTCCCAGGGTTTGAACCAACCTAATTTAACTGGGTTGGGCAGACTAAAATTACACTAGTAACCTAGTAACTATAGTTGATCCAACCCAAGCAAATTAAGGCGGTTCAGCAGAGCAGCTTAATGCCGAAAGAAATCCATACAATTGCGTAATAATACTTTCCATGATTTAAGGCAGACTTTTTCCCAACTTTATATTTTTTCTAACAAATACTGGATAATTTGTAAATTATTTTTATCACTTTAACGAACCAATCTGAGAATAAAAAAAACACTGGCTGGCAGACTTGCTTGGCAGTTTTATGAGCAGCTGAAAGCATATGAGCACAATCTGTGATTAAGGGTCGTTTCACTTTTGGGATCACAAATCAGTGTGGCTGGGAAGCACTGATATCATTTAGTGTTCCTACTCAGAGAGAGAAAAAGTTCACAAAGACAACAACAAAAAAAGCATTCCTCCAATTTGTGCTTCTTCTTTTTTCTTTTACTATGTAGGACTCAGAACCACTGATTAAACAGTAAAGCCATTCGCTATAAAACTGGCAGATGAAGAATACCACTGGTGGAACTTCTTAGATGTCTGACACTTGCAAATTCTCCGGAGAAATAAGTGTGATGCATCAAATCTGTGCAAAATGGCAGAAGGATGAGGGTGTATGTGTGTAACAAAGCATGCCGAGTAAGACTGAGATATTAATTTCATGATAAAAAAAAAAAGGCAAGCAAGATGCCCAGAAATGTCACATTTCCACATTTTAAGGGAACTAAGAAGTAATTTGGAAATGTTAAGGAAAGCTACAATATTTCACCAACAGTAGGCAGCATTTATACATTTCTATCAATTGTGCTGGCACAGTAAAGACAGACTGTTAATCCACAGATTCCTCAGAAAAATTGGTTTTAAATGGTTGGACATTTTATGAAGTATACTGACTTTTCTTTTTTTCCTCCAGAGAGCGGCTGCAAACAACGTAGCTCATTATTTAGGATATCCGTGGTACGTTGTTGACTCTGTATGAAAACAAAGTGTAAAAACAACACGGTCATTTTAATGGGGGTTATGTGCTGGACTGTCTTGGACTGGAGCAGTGACTTTCTGAAGTCTCTGCTGGTTGCCTGGCAACAGCTCCCAGCCAAGAAATTACATAAACCCCCATAAAACCACAACTTGGTTTCACACTTTGGTTTTTGTAGGAATTAAACGAGCTACTCATTAGTGAGCTTTATAGGTAGCGGAAGGCATCATTTGTTAGCTTTGGACTGAGCCAGCCTGTTTCCCAGTGTTTACACCCTGTTCTGCTAAGCTAACAGGCTGCTAGCCTTGTGGAGAGACCTGAGAGTGGTATGAAGCTTCTTAGTTATTTCTCAACAAGAAGGCTATAATGCGTATTTACCAAAATGCACAACAATTTAAAAATTTAAATTATTTTAATATTTAAAGACAACAAGCGCCTGAGATGTGTTGGCTCAAGACTCCAAAGAGATTTTACATCCGTTAGTGACGGCTGCCGGCCCTGCTGACGTGTGTTTATACCATTTCCCTCTGCAGATAAATGCTGATGATAGAATGGTCACAAGAGAGTGGAAAGCACATTCAGAATCCTTGTTTAGGCAACAGCAATAATAAATGTTCAGTCTTAGGTGCAGAGCGTGCTGAAGGCTGCGTGTTTTTCTCTGTTTGTCCTGTTGAGGGAGAGTGGGCTATTTAAAGCTTAGGGGAGGTGGAATAGGTGTAACATTGACTTGGCAGTGTAGGCTGCAAAGAGTTTGCAAAGTGGGACATAAAAGTGTGTCCCTCTAGTCTTCAAGCCTCTCTACATCTTTTTTTCCTCTACCTCTCCCCATCGCTGAAGGATGCCAAGAAATATAAGACGAGGTGCAAACCCAGAAATGTCAAGCCAGTGTCAAGTAGTTAGAGCTGTTTCTTATAGTTTTTTAAGAAATATCCTGCTGTTGCGTAATAAACTCTTTCTCTTTCCCCTGAGGATATGCTGCCTACGCAGCACCATGAAAGAGAAGAAGCCATGCTGTTGCTCACGACATCAACACAAGCACTGCATTGCCTTCTCAGATGAAGACTGAGGGCCAGAGTGTGTCAGTTTGTCACTAAATTAAGCCGAGTTCACACTACTGCATTATAAGAGCACCATGAGTGAAAAGCCACATCTGAGAAAGTTCAGCTTAGAACATATTTCAGCCTTTTTGGCATTAGTTGTTAATGATTCCTGAGGCTGAGCACATGTAACAGCTGAATGTATTTGACCTTATTGAGCAGGCTGTGTGTATGATTGATTATTTGCTTCTCTCTGCATCGCTCCTGCCTGTGGCGAAGTGGAAGTAAGGTCTGGTTATGACACTGCTCTGCCCCCACTGTAAATATAAAAAAGTCTTTTCACCATCAGGCTAACAGAAAGCCTTCATATGTTTTTCACTATGGACACAGAGAATTATTAAAAATTAAACTTGACACTGCAGTTTTAGTTCTTCACTGATAAGCCACAACATTAAAACCACTTGTCTAATGTTGTGTAGGTCTGCCTTGTGTTGCCAAAACAGCCCTGACCGGAGGTGGTATTTTGTAGATACATGGAGACTTCTGGAGGTGTGTTCCTTCAAGCCATTCCTGAGCACTTTTTGAAGTGTGGAGGATTGCATTGTTTTGCATGGCACAAGGTTTCCCAGTAAAACATTGCATTGTAACAAGATGATCAGTGTCACACACCTCACATGTAAATGGTCTAAATGTTCTGGCTGATTCTTCATTTAGCAGACATCAATGATTTTCTGTTTCTAGAATATTCATAAAGTATGATAAAAAAAAAAAAAAAAAACACACGAAGATTGTGCTTTGCAAATGGAAGCTGATAGAAAACAAACTCATACATCCATATAAACGTGTATCAGTGGCTGGTTTACTCCTGACATTTGGCAGCTACTCAGTTTTAGTTATTTGTAAAAGAAATCTACTATACTTTTGACTGCATTTACAAAATGTGCTGACAGACAAAAAAGATACATTTTTCCATTACAAGGATTCAGTGAGAGGGAACAGGTGCATTGAGTGTGGGATGACAAATACTTAGAAAAAGTGTCTGTAAGTAGTAAGTGTATTGTGTTTTAACCATTAGCAACATGGGCCAAGAAAACCCAAATGAGATATGTGATGAAAGCACAAGAGGAGGGAGAAAACAGAACTGGGGCTAAAGAGGGAGAACAGAGTGATGAATGATCTGTCCTCTATGTAGGACGAGGTGTCTGCAACTTTTCAGGAGCCCCAGAAAGCAAACTTTCTGCCTGATATAATTCTGGGTCAGGAAGCCTCAGGGGGAGATGAGAAGCAGAGCAGGCCTGGCCTTTCTTTGGCCGCACAGCTGACTGGTCTGTGTATCACTCCGTCCCCGGTGTCTTCCCGAGCAGATCGGAGTACGATCTGAAACATTCGTCATTTGTCAGTTTCATCAGATCAGGCCACACATGATCCACATGTCAGCCCACACACACTATTTTCATATAGATGCTACAAGTGGATTGCAAAGAGTACAGCAAAATACTGGTCTTCCATTTTTAATGTATGTGCTGAGATCAATCTACAAGGAAGCATTTAATGTTTAGTCCACCTGCCATCTAGAGGACATGAGGAGAAAAAAAGGGAAAACACAGACAGTGTTCCCATCATTATAACCTCCTTTACTTCTTTTAAAGTTCCAGTGTTGTAAATAAACTACATAAATCATTAAGTACAGTACAAACTCCAAGACACTGATTAAGTAGATCAGTGCAATCAATGATTCATGTCTCATTCTATGTCAACATATCTTTGCACAGTGGATAAGGAGTCTTTATACAAATTCTAAATTACAGTATATTTATTATAGGAATTTAAAATACTAAGCATGTTCCTGTCCACATTTTGGAAATCTTTGCTGGAGGTACACTCATATTCATATTCATGTTCAGTTCAAAAAGCACAATAACTACTGATTCACTGGCAATATCATTTCCAACAATACAATACATGGCACTATTACATGTATAAAATTACTCATTCTTCGATACAGCCTGCGCTTTAAAGTATTAGTCATAAGGATGCTTCAAATCCAGTGCAAGAACACATGATGAATGAAGGCGTAACTAATTCATTTTTAACTAAAGATGAGGCCATTCCACATTTAGGCATCTCTCAGTGAGGCTGAAATGTGTTACTATTTTTTCAGCTTCCATGTAAATTACAGTAAATGTGTGTGCAAGCGTAGCTTTGTTCAGTTATTTTTAAATGAGTTATTTATGCTGTCTTAAAATATTTGACCTCTCCAAAATAAAGGTTCAATTATAGAATATTTTTCTTTTCCAGAGTGTAAAAATAATCCACAATGTTTCATGTGGTTCGGAGGAGTGATGCTGATCAACTGCTGGGGGAAATTACAGGTGGCATCAATGTACTGTTCCACTCTGGCAGGTATCTGGGCCAACGCCTCTCGTGGCTCTCAGCATCACACCTGCTTCAGCAGCAGGCAGGGGACACTGGAGGTTGAAGAAGTAGGTGAATGTGTCCCCTCTCAAAGAACACAGCGTCTTCTTTTCTCCTGTCTAGCAAGGCCAGTTCCACACTTGCAGACATGATAAGGTGGTGTCTGTTCCCTATCGTTCCTTTTTGGTTTCACAATCAGTCATTTTTAAGGACGCAAGTTTGTAGCAGGAGAAAGGCAGCAGACTTCTGTTTTAGAAACCCTCCAGTGTGGCTGGTTCTATAAAACTGTGGCTTCCTCCATGGCGTCTACCCACCTGTACAAGGAGCAGGTATTAGAATAGGAAAAACACTGAATGAGCGGTAGCTTTGCTAAATGACTGATTTACCTAAAAACTACCATTTCATTGCCTGTCAGGAGGACAGGTGGCTACATTACTAACTGAGCTAGTTTTATAGCTTTGCCCTAAATTTAAAAAATTACTATTTTGTCCTAAAGATGTAACATTTCTATTTCTGTAAACACAGCCTCCAGAGAAAGAGCTGAAACCCCAAATCTGGTGATGCTCATGTTTCCACATCAATTTATGTGATCATCTAGGAGTGAAATAAAACTCAGTGACTAATGTGAAAATTATAAACTTAAACGTGACTTTTTTTTATCCCAGAGAGCATAACTTATGAATAGCAACCGATCACTCAGTTATTTACTCTGGCAAAGACCTACAGTGTGTAAGTCTTGTATGTTTTCCCCTTTCATTGCTTTTCAAAATTGAATCATGTTCAATTTAACTGGGGGTTTTTTGACTAGCATTTTGAAGAAAAAGACTTTTTCATGGTAAAGTTAAAACAGATTTCTACATTACATTCAGTAATGGCAAATAATTATAAATATAAAAAAGCAAAATAAGTGATTGCATAAGTATTCATCCCCTTCATGTATGTAGTAGATGTACATTTGGCTGCTGTTACAGAGCGGCTCAGTAAGTTTATCCCCATTCTTCTTTGTAAAACTGTTCAAGCTGTCACATGTCATGGGGATTGAGAGTGAACAGCCCTTTATAAGTCTGCCCACATTTCTAAATTGGACTGAGGTCTGGACTCTGCTGGGCACCACTCCAGAACATTCACCTTGTTGTCTATAGACCATTTCTGTGTAGCTTTGTCTGTATGCTTCAGGTCACTGCCTTGCTGGAAAACAAATCTTCTCCCAGGACACAGTCTCTTGCAAAATGCATCAGGATCTCCCTATACTTTGCTGGATTAATTTTCCCCTCTACTTTTACAAGCCTTTCAGGGCCTGCTGCTGAGAAGCATCCCTACATCATGATGATGATGCTGCCACCACCATGCTCTACAGTGGGGATTGTGTTTTTTGATGATGTGCAGTGTTTGGTGTCTGTCAAACATAGCATCTAGTCTTATGCCAAAAAGCTCAATTTTGTTATTATCAGATGTAGGTGCCTTTCTTCTAAATCACTTGACACATTCACTGCACTCAGATAATCTCCACTTCATTAACTGTGTGACTTCTAGCACAAACTGGTTGCATCTGCATTGAATTAGGCAATGTATGCAACCATTTATTTTACATTTTATATTTTTTTATTAACTGACTTTACTTGGTAGAAATATATTTTGATTTAATGTGAAAATTATGCTTTTCTGTAAAATCTCGTCATAAAAGTAAAAATTAATTGACCATGATTCAGTGTTGAAAATCAATAATACAGGAAAACTTCCAAGAGAGCTGACTTTTTATAGGCATTTATAGGTGAGCCTGGAACAGCATCCATATACTGCAGCAGCAGTCCTTGTGTTAGTACAGTGTTTCAAACTGCAGGATGACTAACAGTTTTGTTCCCTTTAAAAATTTATAATCAGCTATCATGTAATTGTGTGTCTTACCTCTGGGCTGTGTAGTTATCCTCAGCTTTAAAAGTGTAATACAAAGTGTTTTTGTGGTAAAGCTGGAAGACACTGGCCTCCTCGTCTCTCTCTGGCCTGTCTGGAAGCTTCACTGTGAAACCCAACAGAGGTAAACTCTCTGATGCTACCTTCTCCTGCAGACAGACATTTCATCAGGGGAAAAGAATTGATTTTACCACACAACACATAAAGTAATTTTTATTCAGCAGATGGCTGTAACTGTGAATGTGTGCAGCTCAGGTTAAAGGGGAGTGCATGTTTCCCCTCACCTCTTCGGCTCGGTAGGTGTAAAGCACCTTGTCTTTTAGAAGGAACCACAGTTTCTTCCAGTTCCTTTTGCTCTTCTTGCTCCGCTGTAGACTGCCACTAATGGAGCCTTCCTCTGACACCGTCACCTGCAAAACAATAGCAATGTTACAAACAAAAAAATGTATGGCATAGCTGTCTTCGACATAAACTACACATCAATCTTTACAGTGCTAGGACTGTAACAAGAAAGAAAGGCACATTTTGTAAACATACCTGGTTGAAGGAGAGGGCGCCTTTCCGATGTCTCCAAATATTTGGAGGATGAATGTTTTGGAACACAGTAGAGAGAGGACGACTGGAGCGGCTCACCCGAGGGCTACCCTTGGCTGACAGTGCAGACACATCTCCTCCTGCAAAGACAAACAACTTCCTTTCACCTAAAGTGGAGTTCAAGTACAAGACTATAACCTACAGTGACAAACTCTGGAGCATGACTGGTTGACTGTAATCTTGAAGCAGAAGCAGCTTTGTTATGAATGTGTGGATATGCAGGAGTGACAATGAGATCTAAACATTAAAAATAACACTAATAACGTGGTGTTTACTAGGGCTGAACAATTAATTGTTTTCAAATCTAAATCACAATTTGAAACAATATAGTTAGCAAATTGCAAAGGCTGCAGTCGGGATTTTATACAGCATGTTACACTCAAGGTTTTAACTCATGTCTAAAACATATTACACAGTGAACATTGAACTAATGCATAAACCATGAAAAACAAATCACAATGTATGACATTTTTCCATGGACTGAAATCAAATATACATATTTTTGCTCTGGTTATTTTAATGCCTGACACATTACAAGAGCCAGTCCCTACCACCTACATACACTAATCAACCCCCTGACCTGACCCACAACCTCCACTGCAGGATGTCGTAACCATAACGATGACAAGGTGTTCAGTTGCATGATCTTCAATTATAACTGTAGCAGCTGAGTGCAGTGCGGTCAACACAGGTTCATTTCCTCGGTCACATTACCTGCTCCACTCCCAGATTACACTGAAACACCCTATAGTAAAAACTATTTGTTGTCATGTCTCCCCTAAATTCTTTTGTTATAGAGGTATCTTTGGTCTGGGGTCTGTTTTCAGCAGCACAGATGCTATTAAATGATTACAGAAATATTACAGGAATATTGCAGGCAGCTGGATGTCTCCTATTGCTCTTCTGAGACTACACATTACTATTATTTTTATTTTTGTATACTATTCTTCAATTCTATTCTTCTGTTTTTGTCTATTTTTGTGTTGTGTCTTTTAATTTCACTATTTTATTGTGTTTTCGTTCAGATTTGTCTTTTAGTCATTGTGTTTTATGGTCTGTTAGTGTAACTGTACAGCATTTGTTAACTCATATTGTTTCATAAATAAATTTGACATCAACCTTAATAATTTATAGCCTGGCTGCAGAGAGACGTGTGATAGATGTAGGTTGCTTTATAGTTCAGAATTGTAGATTATTAACAACCAGAGTATACCAGAGGGTGTGTGTGTACTCAATGTTTCCATAAATCATCTATGACTAAGTCAGCATGTTGATTTGTCATTTTTTGACCTGACCCACTTCAACCGGTGATATTTTCTATTACAGTTACCGGAATCCACCCAATCCTGCCTGAACCTGCCCGACCTTGCAGGTTATGCGTCGATCCACTCATCACTACTATGTTGTGGTGCAATTCCCACTAAAATAATGATGACCACTAAAAAAAAAATCAACTCACAGGTAGACTGGCAATGAGTTCAATGTCTTCAGTTTTCTCACCTCTCTTCTTTAACTCGCTGTAACAGTGATCACACACTTTAGCCATGCGGTCTTTCATGTATTTCAGTGGATATCTGTTCCTGGAGCAGCTCCGACAAACAATCTGCGTCAAACAACGTAAAAGAAACATGTACATTAAGTAAGCTCTAAAAATATTCAGTGCATTTGGCACACTGGTGAAAGGTACAGTCTGTTCAAGCACTGTGTTTTGTGCGTGACTCACTCTTCCGCAGCCATGACAGTGGTGTCTGCGAAGAGTGAGGCTGAAATCTGAGGTGCAGTTCATGCACATCATCACTTGTGAGACGGGAACAAGAGTGGGAGCTTTTTCTCCAAGAGACAGCCGGAGACCATCTCTGGCCTAGGACACACACACACACACACACACACACACACAAGCACATGCACACATACACACGAGCGCACATACATGCACACGCAGGCCATGAGGTGTGACGTAAGTATCATTCTGGTCGGTGCGCATAATCATGATTGGAAAAAAAATGTTGGCAGATGATTCAAAAGGAATCATCTGTTAGGAGGCAGGATTTGCTCACCTCTCCTGAGCAGCTGAACGCTGAAGAGCCTCTTGTATGTTCAGTCACAGCACGATTAAGAGTGTAAAACCAGTCTTCTCTTTCAAGGAAGGAACTACAAAAAAACCACACAAACTCACTACATCTTTTCCATGCTAGTTCAGAGGTTTCCAAGACAAAATGTGCAGAACATCAGCTGTAGCAGTAAACACACATCAAGTTTTTGGTTATAAAGGTTTTAGACTTCTGTGATGGAGAAATCTTTTTTTTTTTTGTCACTGCCATTATTAGATAATATCCATCATTTTAAGAGGACACAGTACAGTGTGACCCACCTTGCAGACAAAGTGATGGAGATGTCTGTTCCCTCTATCTTCAGTACGTTTTGGGCATTTTCCATAACGGGTTTAGTGACCTGGATAATCAGTCAGGAAAATAATAAATGAGAGATCAGACAGAAAGACAGAAAATTCCATGGCTGTTTCATGTATATGTGGTAGAAAGACTTTAAAATTCAGGTCAACTGTTTGAAGTTTTGAAGAAAAATAAATGTTTGATGAAATATGAAAAAGATCAGAACATTATGTGGATTGATGAAAGACTGACCTTCATCCCAGTGAGTGACAAAGTGTTCTTCAGTCTGTACTTCCCATCCTGCTGAGGGTAGGTGTACAGCAGCACATCATTCATCTGAGAACACACAAATATAACACTAAATCTGCAGCACAGATGAGTCTTACATGAATACAGAGGGCATGTTATATCCATATAAAAGGATCAAACAAACAAGATAACATAATCAGCTGATCTGACTTCATTCATGTCATGTATGTGCAGCAGTTCTCCAGGAGGTGTCACTCTTGGTTAACACAAAACTCTATTTCTATCAGTTTGCGATTCAGCTGGAAAATTTACACTGAAGCGCTTACTTTCAGAAGAACACTGAACACTTTGAGTTACACAGTAGAAATAATTGCAAGTTGCTCTGTGCCGTACCCACTCAGTTCCCCTCTCAAAGAAATCAATGACCCACCACCACCATTTCCACTTTAAATGGTGGGCAGAAACTTAAAATCCTCCTCCATATGAAATATGTTCAACGTTAATTAATTTAGATGTTCAACAGATTGATGTACTGTATGTATGTGCAAACTCTGACAATAGAAGACTGTTTTCAGATTCACCTGCTGAAGGTGGCAAGTTTTGATTTTCAGCTTCAGTAAATAAATGTCCTCAGAGTCTTACGGATATTCTTCAACGGAATACCCAGCCGTGACAGCATTGTGAGCTTCAGCAAGAAAAGAGTGCTGACAACGTCTTTAATTCACATGTTCTTATATGATGTGTGGACAGCTGAGACATGCACCAACCAGAGACTCTTGCAGCTGCAGAGGAGTGTCACAATACACTAGGAGACATCCTCTGTCCTGCACTTAAACTTTTGGAATTACAGATATTTACATATTCACAGAATTAGAATTTTACAATGATGGAGAACAGGAATAATGTAGGGCGTAATTGAGATAATACATAACAGACACATAATTATTTCAAGAACAGCATTAAATATGTATGTGTATCAAAGGTGTCATACAGTCAAAATCCATTGTTTTGTGTGTCCTACAAACTTGCACATGTAAGATAAAAGCTGTGAGAATATGAAGACGCTTATTTCTGCCACTGATTGTATACACATAGGTCAGAGCTCCGTGGAAATTGTAACGCAGAGCCACAATCAGAAAAGGTGGAAACTTTAAGAATGGTTTGAAACCAATAAAAAAGGACCAGAAAGGTCACTGTGTTTTCATGTCACCTGTTGTGCTGAAGTGCAACCCAAAATTGAGCCACTGTTTACATCTGTTTGCTTCTCTCCTGCTCTCTGTGCAAACATAGACTGCTAAATTCCTAATAAAGTTGTTCTCATTTACTTTTTTTCCTTTTTCTGTTTTCAGCTTGATAAGACGACATGTTAACCAGCAGCGCTACAGACACTGGAGCAGCCCATTTAGAACAGCACTAAAACCAGGGTTCCACAGTGATGGTAAAACGAACCATCTTTGTTTTGATCTGACAAATTTAAGACACATTCTGGGGACGTGAGACTTTCATTAATTTGCTGAAAAGAGGCACAATTTAGGACCTTAAAATCATGCATGGAGGAGATCCATGGATTTAAAACCTTTAATCTTCATGATATAACATAAGTGGGATACTTCAGTAAATAGATATCAAACTTGATGTCAACCTGCGCCATTAAACTCTGCATTATTTTTCCAACGCATCATTTTACTCTCTGTCCCTGTGTGTTTTAGTACCTTCTTTTAGCAAACTGCCAGCTCCTGCAGACTTGCTTTATTATATTCTCTCTGGCATTAATAACAGCCGATAACACGTGATCATCGTCTGGGTGGATAAACCGGTACAACAAAAGCTTTGCAGCATTGATTGTCAAGAAGAAGAGGCATTTACGAGCTTTTTTAGTGTTGAGCCCAGACCACAAATTTCAAAAACTCCACAGGAGGGAAAGCAATGCAGTTTGATGATGCTCTATGGATAATTTGTGAAGGCGTTTCATTTTCTAATCTCTCTTGATTACAATATTTTAGAACTATCTCTGTGTAATGATTTTACAAAATTAATGTTTAGTGCCGCCTGTAATTTATTCTTTTTCATCTGTGTCCTTCAGGAAATAAATCTTGTGGTGTTGAACCATCTCTGACAGTTGGTGAAGAATAACCAAAATGATGTCATTACATAGTTTTACATACAACTTAATGAATAAAATCCTTGTCCCCTTCCTCCTCATGTGTCAATTAACTCTCACATCTCTCACATCATGTTCGTGACTCTACGTTAAAGGAGCTCAAGACATATTAGGCTAAGATTTAGGTGACACGATTAGCATTGTGAAAGTTCTACATGGATCTTTCAGTTCAAAAGGAGCTCATGTTGACCTTCCCTGTGCTGTCAGTAAAGAACCCACTCAGGAAGTCAGCATTCAGAAACATCCTGCCAGGAAGCCCTGCTCTTAATAGCGCAGTCTGGACATAGAAATAGGCCAGACAGAGAATTCCTGACTGTATATTATAGACTGATTTATTATAGGCTATGGAAGAAATTCTGATTAAGCAATCAATAATGTAAAGAAATTAAAAATAATAAGACACTCGCACATGTGTCTGTGTACCACTAACTAAAACCACAAAGCAGCATTTACCAAAAACAGATGGCGGGGCTGTCGACTCTTTCTGCTGACCTTCATCAGGGTGCCCTCCTTCACAAAAACCTGAGGAGAAAAAGAGGATTAAATCAAACTGATCCATAGAGGGCATCTGCAGCAATTAATGATATTTTAGACCAGGCTGGCTGGGGATTCCCAGCTCAGTGACTGTGTAAAGGGCAGCACAGGGGTGGTGCAGGGCAAACAGGGTGGGCTGGCAAGATTCAGGCAGAAACAATGCTGTTATCAGAATCCTACCCTGCCAGGCTGAAGCAGGTCCCGCTGGCCACGAACACTGTACTCTATGTTGACCAGACGCAACAAGTTCTCCTGAGACACAAAAGTAGGGATGAAAGAGCATTGCCATCATTTTCCTGTCCGTGTCAAACTATTTTTTATTTTGATATGCTCCTTTTATTCTTAGGCATGCAGCAGTTATCACTTGAATCAGACAGACATAACATGTAGTGTTTACTGTGGAAGACTACGCAGAAATGTCACTCCTTGGCACGTGACTCTAGTATCTACTGAAGAAAGTCTACAGAAAATGTTGCTTTAGGTGTGTATATTGGCACAGTGGTGCATTGAGCTAGGCTAAGTGCTAACCAACTTCAACATGCTAACAATGTCACAATGACAATGTCAGCATGCTAATGTTTAACAGATATGTTTACTATAATAGCTAATTTAGTTTGTTATGTTATGTTAGGATTTTTCATCTCACAAAGGTACTAATAACTGAACACTGAAATTTGTTAGGATTTTTATCTCACAAAGGTACTAATAACTGAACACTGAAATTGATATTACATATGAGTGTTATAATATTGATAATAATAACCATTTAATGTACAATGAATCCATGAGTCATGCTTGACCTTTAAAAGGGAAGAGATGGAGCTAAGCACTAACTCAAAGCTCTGATGGACACAGACAGTTCAGGCTGGAAAGTTTTAGCCGCGTACAAAAAATGTTTCTTCTTCTACACATGCACACACTAACAAAGATTGAGTTTTGGCCTTGATACAAACACATTCCTACTTTCTTATAATGTAACAATTAATTTTACGGAAACTGCGAGCTCAAGGTTGTTTGAGGGAGAAAACCATAATAATCCTCCCTAAGGGACACCTGCATCCTCCCTATGAGATATCACTAATGGCTGCATCACATCTCAGCTAACAATGGAGTAATACAAACTGGTAGAAAGTGGGAAAAAGTTTGCAGGAGGGTTCGCCTCACAAGGTGCAACTCCTGGGGATTGGATGAATCATGTGCCAAGAGATATAGACATATCTGTGCACCAAGTAATGGGAGAACTAAGTCTAAACCATGGTTTATCCCAGCCTTAAGCCAATCACATTTCAGTATTTGAATTAGATGTTTATATCTATGACCTTTCACACAATACTAGACTGAATAAAATGTTGTGTTCACTTTTGATTTTACCCTTTTCTGGGAGGCTGTTCCAAACAGAAAAGCTAATTGTACAAGATTCTTTTGGGACACTGATATTTAGAAAATAAACAGCTTAATTGGAGAGACGTGGTTTGTCTTCTATCTCAAAAAACACATTCAAGAGTTATTAAGCTAACAAAGCATTTTAGAGAAAGTACATTTGAGGTTAGTTAGTTTAATAGTATTTTTGATCATAAACCAAAACAAACAAGCCACAAAATCAAAATTCTGACCTGTTGATAGCACCTGATAATGGTTTTAAATGTGTATACCAAATTTCACGTCAGTCTATCTAATGTTTTTGAACCATTAACAAATATATGAAAACTACAAATGTCAATCTCATGACAACACTAGGTGAAAAGATCATTAAAGTCACAAGGATATATTATCTAAAAAACATGACTATCTAGAGTACCCAATTTCAGTTTAATTTATCCAATAGATCTTTTTCACAGCAGCCATTTTAACATGATACAGTAAGTAAACCCAGACGTTTCTAATCATGTTAATGAAGGTTTGTGTTTTATTAATGTGTCTGGTAATACCTGTGTGTACGTATGATTTTATGTCAAAATGGCTTCTGTGAAAAAGATTTCTAGTGTATCTAGTATGGCTGTTGAAATATTTCAGTCAACATTGCCACCCTTAAAAATTCATACATTATAAAATCGCTGTGGGTGTTCTACCTACACCACAACATGTTTGAACCACATTATATGACTGAATAAAGAATATCAGTGTGTTGTAAATATTAAACATGTCAGTGGACACCACACACAACCACACAATAGTAACTTGTCAGTCACAAGGCATCCATGTCTTACATACAATCCATGGCCAGACCATGACCTCCTAAATGTATTGTAAAGCTAAATATGCTTCATATTTATATTCTAACATTAAATATCATTAAATTTTATTGTTGGGGTTAAAATGTGCTTTTAGTTGAATCAAATCTATAGTGACACAACATTTAAAAGAAAGCAGTTAACTCCCCAGCTTGAATAGGCATATCAGCTTACATTGTTGGCTACATTTGCATGAATTTCTCAGATATGTGCTTTAATGTGTGTGATCTGAATGAGATATGATTCTGGATTCTGGCAAAAGTCTGTTTGTTGGGTTCAAGAGTTACATATGTGACTTACCCCATGCTTTAAGCTGTCATTTACTTGGTCTGCGATGTCGGATACGATCGCTACAGCAGCTGAATAAAACAGGACAATGGCAGCGGGATCAGGAAAGGCATTTCTATATATCAAGACATGACTATACCCACAACATCTAAAGATATGTATCTTTATTTCTAGTCTACAAAGTCAGGAGTCTGGACGTGTCCACATACTTGGACTGAGGTGGCTCCCTTATCAGAGATACAGCAAGAGATAGTGTTGCAGCAACTTGCCTTCTCATGAATTACACATTACAGTTTTCAGACAGAAGAGAGCTGGAATGACTGTCTGGTGGGTTTCCACCACAAACAAAGAAATCTAAATTGGCTCTCTCATGGCTATGTCTTCATGCCAAATGAGCACAAATAAATTCCCAGTAAACACACAGAGCCACATACAGAGGCCAGCAAGAGTCTCCTGTGGCTGAGAGTGAGGGTGGACAGGGCAGCCTCTGTTTGCACTGATGTTTGTTCCTGCAACATGTTTACTGTACCTTGGGTGTCTTCATATTCCTGGGAATCAGGGGAGAGGTTGTTCAGATAATCTGTAAGAGGAGTGAAAGAAATCCATGTCTCCAGGGAGTAAAGTATACAACCATGCTCGATGAAATAAATTATTTATTCAGGAAGGATACTCTTTGTTGTAATTTAATGAAACCTTGACTCACCGGTGAGGAGCATGCGATACTGAGCAACACGCACGATGACCTGCAGGAGCTGGTGTTTAACAGAAACCTTTTCCCCTGCCAGACTCTGCTCCTGAGACAAACCAGACAAATACAAACTTAACATTTTCTATGAATCACTGCTGCCCTTTAGAGCCACATTTACTGGAGAAATTCACATGACCTTTAGCCAAACAATATGTTAGATTAACTGAAACAGTCGAGCGTTCTCAATGAAATCGTGAAATACTTTGACAAGATAATGAAAGTTGCACTGACAAGGAAATTATACAGCAACAGTGGACCTTTGAGGAAGACATATTTTAAATGTGAACAAGGGCCAATAACCCAGACTGCCAGTCAGCACAGCAGTGTGTGTGTTTTTTTACTCGTATTAATCATGGTTTGAGAACCCGACTTTCTTTTACAAGCAAAAAGCAAGTCCCTATAATATAGATATTTAAATTTTAGTTAGAAAATTTGGCGTAAGGTTAAGGTAAGGGTTAGGCAGGTGTTATATGTAGAGTAAGTCTCCAATAAATGTAATTCATTATGTCCCTTGAAGTGATGAAAACACAACTGCTTGTGTGTCTATACTTCTGTCTGTCTATTCTACTATTCATATAACTTTGTGAGGACCAATTTGAGTTATTGTGCAACAATGCGCACAACTCTCTCTCTTTCGAGATGCTATTTGATACTGCAGGTATTTAATTCACTCAGAAAACTCTTACTGTATAAACAGCTAGAAGCAACAATCTCAACAGCAAACAGCTCCTGTTAATGTTATGTTAAAAACAGATTACATTTTTTATTAGTGAGACTCATTAACCTGAGTTGTTAGTCTGTCCTCATCTCAGTAAGGTTTTCATTTTATGAACATTTCAGTTTGAAATAGATGTGAAATTGTAGAACAAAGTGAATGGGATAGGTATTTCTGATCTTGGTGAGCAAACTGTGTCTTTCTGTGAGGCTTTTCCGCCAATATTGGTGCTGAAATGTGAACAAAGTCTTCCACAAGTTCAAGCGGTATGTGCCATTTTGGTAAGTTGACAACACAAAGTTCAGACTTGTGCCATGTTGAAAGTGACACAGAAATGTCACCAGGTGCAACCTAGTTAGATTGCCAGCACAACACAAACGCAGGGCGCTCATTCAGACATGAAGCCAAGATGTTTACTTGTTATTAGATCAATGGAATGGAGTGTATATCTGAAAAAGGTGTTTGGCACATAAGATCCACCTAAACACTGTTACAGACTAAGTACACTTTCCATGGCACAAACTCCTCAACGTCTTCATTACAAACTGCTACACTGTAAAAACTACTCAGGAATAGCTTGAGGAACACGACAAAGAGATCATTGCCTCAATCTAACCTGCAAACTCAACAGGTCCCAGTCCAATCATGCATCCACAAGATGCTCCAGAACATACCCAAACCAGGGACGCCCCAACCCACATATCACAGGACCCAAAAGATTTGCTGATAATGTCCTTGTGCCAGACACCACAGAACAATTCAGAGGTCTTGTGGAGTCCATGAACCGAAGGACCAGGGTTGTTTTTGTGGCATGAGGATGATCTACCAAGTATCAGGGGAGGTGGTGGTAATGTTGGGGCTTGCTTTAGGTTTTTGTGGTCCTTAACAGTATATTGAAAACAGTTGTCAGAGTTTGACAAACACATCTAACTCAATAGTATGGGGAAACTATTCTGTCAGCAGTCTCGCATTTAAAAGGGAAACAAAAAAAGCTTACTACACTGGCATCAATATACAAAGTGCTTAAGAGAATCTGAGGACTTTTAAACAGCGGTGCTCCTAAATCAGAAGTAAAAAAAAAATGCCCAGCTCTGCAAAGAATTCCTGCCAACTCCTGTCCTCAGTGGTCTATAAAATGGAGGCAAAAATATTGAAAACTCCTCCTTCTATAAATGAAACAAATACACACAGTGCCACTGGATATTCATCTATAATCCAGCTATACCATTACAAAAGGCTGTAATAGTCTGTGCCACCAACCCCCGAGGAGATTTAAAAAAGCAGTCCTAACACTGAACTGTGGAAGACACTCAACGCAGCAGCTGACTATAATATTAGACTGTAAATGAAACTGTCGACATTGAAGTGATATTACATTTTTTTTTGCTGAGAATCATTATAGCCTTTATTGTATGTTTTAAACTTATTTTATTGGCTTCTCTAGCAACATCTCTTGCTGACTGGTTAGAAAAACAGTCTTGTGTCTGCTCTGCTAATTGAGGCTAATTATAACTCCCCACTAAAGGGCATCTGTTTGACGATGTTGTTGAGCCCAAAAAAGCTGTTGGGAAATGCAACCTACATAAATTTTAAGAGACATTTGGTGTTTAAATTGTTGTTCTGAAGGCTCACGGCAAATGTATTAGTTCTTAGCATCTATATTTTTCCTTTGGGTGACATGGAAGTTGCTTTTTTAACTGCCACAAGCAATGTAGCAGCTGCTTTAAATTTTTACTTTTATCTATTTAGCTTCCTGACTTTTGCTTACACCTTTCAAAGGTTTTCTTTTCTCTCTCTCGCTCACACTTAATGCACCCAACTGTCTTTTGTTATGGCATTTATATATTAGATTTCTGCTTTGCCAGCTGGTCACTTACCCTCAAAAACAGAAACGGGTTTTCAAAGGTTACAACAAAAGTGTGGCCACGAACTTGAATGATCTTTCTCATCTGTACAGTCCTGGATGATCTTAGTCAATTCAGATCAGTCCAACTGGCAACTGTCTAGCTGCAAATATAATCTGCCAAACACGCACAACAAACAGAAGCAAAAGCTCTTTTGTTTCTGATGTCATTGGCCTTTTACATAACTCAATGTGATTTTATGTTGTATTTGTTTTCTGTTTATTATTGTTTGGATCATGTGGTTACTGCTGACTGTATAATGATTTGCCCCTCAGGGAGAACAAAGATATCCTTCAGTCTAGAATAGGTTCACTACATGATAAAAATGCTGTACATTAAAATGTAGGCACAGGAAACAATAAGGAAGCTTGGTGGTCAAAAAATGTATTCATGGCAGTGTGCTCTCCTACAAGAACATCTTTCTGATGTGGTATTCATTCATATCAGAGATTATTTTTAATTTTAATACACTATTCAATTAGGAGAAAGGTGGAGCTACCTTCCGTAACAAAACTATATAGAGTGTTCTGTGTTTTACACGTTTGAAGTTTGAAAAGCACTGCAGGTCTGACCTCAAACTGTTGAACGATGGCTGCAAAGGCAGACGAAGTTCGGCAGCTGTCCTCCAGTAAACTCATGCTTCGATCATAGTGTCCGATGTAAGTGGTAAAAACCAGGAACTCTGCCTTCCTTGACAGGAATATATCTGCAATCCTCTGTCTCTCCCCCCTGAATGAAGAAATAGAAGCAGGAGTATGAAGAGGAAGCAGCATGTCTAAGATATCAGATTGCTTTTTGAGCAGCATTATGGAGGAACAAGAAAGAGTATTGTAGGAAATTATGTGTTTGTATGGTTGTGTCAGTATTTCCTATTTAACAATACTAGATTATGTGCCACGTCTCACCAGTATCGGATTCGATTCTCCAGCTCAGCCAGTATCGTGCGATGCAGGCTGTAAACATCTGGCAGCTCATTGAGAATCTCTCGAAGTCTCTCATCATCCAACACAGGCTCCCCTTCATCCCCAACCGTCGACCCCACTGCTTCCCGAAAGTCCTGGCAAACGGCGGAGTGTAGAGGAATGGATGTTATTTTATAGTTTAGGTCACAGTGCTTATAAAAAGTATTCAGCCCCATTTTTCTTCTTTTATTGTTTTTCAACATTAAATCGAGGTCAATTTAATTAGGCTTTTGGGCAAGAATTTACAAAAAAAGGCTATTTCATGTAATAGTGAAAACAGATTTCTACCAAGTAATGCCAATTCATTAAAAATCTTAAATGTAAAATAAGTGATTGCGTGAGTATTCACCACCTTCAAGGCAGTATTTAGATGCACATATGCTTCAGGTTATTGTCATCCTGAAAAACAAATCTTTTCTGGTTTTCTTGCAGACTGTTTCAGGTTATCCTCCAGGATTTCCCTCTACTTCCTATAAATGCTGCACTCATTTTACCCTTCACCTTTAGAAACCTTCCAAGGTCTGCTGCCAAGAAACATGTCCATATCATGATGCTGCCACCACCATGCTTCACTGTGGTTACAGTGTGTTTATGAGTGTGTTTATGATTATGTGCAGTGTTTCATTTCCACTAAACATAGCGTTAAGTCTAATGGCCAAAAAGCTTAATTTTGATCTCAGCAGGTTAAAGAACCTTCTTTCAGTTGACCCCAGAGTCTTCCACATGCCTTATCGCAAACTGCAGTAAAGATTCAATACAAATTTTATTCAACAGTGGCTTTCCTCTTTGCCCCTCTCCCATTTCTTAATAATGGATTTAACTGTACTCCAAGGGATATTTGGTGACTTTATTGTATCCATCTCCTGTCTCATGCTTTTAAATATTTTTTTTCACAAAGTTGCTTGGAGTGTTCTTTTGTCTTTATGATGTGGTGGTAGACAGAAGTACTGATTCACCAGTGGTTGGACCTTCCAGATACAGGCGTCTTTATATTACAGTCACTTGAGACACATTCACTCCACTCGGATGATCTACATTTTACTATGGTGTGCACCTGTGTAAAATTAGGTGAGTCATTTTAAAGTGTTTAAATATTAATCACTTATTTGACCTTTTATAATTTCAATCAACTGACATGACTTTGTCGAAATCTGTTTTCACATTGACATGTAGGACTCGTTCTTGTACTGTACATCATTTTTACAAAGCTTGCAGTTTCTCCAAAGTCTGCATTTTCCCCCCAGTCTTCATTCCATTCCTCCGCCATAGGATAGCTGATATTATCTGGCGGCGGGGAGCACAGGAGCTATTATATCAAAGAATCTCATCATCTCTTGGAGCACTGGAGCATCAGTGGTTTAGGTCACTGTTTTAATCCCTACACAACAGGAAGCAAAATGAGAGAGCAGGATTTGCCCCATCTTTATCACCACCACTGATATTCACCTGAGCAAGGTATTTAACTTCAAACTGCTTCAGTGGAGTTACACAGATCACACTGTGTCTGCACTATACAGCTTTTAATTGTTAATGCAAATAAAACATGTCAAACAATAATATATGAATTGCATTTCTTTTATATGTAACTCCAAGTGGAAAGGGCTCAAACAGCAAACTGTAGCACAATGTAGAAACTAATGTAATTGCCACCCATACTGAATATCTGGACACACACGAGACGTATATTGGATTAGTCAATTAAAAGGGGATACAGATAAGTCACTTACTTCCTGGAGCAGCTTCAGGGCCTTTACATGTCTGTGGACAGATAAATAAACATAGAATTTAGCAGGATAGTGGTGGGCAACTGAATACTTTTGGTAGATAGGTATGTTTGAAAAGAAATATATATTTTCAACTTACAGTCTCTCCGTGTCTACCAGTTCTTTCACGATGTAAAAAGCTCTGGATCGACCGTCAGGCTGTAAACAATCATAATATTTACATGTAATAAGCCCAGCGTAAGGAGAAACTAAAGCATTTTGGCACGGGTTCAACAAATATTGCTGGCTCCACTCTGCACATCATCTCTAAGCAGCAATCAAATTGTAAATAATGAACAGTAGCCCATTAACCTCCATTAACCTGCATTAAAATCCAAGCTTGGAGGGCAATTTTGCTGCTGCCCAAGGTGAAAAACAGTTTACTTTGTTTTACTCTGCTCTGTTCTTCTGTTATCGTCTTAATTTCTACTTAATGGAAAATGTGACACCTACTCTGTGGAAATTATGGTATAAGATTAAGCTAATTAAATTACCTTTTAATAGACAGTGGACTTTTAAAAATGAGAGTGAACAAGAGACAGACGTTAAAGAATAAGGAATAACGATTTAAAAAGTTGGCCTTTTGTACAGGAACTATAACATATTAGGTTAGAATTCTGCCATTCTAACACTTTAACTTTTCTAAACATAAATAGTTACATCTCTACTCAAACTCAACATGCATTTGTGAGAACTAACCTGTCTGTCATAACTGTTGTCCGTCCCTCCATCTTCCTCCTCAGAGGTGCGTCCTAGGTCTTCCTCACCCACCATCTCTCTCCCACCATCACCCACTGAACCTGTTCGTGGACCAACAGCCATCAAACACACGTTGTAGGCTTCTGTGTAGGCACTGTGGGAAGAAAAAACAGCAGCAAAATGTAATATGGTGTGCAGACAGGCTAAGCAATATGTATGCAGAATCACATTAAGAAACAGTATGGTAATTTGACAATTTGGAAGTCTTCAAGCATTTCAGTCAACTCTAAAAAATACTGACACATGACTAAATGAGTGCATAAACAGGTGAAAGTATTATTGTGAAGTGTCAAGCAGGACACAACTGACTTTATTAAGCTGCCCTGATGGTATTTTTGCATAATTCATGCTTTGGAATTGTCCAACACAATTTCCTGTCAACCAAAGTCAAGTTAAAAAATGCAATGTGGTGACCGCTTAAAATGAAGCTGTGACTACTTATGGTCCCCCAGGATGGGCTCCAAGCTTAGTGTGGACATGGTATGTTGGAATATCCATCTAGCGGTGTGTCTGTTTATTATGAAAACTAAAGCCAGTAGCTGTTTAGTTTACCTTAGACTTGTTACAAGACGAAACAACTAGCTTAGCTCAGTCCAAAGGAAACAGAAACTGTCTGCCAGCACATCTAAAGCTCAACAACTAAAGCTAGGGTAGGTCATTGGGCAAGAATTCCTCAAGTAACCTACCTTTCAGCATATTGTAATTCAAGTGATTTTAGAAGAAACTACATCTTCCCTGGGAAAATTCCACCCATGACTGGACATTTCAGCCACTCAAAGTTTTTTTTTTTTGACAAATTAGGACAGATGGTATAAAGAGCAACAAAGTCTCGAACCGATGCAATGGGATAAACATAAAACTTTCACTGAGGAGAGCAGAGTTTGAATCCTATGTTCATGTGTATTTGTTGAAGAGAGCCTACAAAGGCTGAGATTCTGATTTTCTGTGGGAAAACCAGTGGATTGCTCCCTGTGATCAACTGAGGCAGTGTCAGTAGTAATGTAGTGATTGTACCAAACCATCGTGCTGAAGAGTGAAGCACTCTTCAATGAAGCACTCGATTTACCAGGTGGTTGACGCTCCAACCCTCAGCTATGGTCATGATAGTCAAATTACCAATTGTAGTATAGATTCTTGGGAACTTCTAAAGAAGTTTTCAGTATTTGAAAAATCATTTTCTTCTGTAATATATGTTATCTATTTTGGACCATATTTTTCATGGGATCCTTTGGTAATCTCTCAGATCAGATGTTGGGAACCAGTGGTTTAGTCTATAAACTGGCTTTTTCTCCTCAATTTCCCACAGTAGTTTTATAATATGATCTATATTCTATCTTCATACCTCCATTCATGTGAGAGTAAATCAGACATATTTCATTGAAGCAATTATGCCATCTCTGCAGTCCTTTACGGTCCTGCACATTGAAATATCACTATAATAAACATATTCAGTGTTAGAAGTGAATGTGAAAAGATAAAACATTGCAGGTCTGCAGAAACCAATAAAATGATCCTGAAAGGCCTGAGGAGACAACTGTACCCAACCAGGGACACATGATGGTATTTTATGCTATGAGATTGTCTTCTGCAGGGAACCAGAATGAATATGCTAATGGCTGCAGCTCAGTGGGGAAGGTAAGTTATGCAAATAAAAACACGTCCTGAAGTTGCACTGATGAGGCTGTAGTCCTCTATGTGACCAATTGCCTCACTATGTTTCACTCCAAGCACCAGTGGATTTAGCCCCACTGAGATGTAAATTAGCTACATATGAAGAACATATGTGAGCAGTTCAGGACACATTAGAGCTACATGGCCCATTACTGCTTACTGGATCAAACTCTGAATGAGATACCAGGGTGCCTGAACCACAGAACTCCATGAACAGTTTCTATATTGGGCTTTGAGTTTGCTACCAAAGAAGTGCCTCTGTCACTTCTCATTAGTATGAAGGCTGAAGGCGAAATCTATGGAGATAAATTACAGACGGAGATTAAAAAAACATTACTTCTATTTTTTCCTTAGGTTAAGTTTTCAGTAAAATGTGGATGTGATAAAGACACTGACAATCTGCAAACTATCTGCTAATATTGCTGCTTCAGGCTGTTGTAAAATTAACAGCCTCAACCGCTGGCTCTGCTGTCCGTCCTGATATTACTGTGCTGTGATTACAGTCATTAGAGGCTGAGACACATTGCAGAGAATCATATACCATATCCATAAGGTTGTTTTTGTTTAGCATTGACACTGAATGCTGAAGGAATTACCTGATTAATTGACTGAACGATAATCAACTATTTTGATAACAGTTGATCAAATCATTTGGGTGTTTTTCTCAAGCCATAACGACTTTTCCACCCTTTATAAAAAAAAAAATACAATAAAATAGAAATACTGTGAGAAAAAGATGAGTAAGAGCAAGACTGCCAAAAAAAGTGTTAAAATAGTGGAATATTATAAGGTTTAAAAACTGTTAAAAGAGTAAAAATAATGTCAAATATCTGTAAAATAATTATATTATAGGGTACTTAAATACAATAAGAGTTGGATTTTGTGGTCACACATTGTAAAGGAAAAAAATATTGTTTGTAAAAATACATATTTTTTGAGGTGGGCATTCTGTACAGTTTTGGCTTGTTTATTTGTACAGTCAACATGTAAATGAATACTTTTTTGTGACTTTACTAGATGTTAGCTATAATTTTGCAAAATGGGTAAAAATCTGGAAAATAAGCAAAAAAAGTATAACTTCTCAATCCTTAACACGCATCCTTTCCTTTAAAAACAGTAATAATTCATAGGGAATTTAAATAGACTAAACAGGGTAATTTTAGGGTCAAACATTGTAGAAGTCTGAGTTACCCTTTGATGGAGATGCTATTTACAGGCAGATGTGTAGTAGATCAAATGATTCATTTAATAACTTCCCTTACAGGTAACAGGGAGGTAGTAGGGAGTCCAGCAGCTTCTTCAACAGGAAGCAAGAAAACAGTCCAATGACAAAGGTCTGTATTTAGAAAACACCCTAAAAAAGCAGACACGACATCTATATGTTTTTAAGGCAAAATGGCCAAGTGGTTGCCAAAATCTAAGTAATTACTACCTGTACAGTCATGTGTGCCCATTGTGCCCATTTTAACTTTGTGCAGGTTGATATTGATTGATTATTGTCCCTGTTTTTGTTTTTGTTTTTTAAATGAAATATGTATTGACTGCTTCACTGAGAAAGACACCAGTGTGAAAGGAAATAAATTCCTATGTCTACAAAGACAAAATAATTAATTTCTTTGAGGAAGAAAAAAATCAGAGAGGATGAAGTCATCATGTTGCTCACTTAAAACTGATGATCAGAAGCACCGACAGAATAGAGTACTGGTTAAAATGTTTTGTATTAC
The DNA here is from genome assembly GCF_022539595.1 of Amphiprion ocellaris. NCBI lineage: Eukaryota > Metazoa > Chordata > Actinopteri > Pomacentridae > Amphiprion > Amphiprion ocellaris. The sequence continues at coordinate 25,954,111 of NC_072770.1, read as the reverse complement.
ATATACTTTGATGTATTTTACCTATATATGAATTTGTAGTTTGAGGATACACAAAATACAATATTTATTCTCACCAGAATCAGTATTTTAGAACCCTAGTTGTACGGTTTAACTTGCAAGTACAGTACAACACACATGGTGAACGTGAGGAGAGAGAAGCTCTGTGGTGAACAACTGCTGACTACTGAACACAGTGAGATTGTATCTCAGCCTGTTGTTCCTGACTGGCTGGAGATGAGCAATGACTCCAAAATCCTCTGACTATTAATCATGTTGAGCAGCCTGTATGATATGGGTCCAGCCAGCAGGAATGCAGGGGGGATGGGTTAATGTCAGCCCAGCATGGCTGATCATACCAACAAATAGCACCACAACGGGGACATGAGAGGCTCTACTCACAACAGCAGCCCAGGAGGAGCCTGTTCCTGCACCTAAACAGATGATTTATGAATGAGACCAGCTTGTTTTTACTGAGATCTGAAGAGACCACCCCTACGCCTGCATTTCCTCCTCTCCCACCCAACATGCCCCAACGACACACAGACACATCGCAGCTGGAGTTTATTAAATCTCACCGCAAGGCAAGAGGGAAGCTTCCTCTGTACCACTGACCGCCACATCCATGTCCGCTGCGATCACAGCATCAAGGGACTGCACATAATAAATAGTTATAAATCCTTCTCCCTAGGGACATTGTTAAACACACACAGTGGCCAAGATGTAATAAAAAAGGCTTGTGCTGAGTGCAAAAGGTGGCAAGACTCACTAATATTATGTCCAGCAGCATCAATCTTCATGAATACATACTTACACACAGACATGAGTATTATTGGCCTTGGTAGCAGTGTGGCTCTCTTCTCTCTATGTAGGCCAGTCAATTGCTTTGGTTTTTGATAAAAACAGCTAAACAACTTACATCAAATTTCATATAAAGATTCATGAAACCCAGATGTTGATATTATATGGTTTTGGTTATATTTTTTTCTGGTACCATCATCAGACCAAAATTGTACTTTTTCAGTGATATCTCAGCTGCTGGCAACATGGTAACAATGGCAAGTATCACCACCATAGCATTGTGATTATGAGCATATTAACATTAGCATTTAACTCAAAGTAACACCCTGTGAAAATACAGTCTCACAGACTGGCAATAGACTCATGGGATGAGTTCCAGTATCCAAGCTACAATACTATCTATGAGTATGCTAGAAAAGATTTAATACGTCCCAACACAGGGCATAGTAGTATGTGAAAAATATCCAAACATCCTACTACATCTGGTCAGATATATATGTAAGCCAGCAAGCTTTTCCAGCCACACTCACCCACAATCCTCTGTCAGTTATGTCACATATTCATGATGTCTTGCACAAGTATAAACAAGATTGTGCCCGCAGAGACAGATGACATCTGATTTCGTACTAAAGACTGTGAAAGGTCAAAACTTAAGTTGCAATATTATGAAAAAGTTGTATGCCTACTGCGTGACTTTGTAAGGGAAGCTGCAGTACGTACTTAAAGAGAAAAAGAAACAGTGTGCAATTTGGAGCGCAGCCTTATTCTTGTTCACTTACCTTTCTGTTTCCTGTTCAGGTGACTGAGTTTTCTTTTCAAATCCAGGAAGGCTGCTCATGTCCACATAACCGTCCGTCTCATTGGCAGAGGACAGCACTCGGCTGGGACGGTCAAAGAAGCCTGTGAACGGTGCCTGCCGAACAGGCCTCCGCTGTGGCACCTGAAGGTTCTCGTAGTCGGAGCTGATGGGAGGAACATTCTCATAGTCGGAGGTATCTGTGTTGGGGAAGGAGATGGAGCGAGGCTTGGTCAGGGGAAGAGGTGTGAAAGGCACACGAGAGCGATCCTCGAATGACTCCACCCGGACGACGCTGCGATTGAGGAAGGCCACGGCGTTCCCTTTCCTTTTGCTCTCCTTATACAACAAGAAGGGGGAGGCCGGATCAGGTGAACCTTGAGGTTTGCTGGCTGAGAGTGAGCTGAGCTGTGGTAAACTACTGATGCTGTGTCGATCTAAGTCCAGCAGTCTGCTGGGTGTGTGGTGGCTGGATTCTTCTGGCGATTTAGAGGAGGATGGGTTGACATCTACCACCTGCTTGTTTTCTGTTTTCCACTTAAATTTAAGCATCAGGAAGCGCTTGATGGAGGATTTCTTTTTCCTGTTTTTCTCTGACGAGTCTCCCTCAATGAGAAGTGAGGGTGAACTCTTTGTAATGGGCCGCTGGGTGATGTAGGCAAGCTCAAATGGAGGAGGGATATCCACTACAGATGTAGGGGTGGATACAGCACTGGACGACAGAGGCGAGCACCTGGAGAAGCTTTCGGACGAACAGAAGGCACCTCTCTGTCTTGGTGATCCTTCCCTGTAGACACCCAGAGGCATGTCGTGTCCCTCCATGGAGAGGGATCGAGGATACAGGGACAAATAGTGAGGTTTGGAGTAGCTCTTGTGCCGTGTTGAGTTTAACATGGGGCTGCTGCACAGTGCAGATTGTCCAAATCCACTCATGTAGGGCTTCTGAATGAACTGCACTCCCAAATCCTCCACATGATTCGTATTCCGTTGTGACACAGAGCCGGATCGAATCCCCGTGGCTCTCCTGTTGAAAGGAAAGACACCATCAGCCTCCAAACTGTGACCTGGCTCCTCATAAACATGCTCATCGCTGATGTCCTGCTCTGTATCAGTGGTGTCATCCAGAAATGGCACAATGTGACCCTCCAGGTCGTCCTCGTCTCTGAAGACGTCAGAGTCATTTGGGGACAGCAGCTGGCTTTCTGACACAGAAGAGGTCAGCGAAGTGTCGGTGTCCTTTGGCACTGAGATAGAGACCAGCCTGAACCTCGGCTGGCAGTCCAAGTGATCCAACACATCCTCCACCGCGTGACTGTTGAGTTCTTCAGTTTTCACAGACATCCTTTTCTGACATGTCCTTACCTTGTTCTCATCACCATCACCAGTACCTTCAAAATCCACAGAGGCCACACATTGTGCATTTTCTGCTGTTTCCTTATAGTTCCAAGATGATCCTCCACTGCAGTTTATAGAAGAAGTCTGTTTGAGTCCACTCTCCAGTAGTCCATAAGCTTTGTCACTCCTTGGCATCAACTCTCTGTTAATAATGTCCTCTGAAGAGATGTAAAAAGGCTCATGAGCTGGATCACGTACTAAATCAGCATGTTTCTTAATGGCATCACAGACCTTTTTTTGGTCTTCAGGAACAACGTTATTAAAACAAATGTTCTGCAGGTTTTCATCCCTTTCCTTCGTCTTATGGCCACACCTCAACTTCAGGATGTTACAAGTGAAACCACAGTCAGAGGCTGTTTCTTTTTCTTCCTCTTCTGTTAGAAAAACATGTTGGGTGTCAGTGTTTTCTTTGACGAGGAGACCCGACTCATCTGTGAGAGACTCGGTTAAATCATCTGCTGTACTTCCGTCCTCACTGGTTGGGTTGTTTTCCTGCTTCTCCTCCGTGTCTTGTTTTTCAGGAGAACAGCAGCCTGCCTTCTCATCAATGCTGTTAACAGAGAAGTCTCCCACTGAGAGGCCATCTGTGTCAGCCAGCGCCTCGCCGGCATCACAACCTTCAGCATCCATGTGCTCCGTCATGTCGGTGTCGATCATCTCCACCGCCTCCTCAGAGTCACCTGTGAGCCTCATATCGCTCACCCAAAGTATTTCCAGAGAGTCCTCAGTTCGAGCACTATCAGTTAATATCCAGTCTCCATCCATCTTCTGCATCACTTCTTCTTCTTTCTCCTCCTCTGTCCCCTCTCCGTCCTCCGACCCCTGTGACGCAGTCTGTAAATCGGTTTGTGATGATTTGAGGATGTAGGCGTTAAATGCGTCTATAATCACTTTGTTTGGACCGTTCTCTGTCTCCTGCTCTTCATCGACCTCGTTATCTGAAGTCGGTGAGCTGCCATTACTGCAGCTTCCCTGGTTGCCATTAAGCTCCAGTATGACTTTAGGTTTTGGGGCTATAGAAGGTTTAGGACCCCTGGCTGCAGACATTAGAGGAGGGGGCTGCTTCAGGCTGGCGTGACAAACAAATCTTGGCTTTGGAGCAACAGAAGGTTTGGTGCAGTCTGAAAGAACAACAGGAAGAGGAAACTGTAAGATTATGCACTTTAAAATAGCTTACAGGTCATTTGTATTGTGTCCCTGTGACCTAAAAATGCTCAAAGATTCACAAATAATAAAACCAAAATGGCGTGTGTCACATTTAGATATCTGCAAGGTCACAGTTTGACCATTGTCTTCACAATAACTCAAAGAACAAACAGTCAATCTATAGTACAAACCAGTGCAAGTTAGCTGGGTGCTTAAGCTTCCTAAAAATACAGTACAGCTGCTCAAATTGCAATAATTTGCTGCCATAAAGATAAAATAAAGGGTTTTAATGGAGAAATGTGCACTTTAACACCCTTCGAGAAAGAATACAGAAAAGTCTAAGGGATTTCCCTGACTCACTTCCTGCCATTCAAGGGAGAGAAACCCCTGTCAGGCTGCCTTACTGCTTTAAGAAGAATACTTTATATACACCAAGGGACAATTTTGTAATTCATTTATATTCAATCAATTTAACCTGTGGACCAAAAATGAGCACTTACAGAAAAAGAACTGAAATTAGACAATTATGACTAAATCTAAAACTACAATACTTGCAGTTAATATTTGATAAAAGGCAGCTTGGGTTGGCTGAGGATTCAAGAGGTCTATTTGAGTTTTCACGCCCAAAATGAGCTTCATTCTTTCTAAATCATCTTCCTATTCTATCAGCAGGATATCAAGTGTATAATTTACCAACACTGCACTGCCCTCTCCTATGAATAAAAGCGGCGTTAAGGACACTTTTTATTTGCTTCACATCCTGTTGCTGTCGCTGGATTCATTCACTGGGACGCTAAGAAAAGGAGCAGAAATATCTAAAAATGTGACTAAAATTACAACTTAATGGAAAAAAAATCAATAGGCCACTAAAGACAGAACACAAACTGAGGTAAGTAATATGATCAGTGACTTTAAAATCAAAAATCTCACCTGTGTTCATCCTTGCGCATCGAGCATCTCCAACATCTCAGCCAACAATGCAGGACACTTTGAAAAAACATGTAAAAACGGATCCGGCGGTGAACTGAGCTGAATTGTCCAAACACAGAAAGAGACTGATCCAGCTCAGCGAGTCCTCCTCTCAGAGGGAAACGCTGCTCAGCTGATCGCGGTGCGTCCTACAGCGCACAGGACGCGACTGGAAACCAAACGGAGAGACCTCGATCCACTTCCAGCCTGCAGGATCCTGAACAGCAGCAGCCACGCTCAAGTGTTCAAAACGTTAACATCCGCCTGCAACAGACACACGCCAGACTGATCAGTATTTTAGTCTAGTTGTTACAGAGTTATAAGGAAATGTGAAGGCGGCGGGGATGTGATTTAGATTTTGGATGAGATTAAAGCGACGCAGTTACTACAAACTACTACCACCACCTTGATCTATATAAATACCAGCTAATACGAACTTTACACAACTACACATGAAAATAGGCATACAGGATGAAAATAACAGAATTTTCTTCTTTATAAAACTTTTGAAGTTGAAACTAATGGCATTATTACAGGTTAATAAATGATTCACAGATTAAAATAGGAGCAATTTTTAGGCTGTTGTTGAGTTTTACTACCCACATATAAAACTTAAGATCTGGCAGGTTAAAATTAATCTTTATTTAATGGTTTATGCGCAGAGTGGCTCATTAGAAAGCAGAAAGTTAATGAATTACCAACATTTATTTGCGTATGCTTTGTATTTTAGGCAAATAGTAGCCAAAGGGTCTGATACAATGTGGAAACTCAAAAGGCTTATACAACACTATTAAACAATTCATTTACCATTAATAAAATGATGTGTTACGACTGATAAACACTGTAGCAACACTTTATAATAAGGGTACAGATCACATACTTAAGTGATGATTAACTGACGTGTGACTAAAGATGATTTCATGCATGATAAATGCAGGATGTATCATGAATCCCTGCTACTCACCATGAACAGATTATCAGGTTACTATTACTTATGTGATTAGTTCACACTTGTAGAAATGTTACTTCATACAATAACTGATACATGGTCAAGTATCAGTTAGAATTCCGTTAGAAGTTGATTTAAGTAACTGTATTTATGTTTATTGTGTAAATGTTTGCATCTGAAAATCATATATTTACTTTTTAAAAAATTGCTTCATATTTCAGTGAGAACAGGTGCTGTTAGAGACTCACAGCAGCTAGAGCCTGGGTTTGAAATAGAGTTTCATGTAACTAAAAATCAGCTAATATTGATTCGTGTATGAAGCAATGGTTTATTAACCTTCCTTATCTGATGATCTGTTAATTGTAAGGTAATTGCTTATAGAGACAGTAAATGGTGAACCAACAGGACTCATCCTGCAGTTAGTGAATGCATGATGATTTGTACATTTGTTGTAAAGTTTCACCAACATGGAATTTAGTTATTTTTTTAAGTTATGAATCTGTGACAACAATACAGCACATTCTGAGATCTCAGTTGGGTGATATTATAAGGATACATAGACATATTTCTTACTAATACAACCTATATTTGTGATCTTAAATCAGTGTGATGCACTGATAAACCAGCATTGTTTCCCTCCACGCCCATCAGTCCGTCTGATTGCTGTACAACAGGCCATTTTTTCTTTTCTTTTTTTTTTTTTTTTTTTTTTACAAAACAGGAAGCTGCTATCCCTGTTTCCTGCACAGCCCAGCTTCACATCCTCAGCAGCTTATGGACATCATTTAACCCCTCAGTGCATTAACTGTGACTCACCGGTGTGCGGTGAAGTAAGGGAGGCTATTTTTACTCCTGAACTGTGGTCAGCTGGTGAGGATTTATTACACTAAAAAATATGTGAACTGTGTGTCACAGCAACAAACAGCAGCGTTAGGAAGGGGAGCGGCCCTGTGGGGAATCAGAGCCACAGCAGGGGAGAAAGAAAAAAGGCTGTTTTGACTCCAAACCTGAGATGCAGCGATACATGAATCCATTTTCTATTGTGGTGAAATTTGCATTAGTGAATAAGCTGACTGACCTCACATGTCCTTTTTCAGATCACAAAACATGAGCGTGATAGATGTTATCCCACAGTTACATATGTTACATATTGCTCTAAGAGCCGTTACAGAGGATAATAGTTCACTATATTCACACTTAAAGAAAAGTCATAATTTGGCATAACACCTGGCAGCCGTAGAGTCGTGCAACCGTAATGATCAAGTTGTTACAAAACGTAATGTTTACACCACAGACACTGCTTCCTTCTTTGGACAGAGGGCTCCATGTAGCGGATGAATTTACATGCTAATAATTCAGACACTTAAATAAATGAGGGAGGTAATGGAGGTTTTCTGTTATAACATGTCAGTACAACACATTGATGAAGAGCCTCTTTACTTTCTACATTCTTCTGCCATACAATTAAAGCTCAAAAATCAATCCCACACAACAACAAGCATCTTACACACATTAGTGTGCAGATATGATTGCAAGCATATCATCTGCAATGTGCTGACTGAAGCATTAATAAACGGTTCAATGCAAAACCTGAGAAAAGGAACTCAGAACTCAGCCACTTAAATCATATAGGCACCACAAACGTGCTGCTCTCGTTGAGACTATAAATAGAATTGCCACTAAGAGAGTAATCAGCTCATTGAAAAACATTATGTGGTTGACCCCCTTTTTTTGTCGGTGCAATTATTGTGCTTTAGAAATGAGTCAATAAAGGGGAGGAGGGTGAGTTATGTGGTCCGTAGCACCAAACAGTGCCGACAGAGAAACACAGCTGATATGAAAACATGTTTTAGGATGTGCAGGTGTCCTCACAGGGTAATGCCGATGATATGTTATGGTTATCAGCAGTCTGTGTCAGTTTCCTAAAACAGCCAGGCAATGTAACTTTTAACAAAATCACTTAAACTAAAAAATTTGTGAATTTAGGGGCAATTTTTTTGTGTATCATTGTCAATCAAATGCCAGTGTTACACTTTCCACATCTGCAAGTGTTCACCTGGGTCCCACAACTTCATTTTCATCATCTCCCCAAGTTTACGAGAGTCCCGTCAAAGGTGTTCCCCCATGCAGCCTTAAATATATATCTGCACAGCGACTACGTTGTACAGGCAGTAGTGTGCATGCTCTGCAGCAGAGTTAGTGTGCAGAATATTCAGACTACTGTGCATGTACGAAACACGTCCTCTGAGTGGACTAGAAAGCAGTACAATAGCAACATGTATGTTCTGTTTATGTGCCTGCAGAAGAGTATAACCAAAGAGTACTGAGGAAGCAACTGAGAGAAAAGCAGCCAAGTTGAACTTTTAGCACTCCGTTCTGTTAACCTGACTGCATCTGAGCATGTCGCCTTCATGTATGAATGGGAATCCCGCTCAGTTTTTTTGTAAAAGTTGTAACAACAATCTTACTAAGCCAGCCCTTGTTTACCTTTCATTATCACTTTCAATACGGCACAAGTCTGAACTACATGCTGTCACATCACATCATAGGCACGGACAGCTTGACTTGTGTGAGGCAGTTTGGGGAAGGCTTATTACACTATTTCAGCACCAGTATTAGAGCAGGAAAGACACAGTTTGTGCACCAAAATAAAAAAAAAACACCTTCCCCATTCACTTTGCTCTACAATTTCACATCTATTCCAAACTAAGATATCCATTCAAAATAAAAACTAAATGAGATGAGAACAGAGACCAACAATTTAGAATAATAAGACTTACTAATAATAAATATAATCTGTGTTTTGACAACAGTGGCTGAAGTTTAGTTTGTTGGTTCCAGCTGTTTGTAGTTTTTTCCCCTGAATGTACTAAATATCTGCAGTGTCAAACAGTATTTCCAAACAGAGAGTAGGTCGGTCATCTCTAAACCCCCTTAAAGAATAGTCATGCCAAACATTATAATGTACTGATCATTCTTACATATAGTGGCCGATTAATACAGTCTTAATGTCGTACTGTTGTGCGTGGCAAATATCGCAACTGTACTGCTGTAGGTATTTCTTCATTAAGCCGTGAGAAACATAATCAGAAAAGTGGCCTATGCCTGAAGAACAGAATACGGTCACTTTAACACATTGATGAAGCCAACAATGTTACATATCCCTGGTCTGTAAAGAACTTTATTGAAATTCTTGAGCATTCAGTTCAACACAATGGCATCAGCAGAAGAGGAAGTTTGAGAAGCTGTTCAAAACTAGCTCAAATAACGATTTATCACAACAGGATGGTATATTTGGGATCCACTCACAAAAAACAGTGATCTACTGGTCCCTCGTGGTTCAGTGATGTGTTTTTAGAGGAAGAATAAGAAATATCTGGCTTTTGTTAGGTTTGGTTTATTGTTAGGTCTAGGACTTTTTTTGCTGAATTTGTTCACAATAAGAAACAATGTCTCCAGACTTAGCCTTTACGGTTTTAGATATATCCTCTTAATGTAATTCTTGTGTTGTTTTAGAAGTGTTTGAGCTGATTCTGCTACACTTCAACATAATAGTTAGTGTCCGTCTTCAAATCAGAACGAATGTGTGTATTTATCGATTAAGAGTTTAAACCCTGATCAAGATACAGATGTAGTTCGAGGTCATACATGCATACACTGTCAAATTATATTGGGTATGCAATAGGTTAGACAAACAGTTTGTACAGTATGAACTCAGAGGTCCATCTCTGTGTCTCCTGTTTGCGTCAGGCGAGGAAAGAGTGCGTCTGCTCCTCTCTCCTGCTCTGAGGTGAAACAATAAGAGTGGGGCTTAAAAAAGGAACTCCATCTTGATATACTCCTTCCTGTGACTGTTTTTAAGTCTTTCAGCAAAACTAGAGCGCAGAGGGTGTAGTCACCAAACCTAAAGGATAATCCCAGTTATTTTCAACCTGGGCCTCATTGTTTGGCTTTTTGACATCATCAAGTTTGGGAATAAAAGTTATTTTGTTGTCTGTAGCCGACAGAAAATATACCAGCTTCATTTACTGACTCACTCTTTGTCTCATTTTAACGGTTTTATTTAGAGACAATTATTACTGAGGAGTTCATTATTCTGTGCTTATTTGTGTTGCATGCTTTCATTCAATTAAGGTCTTTTTAAAATTTTAATGGATGGTTTTTGCATTGCGGTTATAAAACTGCTCAGTAATTAGTCAAACTTCCATTAGACACAACTTTTGGTTTAAGAAGGACAAATTCAAATAAGAAAGAAACCAACAGGCTGTTACTTTTCACATCAATTCCTAGTTTTAAAAACTCCACAAAGAAATAAAATAATTTTTGTAAGTCCACTTGCAAAACAGACCCAGGAAATATAGAGATGCACATTCAGGATGTTTCCTTGAAAAGTATTGTTGCCTGTTCTGTGTTTGTCGACACTGAATCCTCTAAACTGTCAAGTTTTTGAGCCAATAGGATGCAGCAGCGAACTCTCGTGTCATGACGGTCTAATTTTAGTTCCCTTTGCATCACGGTGAGGAAGAAAACACAGCTGGAGGGTTGTTTTTGTCCTTCTGTGAGAACTTTCGCACAATAGTGTACAAGAAGTGTACAATAGGAATAGTTAGTACAAAAGAAAGCTGCAAAAATAAGATTGTTGATGTGAAGGAAAGTTGGTAAAAAATATCTGTGTCAGTATCATGTATTTGTAGATATTTTTCTTGTCTTAATATGTTTCAAAGTTGTGCTTTACAGTTATTTACATACATTGGCATGAACAGCAGCAGTAAGATTTGAAAATAAACAATAGATAAGTCATTTGGGCTGTACGGAAATGTTTTTAACAGACAGCGAGGCAACAGTGTCCTCTTATGATTCAGTCCTGATTTCCGATGTTTTAATACATTAACATACCTGTACATTCACTAATAGCATGCTGTTTTTCAACAACATCTGTGTTGAAAGAACTAAACAGAAAAGTGCTCATTAAAATGATATTTATTCAATGGCTTTTATTTTAAGAAAATGAAAAGCTGTAGTGATAGTATTTAACTTAAGCTGAACAAGAGTCCATTGTGTTCTTGGGAATTCATGGGAAACAATAAGTCTACAAACAACGTTTATCTGAGAAAAAACTGCACTAGATAAACCTGAGCTGACCCACCATCCTGATTGCTGTGTGTGTCACCAAAAGCATGGCAGTGTGTGTGTGTGTGTGTGTGTATGTGTGTGTGTTTGCATGCAGTGGTTTAACTTTTCAGGTGGCGGTGAATGTAAACTTACAGCAGCTCAGTAAAAGCATCAAGATTCAAATTTTCTACAGATCTGCAACTACAATTCAGCTGAACTTTGTAATCTGGGGAACAACCAGGAGCAACGCACACTTTTTAAAGTTTAGTGTTTCCCAATAACAGATTCTCTGTTTGACTAAACTGGTCTAATACTGTTTGGATCGTGGAGCGATGCAAGCAGCAGCAATGCTACAGCAACTTTAAAATACATACCACAAACTGAATACTGTGCAGCATTACATGACAAACTTTGTATATTGACACTGGATTACATCTATAATGTAATACACTGACTGGAACTTCCCTTTTCACACTTATCTACACATAGGCAAAGAAAGTTACCAGTTTTCTAACACATGCAGCAGTGAGGGAATTATCTCTTACCAACAAACATGTCAGGGTGTTCAGTGAGTGAACAGTTAGTTTTCATAGTCAAAGTGTCGGACGCAGGACAAGGGGGTAGGTGTAGTGACCGAAGCGACTCTAAGTCCAGATTATTACAGTCAGATAACTGGGCTGTAGCTTCTATGAAATGTTGAATCTTAAGGGATACTGCTCTTGTTTAACCTGCAGTGCAAAACCTTTGTTTTCTTCTTCTGACAGGGAAAGTATCACTCAAGCACTCGCTTTGTGCATAACATTTGCATCGCCATCATTTGCTTTTTTTTTATAGACTGTATCCAAATGCCAATTTATTCTTTGTTTTAAAAAAAAATAAAAAATCTGTAGCATCAGAAACTTCTCTTGGACGCTATTTCCTGCTGCGTCACTATGGTTACTCCTTATTGTAGCTCTAGTGAGCCAATCATTATTGGTTGGCGCCAAATGCATCGCAACCGATGTGCCAGCATAGGAACGGCACCACAGACACCAGATCTAAAATTCTGGTATACTGCGAAATACAGACAGGTTTACCTGGCAGTGAAAAACTTCAGTATTGTGTCAACTCATTTTGGGAGGGCTTTAATGTAGCAGATGTCCATATTTAAGTCTTGCACTGCAGCAGTGTGTAGGATTTAGTGGCACCTAGTGGTAACGGTGCAGACTGCAAACAACTGTTTAACCCTTGCTTTAAAAGCACGCAATGTTTTGTCCATTTTGGTTTACCATAGAAACACGAAAGTGTGACATGGTGGGCTCAGTGCGACACAGTTCCTCTGTAGCTATAAAGGGCTCATTCTAAGGTAATGAATACAAATAAATCCTTATTTTCAAGTGATTATTGTCGAGTATTGGTGAGGAAAAGGACCCAAATACCCACATCATACACAAGCGGGTGAAAGCAGCAAAAGAAATTTTAATAAAACTTACTGAAAAGATTGTACAGAATGACAGGGAAGCAAACAAAAGGGTGACTGGAGGTCAAGGAAAATTATAAACGAAAAGTAGATAATGATAACTAAAGAAATTAATCAGAAACAGAAACCAAAAAACCTAACATGAAGCACAAAGAGTACATGGAGCACAAGCAAGGAGATGAGGAACAAAGAGGTACATAATATCAGGGGAAAGTCAGGATTGTTTACACTGAGAACTGATTGGGGAGATAAGACATAGGAGACACAAGACCCAGGTAAAACTAATGAGGACTATAAAAAAGGAGGGAAACAGGCAACGGGAGGAAGTAAAAACACAAGTGATATGTGAGGAGATAAGATTTCAAAATAAACAGGAAATAAACAAACCAAAACCAAAGACCATGACATTTATACTCCAATGAAGAAATAATTCTTAATATTAAATTCCATTTCTGCTGATAGATAAACACAAATTAAAAATACTGGATATTTAAAGGGTCTGTTGCTAACTTCTTGGTGCTTTATACCATGTGCCAAATGGGCAGACTATTTTTGGTCAGGAGCAGTAACATCCCAGTTCATCACAGGGACATGAAAGTCTCATCAATACTCTAATAAACTAGTAAAAAAAAGCAAAAAAGTGTATTTCCCAAAATGTTGAGCATTTTCTTTGAGATTACATATAAACTTGACAACTGATTAGTTAAAGATAAATATTAAATATGCATCCTATTGTGTGTTTGTGGTTGTTTTTTGATCTTGTTGCTGTTCGAGGTGGAACTGCTGTGCGTTTTAATTAAGTAGTTTACTTTGGTATGGCAAACGGCCGTTTAAGTTTCATTAATAATGAAGAGAAAAGCAGAGTGTGTTTTTTAGAAACCACATTAATCTTCTACTGAAGGACACATTGAGATGCAAGTAGCCCCTTAACAGCCCCTGGATCTAACAATCAATACCGACCACGGGATTCTGGAGCGAGCAAGAGTGACATCTTAGCAGCCAAGAAACACTGCCTCCTCCCTTTACAGCATCTAATTTAGGCAGAGTCACTGACTGTCACATATCACCATCAAATGCACCACAATGGCTTGACATTTTAAAGGTTTTACCTGTTATTCATCTGAAACCTGTGGCTCACAAAGGGGTCGCAAGATTTATGTCAGAACTACCCCTTATTTTGTGTAAATGATGCTGTTGTAAATGCAGCACACACTGGACTGTAATATCAGGCTTACTTTGGCCTTTAAATATATAGAAAGCAATTATATGAAATTGAAATATAACCAAGAGGATCACAGTAAAGGTTACTTCAAAAAATCTTAGTTGCATTTTTTCATTCTAAATCTTTTAAAATCACATCAGTGCCACTTATTATGTAGCTACCAGGACCAGCTCATCTGGCCTGCTGGTATCCATACAAGACTGGGAGCTGAAAGTCAGACTAGAGAAACAACTGGAACTGCTGCGACAACACTAAGACTAGACATCGTGCTGATTTCAGAAGTCTTCAAGCAAATTATTCTCTGAGAACTCAGTGTTCTCTGGTAAGACGTCCTGAGGAGGCTAGTGGAGGAATAAAAAAGCAATGGATGGTCAAAGAGATGCAAGCACACCTCGATGGAATGCCAAGGGTTTTCAGACCCTCTGCAGGGCTACAACTTGCTGGTAATATTGTGGTGTCTGCAGTTCAAGATGCTGCAGTTGTAGGACCACAATTCTAGGATCCTTGATTTTTGCAGCAATCCCACCACTTTAGCTATCCCCCTACTACTTGGGTGATAGCTAAAGTGTGCCCAAATTCCACTCAAAATATTACTTTCTGTCCGAGTATTTATAGTTTTACAGCTTAATCCAGCCAAATAGTATTTTCTAAATATCAAGTTGTGGTTTTCCAAGGTCGAATAAACCCCAAATATTACTTTCGCATTTGCAATTTGTGTAATTAGCATAATTAGGCCACAAGTCGATTGACAAAATACATAAGTAAACACTAAATGCCACTACCTGTGCGACCTGTGGATACAGTGTTTTAATGTTCAGTGATGTCTTCTGATTGAGTAGAATTACACCATTTAATCCACCTGAAATGCGATAACAAATAGCTTCTAGTCCCACCTAGAAAGGTACAGCAGATGCTTAAGAAAAGTGTGAATGGACAACATGTGGACACCACCATGTTGTGAAAGACTGAATCAAGGAGAAAGTGACATTGTTGATTTATAGATTACAAGAAACATGCATAATGTATTTAAGCCAATGTGAGCAAAAAGAATAAACTTTGATAAAGAAATTTGTATTTATCAGGGCTTTAAAAAGCAGTCATGCTGCTAAATAAACTGTGTATCCAGAGCTCTTAAGTGTAACGTAAACACGAATGTCAAACACTACTTGTAGAACTATTTGTTGCATCTGTTTACTGCAGGTAGAGAGCATGCTGGGTGGTTTAGAGCAGGCAGAGAATGAGTGGACTGCCAATGAGTCTGCAGTCCCTTTCCTTCCTTTTCACTCCCTTTTCCCCCTTTCACACGAGGAAAATTTATGAGGCCATTACGAGTGTGCATGCAGTGTCAACAGTGCCCAGCTAATATCTTTATCCAGCATCGTGAGGAGCAGGGGGTGGGGTGGCGACACATACACTGCCCAGGAGACAAACTGCCATCCAGCTCACAGCTCAGCTGAACACAAGCGTGTACACCGAAGACATTTAACACACCCCGGCTTCTCAAACACATTAGCTTGCTTCTTTCAGGCAGCAACTTAAGCAACGAGTTCAGCACAAGGCTTTTCTAGCTGTGAAAAAATCTGTTCATCATGGGAGGAAACCGAAACCTGCTCACCAACAGAATTAAATTCGATCCAGCAAACTTTAGAAGATGCAAATATTTAGAAATACATTAAGGCTTCTTGTTAGGTTGTTTTTTTATTATATATACCCTGATTAAAACTAAAGTTTTGCTGCTTTTAATCATATCTATATCGTACTCTTGTGTAAGCTGGAATTATTTAACTAATTTCTTACTGTCAACAAATTATATTAAGAAAAAAATGTGCATTTGTCCATCTCTTTGTTCTGACTCTCCTACACCATGTGGGGCTCTGAGATTCAAACACTGAAGACATACAGAAGGGTGACAAATTAAAGGAAAAACATGATTGCATTGCAAAAACAAATACACCCATTAGAGTTTAGTGGCTCAAAAACCACAATGACTGGTCTACAGAAAAAGATACAGACAACATCAATGCGGTCAGATGAGTCATTCTTCATCATATTTTCAATAATTGAGGGAATCCAGTGGTGCTGCTATGAGGCGCATTTTACTGGCATGGTTTGGGTCCGCTTGTCCTCTAAGAGTGAAGAGTCACTGCAAATCAAGACAGAATTGTTCTGAGTGATTACCTTTAGAGTGACTTACTTGTTAAGTCAATGGAAAAAAATGCAGCTGCATGTGTTCTGTTTATGTGGCACTGTAGCTACATGTAGCTTTCATCAGGCGTTCCTGAGCTGGCATGCTGCACAGTTTGCATTTACACCTGCCTGAATTCTTGGTCGCTGCTCTCGCTGTTCTGATCATGTTTTGCAGGCATTTACACCTGCAATAATAATAATGCGAAAATCAACCATGCTCTCTGTTTACCGTGTCTTACCGGTGATAAGACGTTGCTGTGACGTGCTGGAGGTTGATGTTGACAGTGTCGGTGTCCGAGCTGGTACTGGTGTCGAAGCTGGTGCTGGAGAGGAGCCGCTGCTGGTGCTGGAGAGGAGGCAGGGAGCTGGGGGCTCCATGACGGAGGTGGATTAGGCTTCGCACGTGGAAAGGATTTTTGAACAGAAATAAACAGTCACCGTAAGTACACGAAAAACACGACATTGTAACTTGTGAAAAAAATCAACCTGTAAGACCACTAGCTTAGTTCGTCATGCTGACTGAAGTATTCGCTTCTGAGAGGTAAACGATAGAAACAGCAGCACGAAATACAAGCAGAGCACGGAGTTAGCGCTGATGGCTAACTAGCTAGCGTTGATGGCTAACTAGAAGAAGAACAGAGAGTCCCGTGGAGAGCAACGCACACTGTCGCTGTTTACAGTTTTTTTTTTAATGCCGGGTTTTGTTTTCGTGCTGGAGTGGCTCTGTGTGTCGTCACTTCCTGTCCAATCAGTGGCCTGCACTATGTAGACGTCACATTATCGGCTCATGTCAGCTCGCTTGGAACAACAGCCAAGAAGGTGCTGAAAATAGTGCCTCGTACCAGGCACTACGCCATATGGAAAAGCTCACAAACAAAGACGAGCTGAGCTGTGTCGCGTCGAGTAGATGCTAGTGGAAACGCCCCATATGATGCAACATTTCTATCTTGATGGGAATACCTTCATCCAATGTTCCCTCTAATTTTTCATGAGTCTGAGCAAACACACAAACTCCCTGAGCGTCCCTTGGACCACTGTGAGCAACATCAGACGTGTGCACTGTGGTCACACCAGCATCACATCCATTCAAGTTACATGGTTCATTAAAAGAATCAAATTACAGCATTTACATTTCTGTTAAAACACTTTGTCAACAGGAGCCAGTTGAAGGCTGCAGTGATTTTAGTGACACTACAATGTGTAAGAGAAGTTGTTGTGTTTGTTCATTAGTAACATTGTTATGCAGTTACACCCCTGACTAGCAGAGGGCGCTCTGCCTGTGGAATAGCCTGTAAGGCAGAGAGAGAAGAGTAAGAGAGATTAGAGAGGATGTACCGGCCTGCCATGCTGATGAGACCTCCGCATTAAACGTTAGTGAAGAGTTATTAGGTCTTTTGTTAGTTCTTCTACAACACCAACAGAACAAATTGGCGACGAGGATGAGCGCATCAGTACCTTGCCCACCATTTTTTCTTCCACATGTTGGTGAGCCGCCGATACCTTTTGCTACATGGCGGAAGATGTTCGAGAATTACATGCTAGTAATCAATGCTACAGGAGAAGCATGGCCAGATGCGAGGAAAAGAGCCGTGTTACTACACTGCCTTGGACCAGAGGGACAGCGCCTTTTTTACACTCTACCAGACCAAGGAGATACTATGGCTGCTGCATTGGCTACACTGGAGAAACAGTTCGTGCCTAAAGTCAATGTCGTGGCATGCCGACATTCATTCAGACAACGTGTTCAGCGCTCGGACGAGTCAGCAACTCAGTACGTGGCTGCGCTAAGGGATCTAGCTGCGCCATGTGGATTTGGAACGATGGAGGGTGAGATGATACGAGATCAGCTCATTTCTAATGCATATCTCAGTGCTGTGCGAGATAAACTGCTCCTTGAGGATGACTCGACTCTAGACAAAGCGCTAACTATTGCTACTCAAGTGGAGGCTGCAGTCAAAAATGCTACGCTGCTAGCTCAGAGACACGGTCCTACGGCGTCAGTACAGGCTGTCGGGACGTCACGCTCAACTGTTCGGGGGAAGAGAGACGCGCACCCCGCCAAGACCGCTGTATGTGACCGTACCAGGCGCGCTCCAGCTGCCAATAAACAACAACGCAAATGCTTCAGATGTGGATCTAACAAACACCTGGCCAGTGACAAAAACTGCCCCGCTGCTTCAGTACAATGTAATAATTGTGGGAAAACAGGACATTTCGCCAAGGTATGTAGGTCAAGTGCCAAAACTGTAAACCAAGTACAGGAAGTTGTTGTGCCAGAGCAAGCTATTCTCTGTGTAGATGATGTCAAAGTAGCAGCAGCAGCATGTGATAAACTTACCTGCAAAGTAAATGTTGAGGCACCAAAAGGAAATGGACATGCATTTGAGCTAATAGTGGATACTGGGGCTGCCATATCTATTCTGCCTGAGTCAATATACAGAAAATACTTTGGATGTTGCACGCTGAAAGAGCCAAAAGTCCAGCTCGTTACTTACTCCAGGGGTTATTTACCTGTACTAGGCTGTCTTGAAGCACAAATTACAACTACTGAGAAAGGCAACATTGTACCAGCAACCTTCTACATTGTGAAAACTGGATCTCCTCTGCTGGGCTTGGACCTGATTAGAGCCCTAGGGGTCAGCATTGTTGATGGTAAAGTGATTCTCAACAAGGACAGTGCAAATACACCATCTGCTAGTGAGCCCAAAGAAACAGTGTATAACATTGATTCTACTTCAGCTCAAACACTTGGATGCGTCAAAGGATTTATTCACAAAGTACAAGTCAACAATACAGTGCATCCTGTACGCCAAAAACTACGACGTCTACCACTCAGCATCCGCAAAGAAGTCTCTGCAGAACTGACCCGACTACTCCAAGCAGGCATCATTGAGAAAGTTGATGCATCAGAATGGGTGAGTCCTCTCGTTGTAGGAAGAAAACGCAAAGGGGGGCTGCGGCTATGTGTTGACTTGCGTGAACCAAATAAAAGTGTCATCATGGACTGCTACCCGCTCCCTCACATGGAGGACCTGTTTGCTGAACTGTCTGGGGCTACACACTACAGCCAGATTGACCTGAGCTCAGCATACCACCAGTTGCCGCTACACCCAGAAAGCCGCAAGCTGACTGCTTTTATAACCCATGATGGATTGTTTCAGTTCACTCGAGTCCCCTTTGGCCTTGCGTCTGCTCCATCCGCATTTCAAAAAATGATGGAGACAGTACTAAAGGACTTACCAGGTGTACAGAACTACCTGGACGACATCATTGTGTACGGAGCTTCAAAAGAAGAACATGATCAGCGCCTACAAGCAGTCCTCAACCGCCTGAGTGAGGCTGGCCTGCAGATCAACTTCGGGAAAAGTGCCTTTGCTCAAACACAGATCACATTCCTGGGACATGTAATCTCCAGGGAAGGCCTACGTCCCAGCACAGATCACCTCACTGCCATCGCTGAAGCACCTGCACCCGAAGACATGCCAGCACCGCGCTCATTCTTAGGTCTGACTTCCTGGTTCAGCAAATTCATCTCCAACTATGCTACACTTGTTGAACCTCTGCGTCGACTGCTCAAAACCAGTTCACAAGTTGGACTACATTGGGACAGTGCTGCAAATGAAAGCTTCACAAAACTAAAACAGATGCTACTGGACAGTCCTGCTCTTGCTATGTATAACCCAAAACTGCCTACAGTTATCACATCAGATGCTTCTGACCACGGCTTAGGGGCTGTTCTAACACAGATTCACCCTGACAATACCGAGCGAATTGTAGCGTTCGCTTCACGCACACTGACACCCGCTGAAAGGAAATACTCCACTACTGAGAAGGAGGCCCTCGCCTGCGTGTTGGCTGTCGAGAGATGGAGGACATACGTCTGGGGACGCAGATTCACTCTCCACACGGATCATCAGGCTCTGACTACACTCCTCAACACAAAAGGTATGAACAGAGCAGGGATGAGAGTTGCAAGATGGTCCGCCAGGCTGATGTGTTTTCAGTATGACATCGAGTACCGCCCTGGGAACCAAAATATACTGGCTGATTGTCTCTCCCGGGTCCCCCTTGAATCAACTACACCGACTGAACCTGAGCCAGACTTGTTCGCTGAGATAGCTGAAATCTCCCCGCTCCTTTCTGCACTGCCCTTGGCTGACTTTAAAGCAGCATCAGAGGATTGTTCTGAACTTCAGAAACTCAGACTGGTCAGTCAGTCCAAATGGCCAAAGGCTAAAAAGTCTCTTCCAACTGAGCTACAACCGTACTTCCTGATAAGACATGAACTTGCAGTTGACTCCCCACTGATATTTCGAGGTACTCGCCTGGTTGTTCCCAAGTCACTCAGAGAGCACATAGTACAACTTGCACATGAAGGACACCAGGGCATAGTGCGCACTAAGCAACGCCTCAGAGAACTTTACTGGTGGCCAAACATGGACAACTTAGTTCACAGTGTCCTCTACTCATGCACAGTGTGCCAGTCCTGTGACAAAACTGTCAAAAATTCACCTGCCCCACTACAGCCTGTAGACTTTCCTGAATGCCCTTTTCAACATGTGGCTGTGGACATCGTTGGCCCTTTTGAACGGGGACCACTGGACTGTAGATTCGCTATTACTTTGGTGGACTACTTCAGTAAATGGCCTGAAGTAGCTTTCACCCCAAATGCAACTACAGCTACTGTCATTACTTTCCTGTCGTGTGTATGCACGTGGAGGTAATCCCTGTGCTATAACTTCTGATAACGGTCCACAGTTCACTTCTTGTGATTTTGCAGACTTCCTACGAGAAAGAGGAATCAAGCACATCAGAACAAGCGTTTACCATCCTCAAGCTAATGGATCTGTTGAACGGTTCAACAGAGTGCTCAAAGACTGTATCCAGGGAGCACAGGCTGCTCAAAAGCAATGGAAGCCTACTGTAACTGCAGTGTTTCAGAACTACCGAGCCACACCCCATGCTACAACCAACGAGTCTCCATTTCAGCTTCTCAGGGGAAGGCCTATGAGAACCAAGCTACACATTTTGCCACAACATGATCACACAGGATGTTACAACAAAGTAAGAGTCAGAGTCGCTCTGCAACAAGCCAAGAGTAAGAGCTACACTGACAAGAAGAGAGGTGCTAAACCTCCTAAACTTGCAGTTGGAGATAAGGTGCGCATACGGAAGCCTTTCTATGTTGGAAAAGGAGAGAGACAATACACTGATCCTGTGTCCATTCAACAACAGACCGGATACAGCACCTTCATCTTGAGCGATGGGAAAAGATGGAACGCAACACGTCTTTCTCTCTGCCCAGAAAGAGCAGAGGAACCATCATGTCAAGCTAGTACCGCTGGACAAAATGCTAGCTTGCCAGAGACTTTTCCAAACCGTACAAATCTACAGAGTGCACAAACCACCAGGATGGACTAAAGACTATGTAATGAAATAAGACAAAAGCTAAAGCTAAGATCAGAAAAATAGGTAACATTTACATGAAGTTCAAAAGGTTAAAAAAATAAATAAATAAAAAAAAAAAAAAAAAAAAACATATATATATATATATATATATATATATATATATATATATATATATATATATATATATATATATATACACACCTGGGTTAAAAATTAACTGTTCAGTAAAACTCGAAATGTACTATACTAATGTAAACTGTCTCCTTAAGTTACCTAAAAGTACTCACACAAAAAGTAATGTACTTTGGTTGTGAAAGAAAGTAATCTCGCTAGTTTCTGAATTGCTATGGAAGTCATGTTATGGTAAATATTTTCCAAAGGTGAATTGTTGCACTCAGTTTGCTGTTTACTTGCTAGTGTACCAGTTCTGTAATGTGGAACAGGAGATTTAGTCTTTTCTGAGTAAAAGGGGAGATGTTGTGTTTGTTCATTAGTAACATTGTTATGCAGTTACACCCCTGACTAGCAGAGGGCGCTCTGCCTGTGGAATAGCCTGTAAGGCAGAGAGAGAAGAGTAAGAGAGTAGAGACGATGTACCGGCCTGCCATGCTGATGAGACCTCCGCATTAAACGTTATTGAAGAGTTATTAAGTCTTTTGTTAGTTCTTCTACAACACCAACAGAAGTTATTGAATATTTGTCTCTCTTTACTGTTGCAGCAGTTTTGCAAATTGCAGACGGACCCTGTTCACTCCATAGACACCAATGTTATTCCTGTAGCTTGAAAGACAGCTACTTTTGATAAAACTGGGCTTGTAGCACATTGTCTGCCTTGCAACAATGGGAAAGAGGCACCGTTTATGTTTTGACAACCTATATCTAACTAGTTATTGATGCTGGAAGTCCGAATCTGTGAATATCTTTCCAACTTTACTGAACTTGGGGCCACTACCACCCAAGGAGTGATATATTTAATTTTGAAAAAAGCATTTAGCCATACTTAAAGCTTTAAGTGCTTTATTAACATGGAACTAAAAATTTTGTATTGTTGTATTATCACAGGTTCTGTCTGAAAAGAGGTGGCATCATTTTAAACAGTGAAATCAAACTAGCAGCAGGCAGTC
The DNA here is from genome assembly GCF_022539595.1 of Amphiprion ocellaris. Lineage (NCBI taxonomy): Eukaryota > Metazoa > Chordata > Actinopteri > Pomacentridae > Amphiprion > Amphiprion ocellaris. Next base: position 25,931,545 of record NC_072770.1, on the reverse strand, counting down.
TCTGTGGAGTATTGTTTTCTAAACCCAAACTGGAGTGGGTGTAACATCTCCAGTGAATTAAGATGATCCATGAGCTGCTCTGTTACTACTTTTTCCAAGACTTTTGAGATTGAGGGAAGAACGCTTATTGGTCGATAATTTGAGACCTGAAGCTTGTCTCCTGACTTGTGTATAGGCTTGATTATGGCTGTTTTTAAGACTGTGGGAAAGGTGCTCTCAAGTATAGACTGGTTAATCATTTTGGTTAAAGCTAGTGTGAGAGTTTCCTTATGTTCTTTTAAAAATACTGTATCTATACCAAAAATATCCTTAGTTTTACTGCTATTTAGCATAGATATACATTTTAAAACATTGCTTTGATCAACTATGTGCAATTTTAAAAAAAGACTCATCACACTGAAATTTAGAGACAGCTTACTTGAGAGAATGAGCCTGCCAAATCCAGTGCACAGTTAAGAAAATATTGGTTAAAATATAATGCTAGCTCTGTGTTATTGTTTAGGATGGATCCATTTACTTTAAGTTGTAGAGACTAAAAACTGTTATTTTCCCTACCAGATAGGTTGTCCATACTTTTCCATAATAGCTTGGTATTTCCTTTTGCATCTTTTATCATATTTAAGTAGAAATTTGCTTTTGCACTTCTAAGCTGTGTAATGACTTTATTTCGTAAGGATTTATATGTATAGAAATCCGTATTAAGTTTAGACTTAAAGAACCTTTTAAGAGCAAGGTCTCTCTGTTTCATAAGGTCCCAGAGAGTACTATTAAACCAAGGCAGTAGCTTTTTATTGCTTTTTTTAGATTTGAGTTGTGTATATTTATCAATGGTCTGTTTTATAGCGGATAAAATATTTTTACAGGAGAGGTTGCAACAATTGTCAGTTTTGCCACACCAGTCCATTTCTTTAATATCTCGCTCTAGAAGAGCTCGATTTTTCTTGGAGATATATGGGAATTTGAAATTATTTATTTGTTGCTCGTTTTTATAGCGTGATTTATTTAACTTTCTAACTACCAGGGTGAGATTATGGTCAGACAATCCCATAATGAAATTGTAGGTTTTGGATATTCTATCTTTTTTATTAGTAAATATTAAATCGATTAGTGTTTGAGATGTTTTTCCAATTCTGATTGGTGTAGTGATCAGTTGAGTCATTTGCATTGCATTTGTTAAATCTTTAAGATTTTTCCTTTCCTTTTTATTCAGCCAATTGGCATTAAAATCCCCCATTAAAAGCACTTCACTACTTTCATACCTCTTCAAAATTTCTTTCAAACCAACATAAAATTTAACAGGTGTATTTGGTGGTCTATACACAGAGTATAATAAAAGACATTTGAGGTGAAAGAGTAATCTTCACACCAACACACTCCACAGTTTTTGTTGGTAAGTACTGTTAACATAGAGTTCTGAGTGAATTTTTCTTAAGATAGGCAAAGGCCATTTATTGATTACATATAGGCTATTAAATGCTTATTAAAAACAAAAAAGCATTGAAAAAAAACAACTTATGCATTTATTGAGTCACTAAAATACTGTATAGACCACATCAGCATGATTATAAGCATCCTCTGGTAAATTAACAACCAGATACTGATGTCTCTCACCATATGGACTTCAGGAGATGACTGGGGGATGATAAACTGTGACCTACTGGTTGGGTTCTCTCTGCTTTCATGTTTCTTACATGTTTGTCCCGACAGCTGGGTCGTAATGTTTTTTGAGCAACACACCATACTATGACGTTTTTACAATGATGGTTCTACTATGAAACCAGTTTGACATGTTCAGGTGTTCTTCGTGTGAAAACTCAGAGATTTCAGGTATCAGAAGGTGGTTTTCAACTTTCTTTGTTAACTTTCTGCCTCAACTTTAAACTAAATTTCCTTCACTAACCCAGCCCTCTGGACTTCCAGTAAGCTGTGTCCCTATTGGCTGTCAAGGTGGCTGCTAGGTGTTATCAGGAACACCTGAGCAGCTCAGTGTCTTCCTGCTTTATTTAGCTGCAGACAAACATTTCCTCTGCTTTTCTTCACCACTGAACCGGGTTTGGCTTCGTTGCTTTAGTTTGTTCTTTAGGCGTTGGCTTGCAGCTTCCAGCAGTAAAATCATCTTTAATGTGTTTCTTGGTGTGTTTTAGGGCTTTGTACTGGATAGTTGTCTTGGTAAATGAGGTTCTTTAGCCACAGTTAGCACATGGTGCTGATGTGTGCAGTGATTAGTGGATTTGCTCCAGCTGAGTTGTGTCTTTATCTTGGCTGTAGTGAGTCTTTAGAGGTTTTTGCTCAGACACATTCTGTATTCTTGTTTGAGAACCAATGTTGGTTGTCCAGAAGGTAAGAGTTCCTGTCCTGATTCTCTGTTCTCAGAGGTTCTCTGGTAGGCTGCAGGAGACTTTAGTGTTTGGGTTGTGCCAGTTTGGTTTTTGTATGGTTTCATTTGGACGACTATCTTGAGGCCCCTCCATGTGGTTTAGTGAGGTTTTCTGCAACAGTTCTACAAAGCAACCTGCAGCAGAAGAGACTTTGAGAGTTTTTAGGAAGTTCTGGAGAGCAGACTTTAGAGCAGCAGAAACATTTGTCAGCAGTTTGAGCAGGAGAAGGTGATCTTCATAGTAGAAATGAGATGGAAACCTCCTTGACCCGTGTGGTGAGGTCCTGTACCAAGAGTTTGAGCAGGTTGTGAAGAGTCTGTAGTTCTTTGGTCTGAAAGCACAAGAAGAGTCGACTCATTAAAGGAGAAAACAGGAGATATTGTTGGTTCTTCTGTCGCTTTGCAGTTTCCTTAGACTGAATATCAAGTTTATATTTTAAATGATTTACCATGTGAGCCCAAGAAGACTTCAATAAACTCCCTCCATCCCCTGGACACAACATATTTTATTACCATGTTAAATCTTTTTTTAAAAAATGTTTTTGAGTTTTAATCATAGTTTTAGCATAGTTTTTTTTTCTCTTTGCTTGTTTAGTTTTGTCATCTGTGTAAAAGGTGCTAAACAAATAAAGTTGAATTGATAAACTGAATAATTGACTAACTCATGATTGCGACAACGGAAGTATTTTCATTGTGATTTAAGGGTTTATTTCGTTTTTAAGGTTGGGGTTAAAATCTTGACAGAAAAAGAAGATCAAAGAAATAAACCACATAACAAAAACCAATTCAATGAAAGGAAAAAAAAATTAATACAATAAAACTTTTCAAAAGTTTTATTATTAAAAAGATTTAAGAAATTTAAGATGTAATTTTCTAATTAAACATTTAATTTTTTAATTAAATGTTTTGTCTTTTTAAAGGTTTAATAATCTAATTAAATGTTTTGCATTTTTAAAAATGTTTAATGTTCTTGTTTAATTGTGTTTTTTAAATGTTTAATGATGGAAAATATTTTATCTGTAATTTTTAATATTTGTATTTTAAAAATTTTGTTTAATTTCATAATGACATGTATTGTATCTTGTTGAATTATCTCATTCAATATTTTGTCTGTTTAATATAATTTAATTGTATTTAATGTTTAACTCTATAGAATAAAAGGTGAGAAAGGAGCAAAACTAAACGTTTAGGAAGAATCAAACTAAAGACAAAACATTTGAAAAGACACCAGTTAGACTTTAGAAGATCAAATTCAACAGAAGAGACAATAAAACGATCAAAAAGAGCAAAAACAGATAAAGTTCTTAAAGTGTTTTCTAGTCTGAAATGAAAACATCAAGTTGTTTCTTCAAACATTTCCTCTTTCTATGTTCTTGGTTTGATTGTGGACAGATTTACTAAGAACTCATTTCAGAAAACTGCTTTCCAGATAAAGTCTACTAGTAGTTGAAGGCATCGATCAAACTAATGTTACCTTCTGATCTCCACAAACTTTACTGTTCAGTGAAGAGAATCAAAGCTTGTTGAGGATTTCTAAAAAACCCACAGGTGAAGATCTGAGAAGAACTCAGATGGATGGTCTAAATGTGAAATCAAGACTCATGGTCACAAGTTTTAAGGCTTCTGTTAACCAGAAAGTTCAAACTAACAGAGAAGTACTGAGAAACTTCAGTCCTCAGACTGTCTGAAGGTTCAAACTAACAGAGAACTACTCAAGAACTTTTAAGATTTCAGTCCTCAGACTGTGGAAAGGTTCAAACTAACAGAGAACTACTCAGGAACTTAGACGATATCAGTCTTTGGGCTGTCTGAAAGTTAAATCTAACAGAGAACTACTGTGGGACTTAGAAAATTTCAGCCCTCAGACTGTCTGAAGGTTCAAACTAACAGAGAAGTATTCAGGAACTTAGAAGATATCAGTCCTTGGACTGTCTGAAAGTTCAATCTAACAGAGAACCACTGTGGGACTTAGAAAATTTCAGCCCTCAGACTGTGTGAAAGCTCAGGTCCTGAGGACTCGGGAGGTGTGGAGGCTTTGGAAAGTCTTGGAACTGAGGGTTCAACCCTCCAGCACAAAGGCTGAAGTCCAACCTCCTGAGAAAAACGGTCGAGTCGAGACTCGAGTTCAAAAAGAACTCGAAAACGACAAAAAATAGATGATAAATGCGCAAAAAAAAGAAGAATTAGTATCTGAGCGAATAGCTCAGGGGGATAAGAAGAGGACTACCAAGTGGAAGGTCGCAGGTTCAAGACCCACCAGCGGCAGTTTTCTTTCTTTGTCTTTGTCAGGATTTTGAGAAAATTTAAGAAGTGTCTGGTCTTGAACCAGCGACCTGCAGCTCCATAGGCAAATCCTTAACTCACTGAGCTACAGATCAGATGAAAAGAAATAAATTCGTCCTCCCTTTGACATCGTAGTTCCTGAAGTGACCACATGGGCAGGGCCAAGGCGGAGTCTGGGTGGAGTCAGGGCGGAGAGTAGGTGGGGAGGTGGGTGGCGGCCTCCCCCCTCTACTCCCCCACCACCCACCACACCTTCCCCCGCCTGACGAGTTCTTCGAGTCTCCACGAGTTCTTCGAGTCTCCACAGGTTTTCCCGAGTTTCTGGAGTTTCCACGAGGTCGGAGGCAGAACAAGTTGTCATGAAGAGGTGTTGAAGTCGGCCAGGAGGGACTGACTTTTTACAGCGACTAGAAGGAAGATGACTAGAAGAGCAGGTCTTTAACCACCATCCATAAAATCTATGGAGTCGCTCCACAGAAATTAAGGGAGGTCAACTTTTATCAACCTCCATCCAGATGTTCAACTTGATATCTTGACTTGGAGATTTTTAGCACCACAAACCTTTAGTATCACACTTTATTATCATTTATTAGGACTTTAATGGAATCCACCAGCAGATTTAGTTTTTGTTGACAGACTTTATTCTTGTCATCGTGGGACTGCAGTATTTAAAACTCTTCCTTCTATTTGACCTCATGTTTATTAGTTTTAGTGGAGAAAGTTATTTTAATTGTCCATTAGTCTCTTAAAAACTAAATAATAAATTGGATTAGTCAAGAGGTTTAAATTTCTTACTTTGTCATATTTAAAAAAAATACAAAAAATAAAAAAATAAAGCGTCTTGAGACAATTTGACCTGTAATTGGGGTCACATAAATAAAATTGAATTCAAATTGTATGTATCTTGTAATGTTGGAGTAATTCAGCCATATATGTTGGAAAACACATTTTCTTTGACCATTAATCTGTTGATTGTTTTCTCTAGTAATTAATTTCTTGTTTTGGTTTATAAAATGTCAAACCCAAATATATTCAATTTACTGTCATAAAAACCAAAATGATTCATGATGCAAGAATCAGGCAGTTTTTCACTTTTTATCTTAGTTTAGTCAGAAAGATAGTTGATAATGTGTGAATTGTTCCAGCTTGTGAGCCGTAAAAAGTTTTAATCTTTGGGGCCGAGTGTCAAAAAACATTTAGAAACCAACATCAACAAAACACTCAAAGATTTGAACACCATTAAAGGGAAATCCAAATTTTGCATGACAATGTCTAATTAAAGGACATTTATTTCCAATGTAAATGTGTGATATTCATCCTCTGGAGCTTTCTCTTCACATCGTCTTCCACCTGGACTGCTTTGGTCGGGAGTATGTGCAACAAACATTTGAAAAACTGCTCTTTAACATCAATGAATGACACTGAAGTTTAATCTCTACATAAATGAGACTGAGTCTGGATGTGCTGCTCTGTCATTAACTCCTAAGTTTAGGGAAAGTTCAAACAAAAGAGGACAGTTCAGATAAGACTTGAGAATGAGCTTATTCTGAACAAACATCTCAGACTTCCTGAGCTTCAGCACCTACAGCAAGATATTTTAACAACAAGCAACTCAAGAGATCCAGAAGTTGGAGAGAGTTAGCTTTAGCTGAGCCAAAGAACATGTGGGACGCTAACCTAGCAAACATCTCAGACTTTTGTCTGTGAATTCTGAGAAATAATTTCCTATTTAATGACAGAGGTACACATCTTAACTCAGTCTCATTAAAACAGACTCTAATTCAGTATCATCCATCCATATTAAAGTGCAGTTACCCAAAATGTTAGCTGCATGAGCTCCAACAAAACCTGTCCAGGTAGAAGGCCACTTTGACAAACAGGAAGTGGACGATTCCAAGCAGATTTATAGAAGGGGGAACGGGACTGTACTAAGTGTGGTCGAGTATAGAGGGGTGTTTTGTGGGTTTTTAAGGCTGATAATGATTATTAGTGAGACACTTGGAGGAGATATTCATTTGAAGTAAATGAAAGTATTTAAAATCTTGGAGTTAAACTTAGAAGAACACAAACTCTAACAGAAAACATTGTTGATACGTTTTTGCTTTGTTTACAGATGTTAAGTTAAAGGAGTTTTATTTGTGACGTATAACCAATCAAATCACTCCAGAAGACAGAGCGACCACAGGTAGATTAAGGTTCAGAGCAAAAGTAGCGCTATTTTTAAATGTATTTATTACCATAAATCAGTAAAAAAAAAAAATACTGATAATCAGTAAATCAGTCAGCCCACAATTACTACAATTCTACAATGTATGTCTCTTTGCTTTGACTTGTTATTTGTACAATATATGATGTACATGATGGCATTTTTTCATACCAAAGGCTATATTATGATGTTTTCTAAGAGACATACTCTGTTTGTTCTGGCCCTGGGTCACTGCACTCCTCCTCTGTTGTTTTCTGGATTGTACTCAGCTGCATGCCTTCGTCCACCAGGCCTCCGTTGACTCGTCCCGCCTGCCGTCTCTGGAGCTGAAGCTGGATTGGAACAGACCAAAGTACAGTCCAATCACGATGCCAGCTGCCTCTCAAAAGGCTCCTTCATCTGGCAGGTGGCGGCACTTCTTCTGAGGGGAAGCTGAGCTGGCCCGGCAGAACTTTGGAGATGTGTTCCAGTGGTTGGTGGATGTGTGGGGAGATAGAGAGGGACCTTTGAATTGTTCAGAAAGGAAAACAGGGAACCCATTGGTAGTTTTAGTTTAGGGTGCTACTGTGGTGTGTTTTTGGGTTTTAAGAGGTGAACAGGAAGAGTTTTTTTTCATATTGATGATCTTTTACTTTGTTCCTGGTTGGAATGCCCATCAATGTCAACATGAAGTTCACTTTTAGTTCTGTTTATTTATTTTTATTTTACTAACACCTATTTGCTTTTAACCCCCTCACATGTTGTGTTGTTGTAAACTTACTCTTTCAAATAAATTCTCGTCTAACCCTCTGGAAACCAGCGTTTGGACTGTTTTTGTGTTGCTCCTCACCTACTGACAGCTGTGGACTAAAGGCTATACTGTGACCTTTTTAGAGCGACATGCTATACTATGATGTTTGTTGGGCGACACGCTATACTATAGGCTTTTTTAATTGACATGTTACTGTGACTTTTTTTTTGTTTTAGTTTTTTTTTTTTTTTTTTAGCAACATAAGAATTCGAACAGTTTTAAAAGTTACTGTACTTTTACTTGTGCAATGAAATTATTATTCTATGGCATTTTTTAGATGACATATTATACTCTGATGTTTTCTTGAATTACATACTATTTTGACTATGACATTTTTTGAACCACATATCATACATGACAATTTTAGGTAACATCCTATCATTTTACGCTTTTGAACCACATAATAATCTATGTTTTGTTTTTTTTCTTGCCAACATGCTGTACTATGAACTACAGGCCATACTATGTTATTCTTGAGTAAAGCATACTATACTTTGACATTTTCTGAACTACATCCTATACTATGGCGTTATACACAGAGTGCTTTGGTTACATGTTGATTTATAATCTAGATTTTGTTCAGTTTTGTTTTTTGATGGGATTACCACAGACCTGACTGTGAACACCGTCGACACCCACCTCAGGGAGACGCTGCCTAAGATCTCAAGGCTGCTTGGTCGTGGTCTTTCTGGCACAGACTCTTCCAAGATGAGCCGGGAAGTTTAACACTGATGGAATGACACAGGTCTAAGCCGACAAACTTCCAGTTCCTCCTCAACCCATAGTCTCTGGGAAACCTACATGGAGTAAGAAAAGTAGACAGAGAAGTAATTAAGTCTGTACACAACATATTAAAAAGAAATCATGCTAATAAATTAAGTACAAATATACTGGAGACCAGAGCTATTTAATTTGATAAGTATAACCTTGTTTAGTAACATTTCTATTATTTGAGAGCAGTCCTAAAGAACTGCCTGTAATCCCAATCATAAAATGGGTTTGGAGGAAGAACATAGATGGTAATCTGGATATGCATGAGTTAGGCTTTATAAGTACTATTGGTAGTATTGGTGGTAGTAATAGCAATGTGACTACTACTAGTAGTAGTGGTACACTACTGCTGCTGATACTGGCACTGCTACTACAACTTGTAATACTATTACAAATGCTGATACTACTTCTACGACTCTAACAGCTGTTTATACTACTACTGCTGTTTGTACTTTTAGTATTACTACTACTGCTTGTACAACTATACTACAGCTACTATTAATCGTCTGGTATTTGCTTGTCAAGCTGCTAGCTCGCCTTAGCGTTTTGCTAGTGGCTAACTCGTTAGCTCTCATAGACTGGAAGCTCTCAACAAGATTTCATCGTGAAAAAAGAGCCAAAAACTATTCTTACCTCTGAAAAGTCATTCCTAGTTTCCTTGTCTCAATCGTACGACGTCGTGTGTAACTGTATGCAGCACAGTGAGACGGCATACTTGTTGTTTCCGTTTTCACGCCGTCTACATCAACGGAATGCACTGAAACTTTGTCCCCACTAGCTTAGCCTCGCTGTAGCATGCAGCTCAAAGGGGCGTGTCCTATCTACTCATTCATATCTATGACAACAACGCTGGCTGCACATAAGGACGCCTGACGTTGATTAGCTGCGTAAATACCATTATATACAGTCTATGGTAAATACGTATGTGAATCGCATCATTGGCTGCAGCAGCCAGTCACTGGTCACTCACTGACACATTGAAAAATAGCACAGAATGAATTGTTACGTGTTTATTTTATTTACAAGTTAGGTTGGATTTTTTTTTTGTGCGCAGCGAAGATTTTCTGTGCGCGGAGACCGTGTCAGCAGTGCGCAATTGCGCACGCGCGCAGCTTAGAGGGAGCAGTGCCTTCATCCATGTGGCATGAGGGGTCTCTAAAGAGTTTGATGAGAGCAAAACATACGTGAATCATTTGCAGCGACCTTCACACTCACCAGATCTCAATGCAATTGAATATCTATTGGAGATTTTGGACCAATATGTTAGACAGAACTCTCCTTCCCCATCATCAAAACATCAAACGAGGGAATTTCTTTTGAAAGAATCGTGTTCATCCATCCAGCAGAGTTCAACAATTAATGCCAAGATGCATTAAAGATGATTTAACAGCATGTGAATTTTAATTTTTCTTTTATTTGTCCCCCATCTGTACGTCTACAATAGTCACAAATAAATGCTGTATTTTTTTAAAAGCTATAATTTCTTAAACAGCTGAGCACTGTCATTGTTACCAAACATCATTTTAACGGGAATAATAACGCTGAGTACTACGCTCAGCTACAGATTTAGACACATTTGGTGACCAAGTGATTATTAAGAACAAAATAACACAAATTAAACTACAGTGTACTTGTTCATCTTGACAAAGAAACACGTCAGTACATTTACTCAAGTGCTTTCAGTAAAAAGTGGTCATTTAAATTTTCCACAACTTTATACTGTTTTTCTATGTGATGATTACTTTCACTTTTGAAACTTTAATTACATTTTTCGGAGAGTACTTATACACAAAATGCAATACTTGTTATAAGTATTTTACCTTCATGTATTGATACTTTTAGGTAAGTAGGAGATCTAAATACTGCCTGTATTACCGTCAATCATTGCAACCATGTGGCTCATATATTGTTAATTTTGGCTAAATCTTGCATGAAAAAAATGGTTGTGTATTCCACAAAATAACACTTACAGATTGTTCTGGCTCTTGAGCTGAAAAATTTCGAGATAATAGCAGCCTCAGTGTTAACAATACGTGGTCAATAGAGAGAAAATGTGTTATTTACAACATAAATTCAGCTGCCCCAAGTTGTGAGTTGAACCAGAGCCAAACACTGTCATTACAGACTCCGCAGGCCTTTGTCCCTCTTTCTCTGATCCATCTGCCGCTGGCGAGACATTACAGCAGGTCTGCCATCAAGCTCGCCGGCACCAGCCTGTTTTACATGTGGCTGTTTGACACGACGCAGCAGGAGCGGCATTATGGCCCCGTGGCAAGAGGGACTCAGTAGCCGTGGCAGCATTAGCTCTCATTACGCTCACCAACTCATTACAGCTCACCGTGGGGTGATGCTGACAGAGCGACCCGGGCCTCCATCTGAAGCTCATCCTCGCACAGTGTGGAGGTGGCGAAACACAGCAGTGCAGCACTAGTCACTGATGAACCATTAAAGAAGCCTTCAGCAGCACAACAGTGCTCTTGTTGAGCAGTGTGGGATGTCCAGGCAATAATGCGTTTTAATTGTCTGCCCTATGGACGTTGCTCTGTTTTGAAAAGGCTGTCAAGTTAGTCCAGGTGGGGTTTTTTTGTCATATTTTTTCATCCATGTCTCTCAGATTTTGGCGTTTGAATTATAAAAAAGTAAATTTGCAAAGACCACTTTCTGTTTAGTTGGAAACAACAGGCAACGCTGTTATTGATTTTCATTAAGTTGTAGTGCAGCATCAGTTTAACAAGCAGCTGTTTTTGTAATTGGTAACTGTATTAGAAACTGTAAATGTAGTAACAGTAGAAAAACAAAGGGATGGATTCAGAAGCCTGTGCTGCCCGCTGTGTCCTCGTCGTATCATTTCACTTCCTGTCTGACTTTTCAATTAGTTGTGTCATTTCTACGAGGACTCTGACAACAAATAACAAGTGAAACTCCTGCAGAGCTCTCCAGCTGTGATAAGCACACAGAAGGACACCTAAGATCCCAAAGCAGGAACCCTGAAAGGAAATGAATCCAACCATCTGTCCTTCTCAGTTGGTACAGTACAGACGGTGAAATTAATTTAGAGGCATAAAACTGCTTACCTATCAGAAACGAAATGTAATAAGCCATAATGAATGCTAGATTTTTCCACTCGTCTCTTTCAGCCTCACAAAAAAGCCCCCCATTGTTTTATGACTCCACTGAAAAACTCATCTCCGAGTTGTTATCTTTGCATTTTTCTTCTGATGGTTTGTTCTTTAGTTTCTTTATCTTGCATTCTGTATGTTTTAAAAACTTTAAGAAAATCTGTAAATCAGCATTTCCTGGTTCAACACTGAAAAAAATCCAACTTATGTAAAACGAATCTCTAGTCCTGAACAAATTCTTATAAAATTCAGTCAGTTTAATCTTCTCATTATCCTGTAGTATTTCTGTAGTTCTGTTTGTGAGCTCAATATGCTTGATTTTACTGATAATGACTTAATGGCCATTATCCTTAATGGAACTAGCATTTCTTTTATTCCCTTCATTTGTTTTTATGTCGATGTTGGTAATTTAAACCTTAAATTCCTGTCTCTTTAGGTTATTTTTGTCTCAGTAGTTGCAGTCTAAACCTGCTTTACTGGATGACGGTTTGGTTTCATGCCAAACCTTCCTTCAGCTCAGTGAACTTATTGTAGCATCTGTCCTGGGATTGACAATTTATGAGTTTGAGATTCCAGGAAGTTTCTGCCTCCTGGCCAAGTAATAGTCAGATATAAAACTGACATCAGTTTTTATACAGATGAAGCAAACATAAAGCGAATTTGTTAAATAAAGGCTTGATTTCTAAAAGGCCTTTTGATGATGCAGCTTTGTAGTCTTGATGTTGTAGTGCAGAATTTAATGTCTTCTTTATTAGATATGTTATTTGGATTTTTCTGCACACATACTGAAAAAACACCATCAGTAAAGAAACAATTCAAGGTCTCCTCAGACTATAAGGAATAAAGTGTGTGTATCTTAACACCCCTGGAACACCTCAGATGAAGGACTTATTTGAACTCACCATGTCAGAGGTTTAATTTTGCTACTACAAGGCATAAACATCACAGCTCATCAGCCTGGTCATTCCTTGTTTGCGTTTTATCTCGGTTTAACCGCATTAACAACGGTCCAGACCTGCCCCTCCCACCTCTGGATCAGGGACCTGCATCCATAAAGACAACACTGATTATCTCCTCAGGTCTGGAGGACATAAGGCAGCATCACCGAGATCATCTTCAACTTATAACCCTCAGCACAACGCAGCTTTATCGCTGCACAGAATCAAATTATGACATATATCAACAGTAAAGAGTGGCATTATGTTGTGTGTGAAATTTCTCAACAGCGCATGAGTGACAGCTGGTTTAACAGCTAGCATTTTGCAAAAATATCAAAGTAAGCTATTAGGAAAATCGCAACACATTAGGTCTGCGGCAGCTTCCACATGCTGAAGGTCATTTATTTTCTATTATGAAAACAGCAGGTTGCCATTTTGCTCTGCCACAGCAGAATTAAACTGCCACATCGAAATGCAGAAATCATTTCTCAGTGTGGCCGATCCCTGAGAGGAAGGCGGATCTGTCAGTGCAACACACCTCCTGTCCCTAATAAGTGATTAGACTCATCAAAGTGGTGAGTCAGCAGGTCAAATTAAAGCTGGAACGATGCACATTTTTCTCCAGTCTGAGGTAAATGTGGACAAAACAAGCATCAGGTTGCTTCTCACTGGTCTTAGTTTAAGGTGTAAGATCAGCACAGTGGCTGGAAGTAAAAAAAGCTGCAGCCACTGTTTGTTTTATTAAAGAAAATAAGATTTTACAGCCATGCAAAGCTGCAGTGTTTTGAGCTGCATGGAAACATGCAGATATTTGAGGTTTATGATTCCATGTTCACCAGCGGGTTCTTGCTGTGTTTCCACATCTGCTGCTGGTTGTGCGTTTGTTACAGTATGTACAGTTTAAAATTTTATCCAAATACGCTTCACTTAATTTGGGCACAATATTGGTTAGCTGTTTAGTTCAAAGAACAACAGACATAACAGGACATGTTTGTTTTAGCATGGTGACAGTCTACATTCATGCTAGCAGATCTCTAATGGGCCAAAGACTGTATAGAAAAAAAAACATTATTTATCTACTATTGATATTGTGATCAATATTTTCTTTATATACGGTCTATGATTTGAGCACAGTGATACTTTCAGCTAAATGCTATTATCAGCATGCTAACATGTTCACAATAACAACAGCTGAGGTTGATTGAATCTTATTAGTTTGCCAAAATTTGATCATAAATCAAAGTATTGGACAAAATAAAACTTTGCCTGATGATAGATGAGACAATCCATTCAGAGACATTTTACTAAAAGTCACAAGTACCAACTTTACTGTAACTCTAGATGAAAAATAAGACATCTCTAAAGTCATAGGATTCATCCTCATGTAACCAAGAACATCTCAAGTCCACCGCATTTTGCCTAATAACTGAACTGGCTATATGATCTATGTAAACACAGAAAAAAGTCAAATAATGCCATTGTTGATTTGGGTGCTTTAACCTTCTTTTTTTCCCCTTCTGGTATTGCAGATAAAAATAAGTTATTGTAAACATCATATACTGACTGTAGACAATTCTGTTTATGTGAAGAACAGGGAAACAATATTTTAATAAACAAACATACGCTAAACAATGTCTAAAATTTAACTGTACATGTTTAATCAGCTGTGGAGGAAAAGAAAATTACTCCTGGCACATTTTCCAGAACACATTTCTGGAAAACGCTGTAAAAAAAATAAATTTCTTTCTTTCTTGCTTACTTTCAGCTGTTAAGCAAGTGGAAGAAATTTACTTCAATTTGATATCTAATTTTTAAACTGGTTTGATATGGATAAAAATAGGGGACAACATAAACAGGCAGAATTAATTATATCATACTATCCTTCATGTTACACTGTATTTTAAATATACACTCTGGTCACTTTATAGGAAGAGCTGTCTATTTAATCCATTTGTTTTGCCAGAAAATGATTAAATGTCCAGTGTTTATAATGAGAAAGGCAATTTAAGACTGAGCCTACAGTCCTCTAAAAGGGTTCTTCTACTTTCTCTCTCATGAATCTGTTTCAGCAGGTGGACTCAGCAACATTTATTACACGGTGTCTCTGATCTGTTTTCAAGACAACTTTTTTGTCACTGAACACAGAAATACGTAGCTACAGTGGAGACAATGCTGAAGCTGTCAGAGTTTGTATTTCCCACTGTACTTGGACACATCTGACTTGATCGACTACAGTAACAAAGAGGGGAAAAAACACAATGTTTAAGGTCACGGGTGGGTCGACAATCCGCCACACCAGGAAGATACTTTGCTGAAGAGATCTGCAAAACACACGGAGCGCCAAACTACCTATTCTCCTGCTGAGAGAGGAAACAAGTGAGCCAGAAATCAGGGCAGATATCAAACTGAGAGGCTAATGGGGTGATGTGCTGTCTGATCTGTGGTCAAGATGTAGTTCCACCTCTTATTAATCAAACTACTGGCAACTCCTCAGAGTAGTTCCCCTCTTGTTTCCTGGCTGTTTTAACATGTCTGTGTTACATTTCAACACATGACAGTCCAGTGGTAGAAATTAATCCATTCATCCATTTTCTGTAGCTGCTTTATCTCGATACTGCCCTTCATAACTTAAGATTGTATGTCAGACTCTGCTTTATTATGCAATTGTTGTAGGAACCTACTTTTCGTTTAGTTTAGTCATTAAAACCTGGAACGTCCCTCATTCCGAATCCATTTACATAATTAAAGTTGGTTTTGAATTCAATTTACAGCGATGTAATGCTGGAGATGGGCTATTTAGGCGCCAGTGCAAGAGTTGGAGAAGTTATTAAATCATCCACTACTGTTATAAATTCTCTCCACAGATCACACAGTGCTTTTACATGATTCTCTCAGGCAGTTTGGTAATATATTATCCGGGAAGCAGAGTTTGTAGGCATGTAGTTCAGAATAATTGTGTTCCTCAACGGCATGAATTCACTTAAGTTTTTTAAAATGAGAAATATGTCAGATCCCACTCTAATTATACCGACAAGCATGTGAATAAGAACACTTCATGTTTCTCTCTTATCTGAAGTAGGTAACTGAAATTGTTTTAGTGTGTGGCTCATACACAGAGACTGGATATTACATGGGTTTGTTAACATTAAATCTGTGCTGGAGGATAGAAGTGATGATGCAGAATGTTTCTTCATCTGCTGCATTTCTTGAGCTGTTGAAAGCCTCTTATATCGAGCCCCGTTTAAGCAAATAATTGCAGGTCTCACATGTCCCCAGAATGTGTGTTTGAAGATTCAGTTTAAAATACCACACAGATTGTTCACAAGATGCTTATATATTAGCCCTGGTTTTAGCCTTATTTCAGAGTCTGCAGCTTTAACTACCGCTGAGCTGCTGCTGTCTACGACCCCTTCAGGAAGAGTGCTGCAGTGACACCTTCACCCTGAGTACTAAACCCTCACAGACTTAATGTCCCAGATGCAGTGTTAGAGCATGGGAGTTTGTGAGGGCTTTAAATGGCATAAAAAAGAGGAATAAACACTACTGAGACAGAACATGTTGCTTGGAAGCAAATCATCATTTACAGAAATTCAGACTCAAGCTTCATTCGGTTTTATCAGCTGCTCAGTTGATTAGTCCGTGTTTGTGACATTACAGTGTTCACACATTTTAGCAAACTACCAAAAGTCAGGAGAGTCATGAACAGCTGTAAATCCTTTGCGGATGTTTGACTGAAGATATAAACAACTCTACAAACACACAATAAATAACTCAGCGAGATGCCGTCACTTACAGATAAACTTCCTAGCAGATTTCTTCCTGGCAGCACCCACGCTTGGTTTGTGTACATTTTGTGTAAGGCAAGACAGCAACACTTACACGTCACCAGTTTTCTCTGTGGGCTACAGGCAGATTGCTCAGAAGAATATTCAGATATGCGCACATAATAGCAACAAAAAGTCCACATCAGAGGCTTCACATGCTTTGTGATTGGACAGTAAGACAGTCCTAAACCTTCCTCACTCTGCAGTGATGCTCACAGCTGAATGAAGTCAAATTCATTCAGGTGCAGATTATGACTAAAGCAACAAGCCTCAGGATCAACATCCCTCTCTGTGACACAGATGTGGAGAAAAGAAAACTTACTCTGCAGCTTCATTGTTAGCATTTCTTTTTCTTGTAAACATCTTTTTAACTCTGCTAAGCTGTTTGCTTTATGCAACATTCCCTGTAAATAAACAACACTTTACAAATAAATAGTCTCATTTACCATTTCCTAGATTAGACTATAGTATATACAGTGAAACCATTAAGTTGATTGAGCAGTTCACAAGTACACATACAAATGATCACATGGTACTTACATCTCTGACAGTCTTCCATAACGATGACAATTTGGCGTTGCACATTGTCAGTAAATCAGCATCGATGCAGACTCACAGGCGAGGAGTTTTATGAACCAATTCCAGCCTCTGTTAGCTGGTTTTGCAGTGACATCACAGCAGGTTTCACAGCTGAACAGCTCCTTCAGAGACACTTTCTGATCTGTGGAGAAAAGACAGAAGCAAGGAGCTGGCCTCTTCTCATATTTTGTGGGTCTTTTGACACACAGGGAAAATGTATTTGGTTAAAAAAATTGATGAAAAAAATCATTTTGCATAAAATTCCTAGTTTAAGGGCAATGCAGACATGTTAAATTTATTTAAAAACATCTAATCTTAAAAGCATTTGAACTGTAAATCAAACACGAGTTTAAAGACTTCTTAGTTTCAGCTTCTGTTGGATTTTCTGCTGTCTCTCGTGTGTAATAAACTAAATATCTCTGAGTTTTGGACTGCTAGGGGACAAATTAGAACTTAGTGACAAAACAGATGAGTCTGAGGGATTTATTGAGCTGGGGCTGCAATTTCTTCATGAAGGTAAATATGTGCAAACAAACACCACTATAAATGAAGCATGAAGGTGCTAGAGAGACCTATAGGTCATATTCTTCAGACATAAGGAGACATGCTTGTTTGGAACAGACAGCAAAAAACACACATCTGTTTATTTCAGTGTAAAAGAAATACCAAAATAACCATTCCCACTAAAATCATGACTTGTATTGTAAATGCAGTAGCTGTCACAAATAATCAGTCTTTTTTTAGTACATTGTTCAGCCATATCTTTAAGGGGGAAATTAATTTGTATACTCGCCAATAATTAGACAAAATGCAGCTCTAGGATAAACAGTTAAGATAAATCACTGCAGTGCACAACCAGGCTTGCCATTTGTAGAGATTTTAACGGAGAAGGCGTGTAGTGCCACCTGGTGGAGATTTGATTACTACAAGTCCATATTCAGACTTCAACAACCTTCCACACCTTACCAACATTACACAAGTTTTTGTGTCATGTAATAGCTGAAACAACCTCTTAATACTTAAACAAAAAGAAGAAGTAACAGTGATCTCCAATTCAACCTCTAATCTTGATTTAAGGTTTATCTCAAAGAGCAAAGACATTAGGTTCTGTTGTTTTCAAAAAAAAAAAAACGGGGGGGGGAAACAGCAGCCTTTATGCTCCCAAAAAGAGCTAATTACACAGCAAACACAGTATTTGACAGATCAGGTTGTGTTCCTGTAGAAGGACAGCATGTCGTCCAGATTCTGAGGGTCCTGGGGGGGCTGCTGGTTCTGGTCTGCAGGTGGAGGTGGATGCTGAGGTGGATGCTGAGGTAGATGCTGAGGTGGATGCTGAGGTGGATGCTGGGGAGGATACTGGGGAGGATACTGGGGAGGATACTGGTTTGGGTACTGAGGGGGAAATGGAGGAAAATGGTGAGGTGGACCTGCAAACTGAGGAGGTTGGAATGGAGGATAAAACATAGGAGGGGGATACTGTGGGTGGAAGGGGGGTGTTGAAAGTGATGGGCTGTCTGAGGGTTTTGGCTGTGAAGACGTCGGAGGACTTTGAGGTTGAGGAGGTGAAGAAGCGGTTTTAGGCTGAGGTTCTGGTTCTGCTTTGCTCTCTGAAATTCCTCCTGGGCCCGACATCCACTTAAAGGACATGCTGGATGTTTTCTCCTGAATTTTAGTCTTTGGTTTTGGTCTCTTCTCTTCAGAAAAGTACGCAGAGGGAGGAGCAAATTCTGAATCTCGCTCGTCCCGACGGCGAGTTTTCCACTCGCTAAACATGAACTCTGAGGGGAAAAAAAGACAAGTGTTGTTTAGGATGTTAAATTTCCATTATGCATGAAAAACGCTCAACCCTGATCTTTAAAAGTCTATCTGCAAGTGCTAAAGATCCTGGAACATAACTCATCACTTGCAAATTTATTTATTATTTATTTATTATTATTTATTTATTTATTTAAATTGTATGGATGGATGATTTAACTAGATGGAGAAAATTAATGCAAAAATAGTCAAGTTAGCTTCCAAAGTAACAGAATTTTCAATTAACTTCCAGAAAAGTGGCATGAAGTAAAGCTAATTAAAGTGCACTTCTATTCACTATCATTATGCAAATATCAAAAGCCGGTGGCATCAAGATAAACAGCTGCTGGCAGTGACTGCCCAGTAAGGTTCCTCATAGAGAAAGACTGCAATAGGCTGAGGCAGTTAAGTGGCCACCAGTGAAAGCTTAAACAGAAGAAAACAAAGCAGGAAATTATATTAATGATTTCACTGCTCTATTCAAGTGTTCAAGTGTGACAGCAAACTAGCATTCACAAGATCCTGACAATAAAACTGTTGTGTACAGATACTGATTTGTACACAACTACAGCTAGTGGACTGGGAGGAGATACATTGATCAGACACAAGATTAAACTTCCTTTTAAATAATGAGGTTTACCTTTGCCCCTGTCCCATTCTCTGACATGGGGAACACCTGGTTTAGTGTCCTTCCTCTCCTGGATCTCCACGACCACCTTCTTCAGAGTGCTGACCTCTGGAGACTCCTCTGGCAGAGGCCCTAATGTTTCATCTTCCTCCTCCATTGCTAAGACAAAAAAATTCACAACAATCCTTCAATAACATACATATGATAAATGAAATGCAGCGTGCAAAGCAGATTTCTTATACAAATAGCTCTACCTACAGCCTATTTTACAGTAGAATAAGTGTTCATTTCAGCAAATGATTTGAAGTGGGTGTGGATTTTCACCTTCATTCTCCTCCTCTTCTCTCTCCTCTTCCTCTGTGCCATCCAGCTTGGCCTTCTTCATCTTCCTCTGCCTCACCTTGGCCAGTCGAGCCTGCAGGATGGCTTGTCTCTTCTCCTTCAGTCGTTCCCTCTTAGTGCGTTGATCTGTTGTCTGAAGGGCAGGACAGACACAAAAGAGAAATAAAGATTGAGCAGTGAAAGAGGCATTTATCATCTGTTCAGATTCAAAACTGATTTCATTTGCTAGTTAAAAAAAAGTGCAAAAGGACTTAAAGTGTGTGTAAAATATGAGCAATGATCGCTCCAAATGGTTGTTCATAATCTCTCCAAAGAACATGTCTGCTGTCTGCCCATAACGTGTGGACATAGGAGTATTCATGTTTTCTTCTCCACACATTTGAATAATTTACACAGTGAAATAGAAGAAACTGGTACGTGACACTGAATCCAAGACTACTGTAAATTATATGGTGAATGACCACTTCTCTAACTTTCTTGATGCGGACAATATTTTTGGAGCTTCTCCTGTCTTTGCACCCTCATGCATGATGTGTGGTTAATAGTATTATCTACATGTTGGATGTTGTTTTGCCTTGTCTGAAACTGCCATTTATGTAATCTTCATCTGTTTATTGATCAAGAGCTCACCTGGTCTCTGAGCATATCCAGGGTTTCTCTTTGCTTCTTGCGCTGATCCTGATCCTGAGAGAAAGCATAGTAGCCGACACCAAGCTCCCGAGCCTCTGAAGCAGAAAAATTATTTCTTTTAAGAAAATATACCACAACACTAATGTGTGCAGAGAAGTTTTGCTCTTAAAGCTAACCTTGTCCTCTGATATCCTCATAATGGATTGGGCCAACGGGTTTCTTCATAGCTTCCTCCTCCTCTCTCTCCCACTCTTGCCTCTGCAGCTCTCGACGCATGTCCTCTGAGAGTAGGTCCTTGTCAGATCTGCAGGGAACAGTCATTTTTAAAACGGTTGCACTTCCCAACAATACATTTAACATCCCAATTCTATTGTAAAAAACATTGCCTGCAAATAATTACCCTTTTCCTTTAAAGTCTTGGTCCATTTTCTTAAAATCTGGTAGGTCTTTCTTCATGCATCTTCGAGATCGTCCTAAAGCATCCACAAAGTCCACCCTAGAGAGAAAGAATAGATTTTAAACTAAATCAGAACTAGAATTAATGTATACACTTTTACAAGTAGTATTTGTTATGTTGTCATTATAATGAGTGTATTGGAGGTTGGTTGGTATGGTGGTAGTACTAGTTTAACATTAATCACTGGCATTTATCAGCGTCTTTTAATTCACATAGACAACATATATAAGTTTAAACAAACTACATTTTCTTAAAGTTAACCCATGAAACAAATCAGACATTACCATTCCTCATCGGGGTTTTGAGGAGGCGGGATTGGTGACGAGCTACCTCTTTCCTCATCATCTCTCTCCATCTCCCTTTGTGCAAACGTCTCTTTCTTTTTGTCAATAATCTTCTGGGTGAAATCCACAAGAAACAGTCCCTCCGTCTCTTCATCTGATGCATTACAAGACCAGTTAAATACAAAGTAAATACACTTCCTCGTACAGATAAATATCAGGCAGGTTTTATTCTTCTTAACGTCATCACTAACCTGGAAAGTCTCCTTTTGTCATCTGTTCATAAAGTCTGGCCTTCTCCTCCAACTTACGCCTGTTTTGAGAAGAGAAATGAGGAGTTAAAGGTTTTGGTAACTTGTGTGTTACAACAGTACATTGTCTGTATTATTGAACCCACCTGGATGTATCCAGGCTGTTCTGCTCTTCAGCCAGCTGCTCTGCATCTTTCTCAGCTCTTGCTGAAACACCAGCATTTTGTTTACTCCAGATATTTGGTTTCTACACAGGAACATGAAGAGAAAGTTAGAGAGCTCAATCTATGTTTAAACAAGCTAGTAAAAAACAAAAACAAACGAACAAAAACTCCTAAAATCAGTCATACTGTACCTTAACTGTGGATTTTGTTTTAAATGCAGCACCAGTAGTTTCTTGCCCAAGTTTCTGCTGTTTAAACTGCTCCTGTTTCCTGTAGAGTTCAGCTTTAAGGTCCACTAGCTGAAAGAAACAAAACGGTAAGGAAATATGAGTTTTATGGATTTGTTATTTCGCAGCTAACAACTCGGTGTGTGCTAACTATACTGAATATATAGAAATACTTCTCTTCTGGATCTGGGACGATGTTTCAGCCATCAGGGTTCATATGGTGGACATACAGTAAAAGCAATAATAGAGTTTAACAGGTCAAAGCACAGTTCATAGTATATTTGTGTAGGTAAATAGAGCCTACATTGAACACCTTTTAACCGCCTCTTAGTCAGAAAATGTGTAGAACTGGGAAATTGAGTAATGAACAGTTTTAATGTGATATCCATGCAACCGAGTTGTTAGCAACCAACAGCCTGACTGAAAGTTAGCTAATGCTAGCGGATTATATCTTTTAAACAAACGTCAGATCGCCACAACGACTATCAGTTAAATAGTTGTGACGCTGCTCTTCAATACAACTCACCGATGAAGCCGTCACCGCAAAGGGTTTCTTCTTCTTATCCATGATTATTAAATGTTTACTTCAGATTCTTCACAGTGCTGCTGTGGCCGAGTTTAACTTCTTCTTCGTTGGTGTTTCTTTCGCTGCCACATTATCTCTTGACCGCCATCTACTGGTGTCTGCCTCAAACTGCCACAATCCGGCACAGCTCATCTTCATTTTATTTTTTTTAATATCAGTCCTGTTGGAAGTCTTCTGGCTCATTTCAGTCTCATCTGCAGCTTTGAGTTGCAAAATGACTGACCTGAGCTTCGTCTACGTGAAGGAAAACACAGACTGCATACACAATTAGACAGTAAAAGCTGTGCAGCATCCTGTTCAGTTTCCCTGTTTTTTTGTGATCATTTGCAAAAAAAAAAAAAAAAATGGAAATGCTTTGTAATATTGATCCGGAAATTCTCGTGGTGGATCAGCCTCTTCATGGCTAATTTTACCTCAGTCTGCCACTCCTCCCTCTGTTTTACTCAATGCATAGTTATTGATATAGTAGGTCCTCTCAGCGGGAGTTTTAAGTCGATGTTACATCAAGAGCTTTGACCTTCAACATTGAGCAATATTTAGAAAATAAAACATTGCACTATACACTTGGACCAGTATTAGATTACAAAATGTCATCTCAAAGATAAACAGAGTAACACATGTAGTATGCATGAGCCTTTACATATCAATAATTATTGATTAAAAAATTGAAAATCCAATTTTAAACATCTTCATTTTACAGATGCCAAGAACTCAAACCATTGATTTTATGAGGGCCTGTATTTGCTATGCCATTAGCTGAAGCACTTTAAGATTTGGCTGAAATGAAAAGTGCAATACAAATAAAATGTATTGTTATTATTATGTTACAGCTTTTGAAGAGAATGAAATGTCATAATAAACTGAGAACAAAGATATGTTCTGAACATAAGC
Source organism: Amphiprion ocellaris (assembly GCF_022539595.1). Lineage (NCBI taxonomy): Eukaryota > Metazoa > Chordata > Actinopteri > Pomacentridae > Amphiprion > Amphiprion ocellaris. The sequence goes on along the minus strand of NC_072770.1, from coordinate 25,908,407 downwards.
TAAGGATGCATGGACTTTAATTTATAATAAACCTACAACAGAAATGCAGTCTCTTACAGCACTGCACACATTGTAATCTCATAAAGACGCAAACAGTGGAAAGTTATGTTTTTACAAAATGGCTGCAGAACATGTTGGTTTTTTTTTTTTTTTAAATCAAATAAAAATTTGCTGGTTCAGTTCTAAAAGTCAAATTCTTTGGTTTTATTTATTTCAGCCATATTAAAGGTACATTTCTCTACTGCTTTAATATCAACTTAGTAATATAATCTTGTTGATATAAAGTCTGTTTTCTCTGAGTAAACACATTTAGAGATAAGTTCCATGTCCTGTTTATTGCTTGTCTGGGAGTCCAGTCTTGTAATGTTGCTATGCAGGCTCACAATAGCCTGAATTAGTCTGAATTATCAATATCCCTGTGACTGTGATACCCCACGGAATAGATAAGATGATCTGTAGGCCTGATATTTGGTCACAACAGAGAAATGTCCACTTTCTAATCAGTTTAAACATTTGAACAGTCCTGTGCTACCAAGATATGGCAGCAAGAATACTTGTTACTATCATGTTTGATGTGTTTGTAAACCAACATGGGCAGTTATATAAAGGTATGAAGCCAGAGTCTCCCTAACAAAGCTGGTTATTTTGAGGGATATTGAACAGAGTCAGTATCGGATTAGATTTTTAATCATTTAACTCTGGTAGGTTTCTTTGTCACCTTGTGTGCAGCTGGTCTGGCAGTGCAGGTTTTTAATTATTCCACCATGTTTATGAAAAGAAACACTTGTATGCTGGCTTTTCTACTGTGTTGTTTGACCTTGTGGAGCAAGTCAGCGAGTGCAGGCTCCAGCTTTCTCAGCCCTTCACAAAAACCCCAGGTAAGATACTTTCTGCCTGATAGTCCTCAAACAAAACATAAAAGGAAATCAAGAAGGCGAGTCTGAGTTTGTTTGTTGTGTGGTTGATATGTGTCTTCAACTTTGATTCTTTTGCTTGTAATACTGAAGCCGATATACATCAACACTGAATTGTTCATTTGTTTAGAACCAAGGATATAACTAGTCCATCTAAACTCATTCCATCCTGATGGGTCCATTTTATATTTGTCAAATTTCAAAAAAGCTATGTTATTTATAATAATTGCTTTAACAACCAATAATTAAACAAATACTCCCCCTTTTATCACATCTTTATGTAATTAAGTTATCTTTTATGGCATCTGAATGGACTCGAAGTATTTTTGTCAGTCTGCAGGATTTTTTTTCTCCTGTTATGGCACTGAAACTTAAAAATCTGCTAGATGGAATAAAAAAAAAATAATTCCAAATGGCAAAATACTACTTTAAACTTCAAACAGTTACTGCATTGTATACTACAGGTTATCAAAACCTGTGAATTAGGTTACTCTCCTTGACTTCAAAGTGAGCCTGACTTGGTTGCAGTTGTGAAATGTATCTTGTTTTGTATCTCAGAACAGGGGGAAGTCCCCCAGAGTCGGTCGCCAGGCCATGGAGGAGAACATTCCACCCACTGACGACAACCATGTCACAGTGAGTGGAAAAAATGTTCACGACAAAAGGCCCACTACACAAAAATCATCACTCTAACCCAACGGTCTTTCTGTCCTTGGAGTAGATCAGTGCCCCCTTTAAAATTGGCATCACCATCAGTGAAGATGACTTGGATGAGTACCGGGTCATACTGCAGGAGATCGTGCAGCATCTGCTGGGAAGTTCAGAGACTTCAGGTTGGTCTACTTGTTCTGTTTTACACAATAAAAATATGTTTCCCTTTTGCCGGTTTGTATAGTAGTAATAACCTTTCACATATTGTTTTCTTTTTGTTTCAGGATGGTTGTCAGTCCCTTAAAGATCTTGGACATGAATGTCAAACATACTGTCTCAATGCCCTTAAATGTCAGCTTTATTAGATAGTGATCATTAAAATACAAGTGAAAATATGTGGCAGTGGCCTGTAGAAATGCTGGTTTAATTTCCTAAAAAGCTTTATGTGTTGTGTAGTTCAAGGCTCAGATGTTATACAAATACCTGATATTCAAGGTTTGACAAACTGAAACTGCTAGCCAGGTGAAATCATGTGTAAAAGTTGACAAAACAACCATGATCATCAGCTTTCAGCCTCATCATCAGTGATGGAGTTGGTTCAGCTATTATTGTCACAGAATATCCTTATATAAAGCTTGAGTTAAATTTGTCAAACCACTATTTTGTATTAATTTCCAAGCTGAAATGTGTACAGCTATAATGAAATAAATGTCTCTTGAACATTCATCATTGAGTTGAACCTATTTTTAAAGCTCCTGTGTGAGCAGATTAGTGACTCATATCCAAACCTGTATGATGATCTAATGTTATTCAGCATTAGAACTAACCAGTGCACACCAGTATAGACAATACTGCAAAATAAATAATTAACCTTTTATCTTCCATCTCGTCACTCATGGAGTCTTAAAAAAATATCAAGGAACTACGAAGGCATGTTTAGGAATAAGCTTTCTTCTCTTCAATGTGGTGATAAAAATGTGACTTCTTGGTTTTATAGTTGTGACACACCTCTATAAAAAATAACCACTGAGCGTCAGCCATTTATCGCTGGAATGAATTACATGTTTGTGAGAAATGGTAGAGTCATGGTTTAACTATGTTCTGAGGGTCTGTACCTTTGCAACTACAACCACAGGCCTGAATGTTGTTTTATTCACTTTAAGAAACACAGAATCACTAACTTAGAAAAACAAGGCTGGAAAACATCCTGCCCAAACCTCAGTAACTAGGTCACACAGAGAAAAGTACACACTGCGTGATGCTCTTGTCTGTCCTTCAATCCACATTAAAGCCTTTAATAATGAGGACAGATATAGAGTCACAAACTTAGAGTGCTCTGACCTACATTCTGAAAAGGATAGAAAACAAGGTTTCATTGAGAAACTGGTAAAAATGTGAAATCCATGTATTTTAACCCGTATCTCTTGTCAAACCTTATATACAAGAGACACATCTACCCATCTACCACTAATGCAGTCCCTGGATGGCCTCTTCCAACCACCAGAGAATGTCACATGGCTAATCAATCTCAAAACAAAAAGCACTCAAGCCAAATGTGTGACGACCAAGGTGCTACTGAAGCAAGCTAATAGAGCCGTCTTACAGCCACTTCCTTTCCTTAATAAAGAATCAGCTTTGTTCGAACACCAAACATGTTTGCTTCATCGTATAAGAATCCGATTTTACATCTCCATGCTCTCTTTCATCAGCACTTGTGTTTGCATTAAGGAGCAATTCAACAAAACATATATGAAAAATACAGAATCACAAGTGAAGGCTTTTAAAATGCCCCCAGTGCATCAAACCAAACTAAACACAGCAGAAACCACACAAACATCCAGACAAGTTAGAAAAGGTAATGTCAACTATTGAAACATGAAATTAATTCGCATGAACAATGACATAAAATATGATCTATTTGACAGAAGGCGCTTTCAGTTTCTGTTTTTCTGCTTTGGATTCTTTGAAGATCAATTTTTGAGTCTTTGAGATTGTTTAAGCAACATTACGCCTCCACACTCTACTGCTGATCACGAAGGACTGGTCAAACAACAAAAAACAAAATCCACAAAAAACACAACAGCCCGATTCTGGTTACCTGTCTCGCTAGTTTTTACACACTGAAGATCATATACCGTACAGCTGAGTGGTGTTGTTTCGGATGGTGTCCAGGACCGTGGCCATGTCTTTCCCCTTCAGCAGACTCAGCTCCTGCAGAGTGTGGATGCCCATTCCGGGATGTGAAAACCGACAGACACCTTTACCGACCTGTTCAGAGTGAGACAAGCAGAGCAATGGTTAACAGTAGCCCGCTTGCAGGGAGTACCTCATATAGAACAAGACAGGGATTAACACAAATGTCTGATTGATACAGGTTTTTTGAACACCACATTAATGATGATTTTGGACATGATTTTTTCAGAAATTATTAAGATCAAGTCACTAAAAATTCATTTAATACACAGTTCCTTTTAAGGGTGCTGTCTGAAGTTCTGAAGATACACTTCTGATATTTAACAAGTTCACATATTAAGATAGTTAGCTCTTTCCTGGATACAAGTGCAAACGAGTATCAACAGGACACTGTGCACTGGACACACTGGAGTAGTGTTTTGGTGGATCGGTCCAAGCAACTTTGTTGGTTTCCTATTAACAGAGCGAGGATTGTGTGAGAAAATATTCACTTAATATGAGTAACAATGTATTGGATTAGAATTGCATGCTCTACCTTTAAGGGAATTAGTGACACCTTAAGGGAAAAGGGAAAACTCAAGGACTCATTTATCACTAAGATTAGCAACCACAATTATTTTAGAGCTGGCAAGAAGTTTTCAGATTATTGCTGATATTAGAGCAGTGTTGTAGATTTTCACACCTGTCTTGGCAGGAAATATGGTGCATCTGTCTCCAACACAATGCGATTCAGAGGAATCTGGCGGACAGCATTTCGGGCGTTGGTGGCGCTGGAATAGGTGATGATGGCTGTGAAGCCCACATATAGGTTGGGGAACTCTGTCAGGAAGGGCTCAATCACTGGATAGCTGTTTGTGAAACAGTGCCTGGAAACCGCACAAGTAATCAAGAAAGAAGGTTCACAGATTAAGTGGTACAGGTCTCTAAACCCTCAAGGTTTCAGTCCTAATTGATGTGGTGAAAATTTGCAAAAATGAACCGCAGACAAAAATGAGTAAAATGGCTGATAGCCTGTCAACATGAACCACAGTGACAAATGCACCTTCTCCAACATCTTTTTAGAGGGAGTTACTGTAAATAAAGCAAAGAGAAAAGGTGCAGTCATGTGACATTTCCATTCATCTTCACTTCAAACTACTACACAGAGAGATAATTACTAAAAGAAATGATTAATACAGTAAGGTTTCAACCATATTTTATCAAAATTTATGAGAATCTTCATCAGATTCTCAGAAATTTTGAGCATTTCATGAGAATCTTTAGAACTTTACACTGACAAGGTGATAAACAAAATGCAAAATGAATAAATACTAATGTAAAAGTGCAGAATGAGAAAAATAAGTCACAGTGATTTTAGTCAACACACACCTGTGAATTTTATATTCCCTGGGAACGCACTTCTTCATGATTGTCAGCAGGTCATCGTCTGCATCCCTACAGTGAATCACCAGAGGCTTCTGCATAGCCACAGCCAAACGCAGCTGACGCTCAAACACCTTTACATAGCAGCAAAGAAACAAAACAAGCATTGTGACATTTTTCACTCACAATACACAAAATATTTCTAAACAATAAATATCTGAACAGTTATCAGATTACAAAGTTATATTTAAATCAGACCATGTCAAATTACCTCTTTTTGCTTGGAGGGTTCAGTGAAGTTTTTGTGAGAGTAGTCTAGCCCCATCTCACCAAATGCCACAGCTTTTGGATGCCTCATTGCTGTCAGTATATCTTGTTCTTGAATGCTTGAATAGTTTCTGGCAAAGTGGGGGTGGCACCCAAACGCCCCCCATACCATGTCCTCAGCCAGCAGATGTTCCCACAGGGCCTCCTTCACCATGACATCAGGGTTGCAGAAGTCCGTAATACAGCCTTGAAACTGTGGAGGGAAGCTGTTATGATAAAACCGTTTAAAGCTGCTGAATGTCCCACAAAAGCCAAGTTTCCCATAGAGCATGTCTAGATGGCAGTGTGTGTCTATGAAACCGGCTTGAGTGTCCTGGTGGGGGTAACTAGTCCACAAAGGTTTTTCTCCCAAGGACAATCTTTTTTTAGGACCGCAGCCACGAGTAAAGGAGTTGGTGGGGTAACGCAGGGAAAAGCTACCTTCTGGCTGTGCGTGTGAGGTTGCAGAGGGAAAGTAGGGATATGATAGTCTTCTGTTTGAGTTTGGTGGCAAAGCAAAGGGATCTGACAACGAGGACATAGTGCTGAATGAGGACAAATTCTCAGTCTTAACCCTGGACGTCTCTGAAGGGCCCATGTTTGGAAGGTGAGGCTGCTTGAACGAGACATAAACTGTCCTCTGTGGGGATGAGGAAGACATCAATTTGTCTTTAACCCCTGCTTGGATGGCCCAAGTGGTTTCAGGTGAAGTTGCAGCTCCCTGGGTATTCACTAAAGGAGTGTGGTTTCCCTGGCTGCCCTGTCGAGTTGTGAAATAAGGCAAAGTGTCTGAAATATACTCCGGCCCAGGGAGGGATGAGTCACAGTCCTTAGCTTTCACTTGATTTTCTTGAGCAAGTATCTCATCTCGGGATGCTGTCTCTATGAATGCAGGGTTCTTGACAACACATTTCTTGAGTGAATCCTCTCCTTTCAGCACAAAACTCTGAAAAGAATTAACATGAACAAATATCTATATTCCATTAGCTTGTATTCCTCAAAGGTTTGATAATAATTCTACAGTCTTTACAACTGTAGAACAATTTCTTACTTACAAAGAGTAAAAATAAACCAGCAAAATTAACTTATATAAAATCACAGTTACAAATAAAAGCTGATATGGAACTCAGACATTCCAAGTTTTTTTTATTTATTTATATATATATATATATATATATATATATGCGCAACTAAAAGGATAGGTCCTCTGGTAATACTTACAGCCGTCTTGGTCTCTGAGCTGTCATCTTGGATGTGTGTGTCCTCAGTAACCCGAACGGGGGACCGATGATGTTCTCTGACAGTGTCATTGTCCTCGAATTCCCTATCAAGTCTGACTGACAAGCAGGTAATATCCACAGTTTTTCTCTCAAGTTGTGTTGGACTGGGTACTTCATTGGGTACGGATGAAGATACAAGTGACAAGGATTTTCTGGAAGAGTCAGTCCTGGGGCTATTAGCTAAGCTGCTCCTTGCCCTTGTGCTGTCCATAGCTGCAATGAACGTCTTCCAGCAGATAGCCTTTGAGGCCTCCTCAGGTGTCCTCTTTGTCTTTTTCAGCACGATCGACTGAGAAGAAGGTGGTGATAAATCCTGACTCTTTATGGATTCCAGCTGTTTGGGTGAGTTTTTCCTTGGTTTGTCCTGTGCCAAAACAGATTAATTTAAATAAAGCTTTTTTTATTAGAAATAAACAGCTTTCACATTTAAAACTCCAGTTAAAAACACAATGAATGTGCCATTAAACGACAAGCATGTCACAATTTACAGTAAAACTTACTTTTAAAGTTTTACATGTTTCAAATTTACTCTTAGAAAGCTTCCTAAGTTTGACTTTGCCTACAGAGGGCACACTTCCATCAAGCACCTCCACTTTTCTCTTGGGAGTGTCCAGACTCAGTTCTCCAAGGCCTTTGGATGCTGGAGAATCACTGAAGGGCAAAGACTTTGAATCTTCATTCTGCGCTATATTCCAGCGAGAGGGTGTGTCTGAGTCAGTATTTCTGTCCTGAAGATGTGTGGGTGAGCTGACAGCACTTCGGAGCCACTTAAACTTCAGCTTCCTTCTGCTGCCATCCATGTCTGAGATCCTAATCCCACATGCAATTAGAAAAGGAATTATCTGATCTGTGTGAGCATCAAGCTGGTCCTCTGAGGAACAAGTCAAGAAATGCAATTTTCATGAACTGCATTTTTTTTCTAGAGATCAGATTTGGACACAAGAGTGACAGTACAATTGCTGTCATGACAACTAAACAGTGGAATTCACAATACCACATTGCTAATTCTGTAATTTTTAATAAAACATCAGTTATAAACAACCTTTTCAAACTGGCTTTATCTGACTTTTATGATTTAAATGTTATGGATTTACTTTTACTGCATGATATTGTTCCTCATGTCTGTCAAAGCAATTTGGAACTATGGTTAGAAAAAATTGCAAATCTAAGTTAAAATCATTTTTATATTTGCAAAAGTGTAACTAATAGAACAAAGCAGATGAATGCCCCAGAGCCCATGTTTTCCAGTCTGGTTTATTGTCATCTGATGAACTGCAACTTTGTGTCGCAATGTGGGGATTTGCATGTCACAAGGTGCGTTTTGCTTTAATACCCGACCTTGAGACCCTGTCATAAGAGGAACGCTATGGAAAATGTAGTCTTCAGTAATACATTACATCATCTCAAACTTTACTTACAATGTGCATATTCTTGCAACAGACAATAATGTTCACAAAGAAGCCCAGCAGGTTAAGCTGGCCTTGGGTAGTCTACCTCCACAACAAAGTACTGATTATGCATACTGCTGCTGAACAATGTACTTGTACTACACACAAAAAACACTGTAACTTGCCACACGTATTCTTTAGATATTAATGATTTCATTCTTTTAGTTTACACTCAAGGGAATATAACAGCAGATTCTCATGTCTCTAGGCATCAAACTATATCAAGAATCATTTTTTTTCTCCTTTCCACATTGTCCAGACTTGAACATTATAGAAGCTGTAAGGGATCATGTCGACAGAAAGCAAAATTGCAAAGGCAAAGACTAAAGGCAAACTCTGGCAAGTGCTGAAGATATTACTTCACAAAACTTTGAGATTAATCCAAAGACAGTTCAAAATGTGAGGAGGTGTAAAAAGAAGTGCAAAAATAAGTCTCATGAAATGGTGACTTTAGCCTGTGGAAGCCTTTTTGTTTTCATTTTGTTTGTTTGTTTTTGTACGGTGCAGAAATGCATTGTATATTCTAGTTGTATTTTGATACACTGATGGGTAAATGTTTATATATGGCCATTAAAACCTTTAAAAAAAAAAAAAAAAAACCTAAAGGTGGCAGAGCATTTTCTCTGTCCTGTATTACATTAACTCTCATCTGAAGACGTGTCAAAATTAATTTTGAAAATAAATTTGAGGTGATGACAGTCAAATCATCAAATCGATAGTCTAAATAAAAATTTAGGCACCGTTTTAGTGGTTTAGAAACGCAGTGTTTGGTGGCCGTGGAGGTCAATATACCGTATGACCGAGCCTCGGAAGAAAAAGCGCCCAAAGTACACGACCTCTGCTGGGAGACATTTTGGCACAAACTAATGTCGCTAAGTAGCACATTCACATTAGCCAGTTAGCTACTAATGTTAGCTAACATTACACAAGGCAACTCAAAAAGTTGTAACTACAAACAGACGTTTAATGGCCGCCATTATTAATCACTGATATAGTTAGCTGGCAACCTCGTTAGCCCGAACTTGTTGAGTTTGGTTACCTTTTCCAGCAGAAGTAGAAGCAGCTACGGCCAACGATCCGTGATGAACCAGTTAGCCTGTCTGTACCCAGTAGCTTAAACAAGTTCTGCCGAAACCGCGTTTTTGAACAAAAACTGATGAGTAAAACGTTAAATTGTCGGGTATAATATTTTGCCGATATAACGGTTTTATTTTACCATGAACCGCTAGATAGCGGGTAACGTTTCTGACCGTTTGAACCTAACTTGCGAACAGATGGAAATCTCGCGAGATTAATATTATCAACGAGATTTAACAACTGAGCCGAACCTTTAAACAGCTCATGGCGGAATCTACTGTCAATAAGACAAACAAACAAATAAACAGGGAAGCAAACAGAGAAATCCTAATACAGCCATGCAATAAACATAGGCGATGCATTGCTTGGAATATCATGAAATCTGGTAACAAAATTTACACTGAACAAAATTAGAAATGCAGCATGCAAATGGTCTTCTTTTCTGGCTTAAAGAAAAAAAAACAAAAAACAAAAACGAATTTCTATCGTTATGGTGAGAAAAGGGCTACTTTTGGTGCACACACCAGCTTTGGATAGACATAGATTCTGTGCCCCAGAATATCAACTTAGCCAAGTTCTTCAGGAAGAGTGAAACAAAAATGCTTTCCCCCCATGCTCTTAAAAGAATGGATAAAATTTAATAAAATATATCATGCTGTGTTAATATTCCTGGTAATTAAAAAAATGCAGAAAGACATTGGAGTAAAGGGTGTCTGTGTACATAGGTCCTGCTGTGCTCAGCCATTCACTCTTCCAGATGTTCACAACAAGACTTGAGACAAACTAACTGAGGCACATTTATGTATGTAACACACCTTGTTTAATTTTTGTTTGCTTTGCATACATTAAAACTTTACAAGTAATTCAAAACATGCTTCAAACTGTGAAAACAGAAAAGGTATATTATTTAACGACATGGAGTCAAAATAAAAGTGACAAACACAACAGAAGGCAAAAGAAAATATAAGATTTAAGTCTGCTTAAAAGGCAAATGTTGTAACTGTCAATAAATTTCACTTTCCTATACCAAAAACTCCAAGCTATACTGTGAATGTGATAAAGATTTAATCATTGTAAGAACCTTCTAGAACAGTTCCCCTTTAGATTTTTGCAGTGTTTGTTTACTCAGCTACTGTAGTTACACCACAAAATACATTATTGCAGTTGCTGCAAATGTTTTATTCTAAGTTTTATTCATTCATAACGAAAACATTTTCACACTCAAGGAAAAATCGTTCTTCAAGAAATTATGTCTTCCCAGCTTTGTAAGAGTGTACCGGCTCCTGTTTCACATAATTGAAACAAATCTGAACAGAAAGTTAAAAATCTTTCAGTAACAATTAGATTCTTGGTAATCCCAGACAGGTCTTATATGTACCCAAGCTGTATCTTTTACCTAGAGGGGAGAAATAAAATGCTTCGGTCATCATCTATCATTGTCCTTCTTTGTAACACTACTTGTAATATATCAGTTCTGAGAACTGAAGAAGCCTCTTGGATGAGAGGTGAAACGTCTTCAAGGAACCTTCTTAAAGTCCAGTTGGATTGATTTAAACAACTTTGGATAACCATGACCTGGATGAATGAGAAACTACACAGACTACTTGTAATATACAATTAAATTTAGGTGTTTGCATTCATTTTATGAGCAGCAAAAGATGTTGATTATCCGTTGTAGACATCATCTGCTGTATACAGGTGCAATGATTTTATTAACTCTATAATATGGCAGCAAAAATGAAATGTGCGGAATGGCAGGTGTATTTTGGATAGATGAGTGATGCTCCAAAGTTAGAAGGCTGCAGGGAATGAAAGAGCATTTCTGCAAATGATTGTTGGTGATTTCTGTAAGTTTCAACATTTTAAAGGTTGAGTAGAGTGAATCGGATGAGCAGGACAAGCAATAAAAGAGATACAGGTTATAAATTGCTCTCTACTCCAAACCACAGCTGCATAAAAATGTCACACTAAGCCGATTCTTACTGCATATGTGACATTTTGCAGCAGCCAGAGGTCAGATCAGTACCTACCCGCTGAGCCCTTTTTCTCCATAAGCCAGTAGCAGAAACCTCTCCTGGCGCGGTCGTTGAACACATTCCTGTACTGAGGCATGTTTTGAGGGGAGAAACTGGGTTTTGATGCATCTAATGAAAGAGATTAATTAGTGATGCAGAAGGAAAGCCAATTATAAAACTAAGAATTTGGCAACAAGTCTAACATGGTACCTACTGTATGCTCGCACCATGGAGGGAACAGGTTCATTAGCTGCAGTTTCAGTCAGAGGAGGTAGCAGGTTGCTGCCGGTGGTGCAGTGTAGAGTAGGTTTCCCGTCATGGGATTCATACACTGAGACATATAATGAAACCATGTTATAGACAGACGTTGCTTTGTGTTTTCTGAATCTAATATCGTATAATTCTCACAAACCTGCATCTTTTAACAAGGAAGCTGGAAGGGATGCAAGATAAACTGGTACCTAGGAGGGAATAACTGTGCATAGTATGACAATATAAAGCAATTTATGATTTTTTTTACACTGCATACGTCTCTGTAAGTGGAAGACTTTTTCTTTTGTTCTTACCGTTGTTTTCATTTTGCTCCAGTGATCAGTCTGGAGTTGTGGAAACATGACCGGATGAGTCGGTGGCCAAAACGTCATGCTGGTGATGAAAACAGGAGGATCATGAAAAACACATCCAGGACGTGTGTGTGAAAGCTCTCGACAGTGACAGAGGACTTACAGCTCTCGCCTGAAGCGACTCGAGTCCCATTCTTTCCTCTTCTCTCCTCCCTGCATGTTCCTGATATTGCTGCACCCGGCTGAACTCGTCTCACACACACCAAGATGGGTTTTGTTACTTAGTCGCTTAGCAACATGTTTGGCAAGAGTGTCCCTGCTGCGTAAACTAATGCTGGTTTTAATTTTAGGTTATGACATACCATTTGTAATGGACATCTTTCTGTAGTTTGTCAGGGACCTTGCACAAATGCTTAACATACGTTCATTCAGCTTGTACCAATGCTGATATATTACACCTGGTATTTTATGGCCACTGCAACAGCATGATATGCCTTTAAAAAACAAAAGAAGACATACTGTTCTTCTGCGTGTTGTTGAATCTGTTTATTTTATATTACAAAGATAAATGAAAAATAAGTTGAAATAAAATGTATTGTCATGTGCTTGACATCAGCAAGTAATTCTTACATTATATATCAGAAGATCAAATGATTAAATACACTCTCAGATACATCCAACTGACTCATTCCAACATCCCAGTATAGTCTTTAAGTTCAGTGGTTTGGTCATTTCACTATCAATGTCAAAATATTTGCTGCACTTAAAGGCTGAACAAAAAGAAACACCCTTTGAAGAACATTTTAACCAGTCACAAATCAATCTGTAATTTATTTATCATGTAAATAAACAGTGTTGGGGTCACGTGTTACTGTAATCTCAAAAAAAATTGTCTGAAATGCAGTAATGTAATGCAACACTGTTCCAAAAATCAGTAATCACACTGTAGTTATTCCTAATATTTTGAGGCAGTACAGCCTACTGATAGTTGTCACAACATTTTTCTGTAAAGTGCTCTTTAGGATGGTTTTCACCAACTTTACAGTTAGATTTGTGGTAATACTTTATGAAAGATAAAACAAAGATCTTTTGCATGTTCCTCTTATTAAAACAAGAATTTGCGCAGATATGTGGGCAAATGAAACGCTAACTGTTATACTGGCAACTAACTGGCAGCTAGTTCCCAATGCATCGCAGGCGATGTTGCGGAGTAAGGCAAAAGTAATGTCATTAGTCCTGAAATGAATTACTTTCTACAGGGAGTAAATAAGTAATTCATTAACTGCATTACTTGTTTTGAGTAATGACCCCAAGACTGTAAACAATGGAAATAGTTCAGAAACAGCAGCCATCTATGAATGAAAAGCAGAGGGGCAGAAGAACAAAAGAAGAGAAGAATAACAAAGCACGTTTTCTGTTAGAAATTAGCTGCAAGACTTTAGAAGATTCTGTCCAGTCAACAGAAGTGTTGAAATAAAATCAGCAGGCACATTTCTGACATTTACAACAGTCTCACCAAAAGTCTGCTCCTACCACTCAATCATTTCCCTGCTTTAAAGTGCCAAAGTTAAACCCTGCTGATAATTTCCAAAAACATCTTTGAGGGCTGTACTATGAAGCCAGATTGGTGGGTTAGTGATGTATGTTGAGCCCAAAGTCAGAGTTTTCAGTGTAATGAAGATGGCTGTCTTTTAACCAGCTACATCACCATGGCAACTGATGCTGGACACTTAACATGCTTTGGAGGAGGTTATAGTCAGAGTTTGGGATTTAAATTGGTTGTAAGAAGCATCTCACTTTAAGCAAATTGTTTTCTGATGATGCAGATTCTCAGTTTAGGGAAAATCTGCAAACCTGTTAGCTGTGTTGAACGAAGCCATGCAGCTGTAGTAAACTGTATGCACTGCTTTGCCAGAAGGACCTAGAGACACAGAGAACATAAACACAGTTTTATATTTGGTCCTGATATGTTACTAAGTAAGTTTTACACTGCAGCGAATGAGGCAGATTAGAAAAGAGGAAAGTTTATTGGTATTTACCACAGACAAAATTCAATCGGCAAAATCAGTTTCACTTTCATTTGGCCAAAAATGAAAGTGATTGCAATACATCCATTACTGGATAGCGTCAGAAAAAAATGCCCTTCTTAAATATCATGTATCTGTTAAGTTTGACATTTAACTCTAATGTGTAGCCATTGTGTTAGAAACTAGCAGCATTAAACGCCCCCTTTAAGTTACAGTCTGAAGAAGGCAGTTTGGGTTAACAAAGCAAGCTGATAACAGCCATCATGACTGACAATTTTAACAACTGGGGTTTTCAGATTTGTACAGCCAGTTAACACAAAGTCTGGCTATGTTAAACTTGTTTCATAGTACATCCCTCTGCTGAACTTAGCAGCTAAGATATCAAAGATGTCTTGGAGGAGAGCTGTGCACTTAGCTGAATTAGGTAGGATAACCTTTAAGCATTCCCAATAAGAATAATTGAATAATAACTCTTACTGAAAGGTAAAAGCAACCCTTTTTTTTCTGCTGACAAAGGCAATTCCTGAGGCCACTGAGTGAAGCTGTCTGTCGTTTGCAGCAAATGTAAGACTTTACAGGAGCTGCGACTCTTCCAAGAAGTGACACCAGCATTGATTCTTATTTCACAAGCTCTCAACTCTTTACTTTCTATGACTGTACAATACAGTATTACTGTCGTTATGTAATAAATATCCATCATTCCTCCTGGTTTTGCATCCTCTCCAGCAGATGCTGCTCTACTCGCTGGTTTATGCGGCGGAGATCTTTCAACACACTGGGTTTATCTTCAAGCTCCTCGTGGAGACAGCGTGCTATTTCCAACCTCCTATAGTCTTCTGGTCGCACGAGACGCCGAATAACCTGAAGAGCACGATCCTTGAGAGTGTAGACTGTACAAATCAAATAAATGTTTGTCAAAAGGTTAGAAAGTTTTGTCAATTCATCAATTTACAGGCAAACTCATGACATTTCCATTTATCAACATTTCTGATGCAAAGAAAGCTTTGGCGGAATCAAAAATTATGAAAAACAAAGTCCCTAAATCAAAACACCTGTCAAGCTATTTTTTCTGGTTTTGTCCTGTAGCATTTTAAAAATGGTGGAAGGTGAAACAATGTTCACATCAAAAGCTGTAGATTATCCTGTGTACTGAGGAGTGTGTTTTTGTACAGGATTTCTGTGCTGTCATGTAATATCTGGATACTTTTTACAGCACCCTGATCAACAGCAGTTTGACAGCCTTTCAAAATACACAAATATGATCAGTTTGGGTATTTCCTGCCAGCCATGTGTGCTCAGACAGTCTACAGTGAAATTGGCTTATTCCACATTCGATTATAAATGCATTTCAATACAAGTATTTGAGGCTGTTTGATTTTATCTCACCTGGTAAAGTGATACTAACAAACAGAGCATTTTCAGCCTCTTCTGGCTTAGGAACAAGCAGCTCTTTGCAGTTCCCCCTCAAAGGCTCATCAGTCTCTGCATCTCTGAACATCCACGGGTGACCTGGGAGGAACACAAACATAAAATATCTTTTTTAAACATCTTTTTGTTGGCAGCATTACACCGTGACATATTGTCTCTCTCAACTGCCATCAAAGCCACAAGACTTTTACAGTTGATGTTATCAGATGACACATTTCATTGGTTCACAGCTGACAGGGGAGCACTCACAGAGTTTGTAACTGTTTTCAAAGTGCTACATTCAGGTTACATTTAAATATGACATATAAAGATGTCTGACTGTCTTCAGTAAAACAAAAACAACAGAAGGGAATATTGCTGTACCAGTCAGTCAACATATAAATTGTACATGTCCTGAAATTGTCCCACAACAAAGGACAATTGCTTAACTAAACTTTGACAGTGTGCTGCATCTGCCCTTAAGTTGAAGCATCTGCAAGATCTGTGTCAGATTGTGCAGGTGGAGCTATCAGAGGTTGTAGTGTGAATAGTAATAATAAATAGTGTTGTTTGAGGTGCCAAACTTGCAGAAATAGCATTGTTGTTGCTGTTTGTTTTAATTGAAACTCACATTTCTGAGAATTAAACTAACACTTGGCATAACACCACACGTTAATTAGCATGCTAATATGTTACTTGCAATATGTAAGTGACATACTGGAGAATCTGGCTTACCGACGTAGGTGGTCATCTTTCGACCCGTTCCTGGCCGTATATCCTCATACGCCTGTGGCTCCCCTCGGTAATCTATCCATAACGGCCGGACGAGATACGGGCTGCGGTTACAAAACACAGCATCGACGCGTATCCGACTGTTCAGAGAGCGAACTACGGGGAGAGCCTGCTCTCCCTCCTGAGGCATTGGTGCTATTTATCAGGAAGTCGTTGGCGCAGACAGTATAGCTCTGTAGCTAACACCCGCTAGCAGCTAGCTAAATATTAGCTGTCGTCGACGCAAGAGCCTAATCGAATTGATGATGGCTGTGTTTTTAATTCGATCAAATCAGATGAGTGGATTATAAAAGAGAAACGTCGCAAATAACCAAATAATATCGTAGCGAGGAAACTGTTTCTTGTCGCCTCGTCTCAAGTAGTTTGTTTAGATTCACTCTTCCGGTTTAAAGCTTTGGGACGTCGAACTATTCTGTGCTCTGATTGGTCGACAGAAGTGTGACGACAAGGTGGGCGCAGATGTACGTGTGGTGTAGACCGAGAAGCAAGATTAACTATAGATTTATCTGAACATAAACACAGGAGATCTTGTTAGAGTCTTGTCGCTAAGTTCCATTTAATCTCATTTCAAATACAGACCAGGTCGCTCTGCACTAAGAAGTTTAACATCAAGGCTGGATGACACTGGTGTGATTTGATCATTTGACAAGTCTACTGAACTACTAGCATGTTAAGGGTGCATATTTATGCGATAAGCGTCTTTATTTTTTATTTTCAGCACAAGGCCACATTTCAGAGACAAAAGTTAAGACTAAACTGTCCAACAACATACAAAGCAATCAGGATGATCTTCACTCGTTACACTGTTGTATTTGCACATTTAAGCAACAATGCT
The DNA here is from genome assembly GCF_022539595.1 of Amphiprion ocellaris. Lineage (NCBI taxonomy): Eukaryota > Metazoa > Chordata > Actinopteri > Pomacentridae > Amphiprion > Amphiprion ocellaris. Next base: position 25,891,537 of record NC_072770.1, on the reverse strand, counting down.
ATTGTAATAAAACGCTATTGACAGAGGGTCATTCCGAGGCAAAACTTTTACTTTTTATTTTTTAAGTGGTCTATTTAGCTGATGATAAGTGAAGTCATCATTATTCGTATTGCACATTTAAAGCAGCAGCGAGAATTACTCAGAAATAATTGCCGTCGATTTTTCTTATTAATAGAAATCAAGTCGTTTCCAGATATTCCCATTTGCAAAGAATATAAATAAGACTTGAGTGTTGACGATTTAATGAATATGAGCTCCACCCAGTTTCATCGTCACATAAAACACTGGGGGCACAGCTGTAGACACCTTCCAGACTATTTCCATCCGACAGCAGAGGTTCACTTCACCTTTAATACTATTCTTAAAAGTATCCATAAAGGTAGGTGGGAAAAACACTTTGCCAACGAACCATTTTAAAGCGCTGCCTTGCATTTTATATACGCTTTTAAACTTTTTTTTAAGAATAAGAAGTATTACGCACAGATTGTTCCAAAATTCGGAGTTTTAAAGGACTATAATTAGACTTTCCGCTCTTTTACTCCAGAGTCTTTTCTGGCAAGTCTAAGTTGTGTCCCAACACAATGCGCGCTGTGAATGACAGTTTGTTTGTGGACGCGGAGGATGCGGACAGAGATGAGAGTTTGGCCAAAGTGGAGATCGCGCTGCTCAGTGCCATCTTCGTGAGCGCCGCAATCCTCAACACCGCGCTGCTGCTGATCCTCTGGAGGCAGCGCAAACAGATGACCAGGATGCGCATCTTCGTGTTCCACCTGTGCCTGGCGGACCTGGTGGTCGCTTTCTTCCAGGTGTGTCCGCAGCTCATGTGGGACATCACGGACAGATTCGTGGGTCCAGACCTCGTGTGCCGTGTCGTGAAGTACCTGCAAGTTCTCGGCATGTTTTCGTCCACCTACATGATCGTGGTGATGACGGTCGACAGGTACCAAGCAGTCTGCAACCCGATGGTAAAGTTCCAGCGGACGCGCACAAGATTGAACATCCCGGTGTGCGTGGCGTGGGGGATTTCCCTGCTGGGCAGCTTGCCACAGGTTTTCATTTTCTCACAGGTCGAAGTTGAACCCGGAGTGTTTGACTGCTGGGCTAATTTCATCCAACCATGGGGGCTGCAGACCTACATCACCTGGACCACGCTCGTCATTTTTGTCCTACCGGTCATTACAGTTACTGTTTGTCAAGTGCGCATCTTCAGAGCCATCCAGATCAACCTGTACCAAAAGACCCAACAGCTGGGAAGCGTTGGTGTCCCGCTGCCTTCCCGAGCCAGCGGTGTGGCCGGCATGTCCAAGGCCAGGGTGAAGACACTGAAGATGACGGTGGTCATAGTTCTGGCTTACATCATCTGCTGGGCTCCCTTCTTCACTGTCCAGCTGTGGTCCGCCTGGGACATAAATGCACCTAAAGAAAGTAAGTCACTAAATATTTGTGGTGGATGTTCCGTGTAATTAAACTAAATCCCACTGCAACACTTTTTACTCGTTACGTTTTATCTGTTTTCTAATTATGTAGAATATGAGACTCGACGCATTTGTGCGTATTTACGCACAAATCAGATTCAATATTTGGAGGTGCTAAATGGTTTTTATTTGCAAATGCATGACGCTTTGCTGTCCTCCTGTCATTCCAGCTGCGACTTTCACCATCCTGATGCTGCTGGCCAGCCTGAACAGCTGCGCAAACCCCTGCATTTACCTCCTGTTCAGCGGTCAGTTTCCAAAGAGGCTGGTGACGCTCCTGTGTCGGCGGCATTCCGAAGGTAAAGAGTCGATGCATGAGGAGGCGACGCTGGTCAGCACTTTGTATATGAGCTTCAAGAATGTCTCAGAGTCCAAGTGAGGTCAACGGCGGGCAGAAGAGGAGGAACGCATACAAAGTCTGCGCGCCTCTTGAAGACAATATGCACTTTATGTGTTAGACTGCCTGGCACATGGACATGATGTGCGTCCAGAAACAGTCAACGAAAGCAAATCAGAAATGGGTGACCAGGTGTGAGAACTGAGCTCCAGATGTGGTTGGATTGTGATATCATACATTGGAAAAGAAAAAGTATGGATTCACATGGAACATGATATGAAACTGTGAGACAATTTTGTTGTGATATAAAATATTCTTCACATTTAATAGAAGCTGGATATGAACTTCAGGAGCACTTACGTTTTTTCAGACAACTTCCCTGATTACATTCAGCTGTATTTATTTTGCACAAGTGGGATTTTAGCCAAAGTGTCAGTAATTAAAGTAGGGTATGTTAAGTTATACAACAGTTCTTGGAGTTGAGATAGGGTACTGGACATGTTGCATCTGTAGCTTCATTTTCCAAAGGAAAAGCTGTAAAAAAGAGTGAAAGTGAACACAAATAGAGACATGCTTTTTACAACATGAATATATGACTGCCACAAACATGTTGTTGTGACGTTACTGTATTTAAACACTGTAAAATACATTTGTCAGTTGTGTAAATGTTCCCTGTGGTGAATACTCGTTTTAAAACTACATACTCAGTGAATGTATGTGTAAATATTGTTTATGCTGTAGAACGAGTGTGAAATAAAATCATATTGTCACACCTGCTTTGCCTTTTTACTTGCGTTACATACATATATATTAAAAATGATAGGCGTATTCTTGGAATTTTACATTAACAAAGTAACTGTAAATTTAATACAATTCAAATAAAGGCGAAAATGTAGTTTGCATTCAGCCACTCTGTTGTTTAAACAGGGCTCACATTGTATACATTCTGATGTATCTTTCCATTTATTTTATAGTTGACAGCATGCTATGATAAGACATTAGCCAGACTCAAACGTGCTGTATGTCACACATACCATGAGCATAACCTGCATGGAAACAGAGTGATGAAGAATCTTCACACTCAAAGAGCCGCATCACAAAGGCTGACACAACCTGAAAAATGTGACACATGCTCATGCATGGAATGTGGCCATTTATATTAAGTAGAAGTCAGGATAAATTGTTTTTATCAACGTAAAATAACTCTGGTCAGGACTTGGGCTCAATGCTGAAAATTAGTAATCAGACATCATTTTCTTTCAGCCGTTAGACAATGATAAATCTAATGGTGTATAATGAGAACAGACTGAAAGCAGGTCATTAGCATCTGTTGCCTTTGTGACAGAGTAAATATGAGCAGCAGTGGCAGCTGACAGAAGATGTGGAAAGGTTAGCTGCTATTGTCACTATGGCAGCTGCAACTGCCTTGGTTTCACCAGAGAACTGTAAAGTAGCTCAGTAATTTAATCTACATTTCACCACGTTAAGTTTGGAGACACCAACATAAATATAATTTAGTGCTGTTGCTATTAGTTATAATCACCTGTTTGCTACTAAGGATTTGTTTTCTGTGTGATGACATATGTGGCAGAGAATTTCTTGTGACGTTCACTGGGAATGTGTTTACCTTTCTCCTATTGAGGAATCCTTCTGATATCCACTCCAGTTCTCCGTCGGAGCCTTGTAGTTGGTTTTAGAGCTGGAGATATAAAATCAGGTAGATGTTGGAGAGCAGTCTGCCACCTCTGCCATCATGTCTGCTATCAGTCGCAGAACTGCTGTCTTCTTCTTAATAAAATGATTTTAAGCAAATTAGTGATCCACTCTGGCAAAAAAAAAGGCATTTGTAGTAAAATCTGATTAAGAATGCATGACATTATCGAATCATCATTGATAAAAGCAGATAAAACTAGAATCAATCCAAAATGATTATTGAGAGACAGATAATACCTGTCAGGCTGAAAGCTTACTGTTTTGCTTTCAAATGTTACATAATAATAAAGATGTCATGTTAAAGTAGTTTTCCCAATTTGCCCAGTGAATGGCTACATGTTTGCATGTGCCTGTAGGTCACCATGATAAGAGGAAACATAATAAGGTGTTAATTCCATTGCAGGAAGGACTTGATGTTCTCTGCAATTAGGTGAAAAAAAAATATGTGCATGCACACTAGACTTCAAGAGTTTGAGGTCACCCAGACAATTTCATGTTTTTCATGAAAACTCATACTTTTATCCATGTACTAACATAACTGCACAAGGGTTTTCTAATCATCAATTAGCCTTTCAACACCATTAGCTAACACAATGTAGCATTAGAACACAGGAGTGATGGTTGCTGGAAATGTTCCTCTGTACCTCTATGTAGATATTCCATTAAAAATCAGTCACTTCCAGCTAGAATAGTAATTTACCACATTAACAATGTCTAGACTATATTTCTTATTAATTTAATGTTATCTTCATTGAAGAAAGCTGCTTTTCTTTCAAAAATTAGGACATTTCTAAGTGACCCCAAACTTTTGAACGGTAGTCTATCTGCATCAGCAATTAGCCAAAATGAGTTGGGAAAATACTGGATATCAGCAAAAATCCAATTTCGTGCATCCATACTGCATATTTATTGAGAGCACTCCAGATGATTTCGGTGGTTTGACATTCACACTGGTCTGCACACTGAGTGGCTCAATGATATAACTCAAGTGAGACATTTGTAGGCTGTTGAAGAAAGTAACAGGTCACTGTTCAGATTTTTTTTAAAAGGAATGTGTAATTGAAATGTGATTTAACAGCATTGTCAAACAAGTGAAAACATAATACTGGATGTAGGTCAAATCAAAATAATTTATTGAAACAGGAATAGCTGTGGTAGTGTAGATGGCAGAGCACAAACAAGATACTCACCTATAGGAAACCAAGTGGCATCAAGGGCCATGTTTGCTTTTAATGTAATCAAGGAAAACAATACATCTTGGTGCGAAAATTTAAACTATTTTTGCATTATGAGACGGGACTAGAAGCAGGTAATTAGCATCTGTTGCCTTTGTGAGAGTGAATATGAGCAATGGTGGCAGCTGAATATGTGTAAAGGTTTTGTTACTTGTTAGTGTCACTATGGCATAGTTTATACATATTTGTACATAGATGTTTATTTCATTACAGGAAGGACCTGGTGTTCTCTGCAGTCATGTGTAAACAAATCTCTGTATATCTACATCAGCAATCACCCAAAATGGATTAGAAAATATCAAAGATCATCAAAGTCCAATTTTGCGCATCCATACTACATATTTGTTGAGAGCACTCCTAATGATTTAAGTGGTTTGACATTCACACTGGTCTGCACACTAAGTGGCTCAATGATATACCTCAAGTGAGACATTTGTAGGCTGTTGAAGAAAGTAACAGGTCACTGTACATATTATATAAAAGGGATGAGAAGGCAGATAGCCAAGCACATGATTAAACAGCTATACCAAGCCAATGAAAGCATAATAATGTATGTAGGTCAAACCAAAATCATTTTTTGAAACAGAAACAGCCGTGGTAGCGTGGAGGACTAACATGATTCCCACCAATTAAAAGACAAGTGGCATGTAGAGCCACCTTCACTATTTGTAGGCTAACTTCATTTAAATAATCTATATCTGATACCTACCATCTCTTACTCATTTGAACTATTTTTTTTTCACTCGACGATATTTCAAGAAGAGCCTTATTCTTGTATCTGACAAACTGTATCAGTATGAACCGTATTAGCGGGCGACTGATATGTAATGTTTATTTTTTGTTTATTTTTACGTAGTCAATCTTTGTGAAAATTTCGACTGACACAAACCCCAACACAAATGCCTTTATTTCTGTGCACATACAACACAGATAAGCAACTGAAGAGCCTGTTAGCTAATTCATTTGTCAGCTTCCTGGCACGCATTGCGCTCTCTGTTATTTACAGCTAAGGTTCAAATTTTTCAGTGTACTTGAGGTTAATTTGTATGGAAGCCCGTTTCCGCCACTTGAAAAAAAAAGAAGTCACATGCTATCTCATAATTATGAGATAGAAAGTAATAATTATGAGATAGTAAGTCATAATTTTGACTTACTATCTCATAATTACGACTTTCTAACTCATAATATGAGATACAAACTCATAATTATGAATTACGATCTCGTAATTATGAGACAGCATGTGACCTCTTTTCTTTTAAGTGGCGGAAACGGGCTTCCATAAATTCGAGACATGAAAAAAATGAAAAGAAGAGTTTTGCAAACATATTGGACATGACAAAGGTGATAACTATGGGAATAAACGGAGTTATGGTTGAGAGTTCTGTTAAAAGGAGGAGCATGTGACACTAATAGATGTACAGGTGAATAAACTGATCCTCCCTGGTTTCTCAGGTGCTTTTGGTGGTGGGGGGGATGACACTTGAATGCAGCATGAAAGACAACAGGGGCCCAATTAGACTCCTCAGGGTGTGGATCCGGCCCTGCACTGACTCCTCAGATGGTCCTCATGGCAGCTCTCTGCAACACTGTTAGCCGTGTTAGCTAAATAGATGCTAAAGCATTTTTTTGCGGGGAAACCCTTCATTATTTTAGTCCAGGCAGCCATGGAGAGAGCACTCACTCCAACATGCAGCCGGCATCTCCAGCACCGCCCTGCTCTTCCTCCTCCTGCAGCACCGTCTTACCAACACAGCGAGGAAGAACAACTTCCGTCCGTTTCTGCTCCTGTCACCGCCCAGCTGCAAGAACAAAGTGAAGGTGATAAACAACCGACAGCTTCATCCACAAGTCTGGCACCATGGCGAAAGTGAGCATAGCAACGAGACACCGGGTGGTCAGTCTGCACCAGCAGGGTCTCTCACAGGTGGAGATCTCTCGGCAGACAGGTGTTTCCAGATGTGGGGTCCAGGCTCTGCTGCAGAAGCACAAAGAGACGGGGAAGGTGGAGGACCAGAAGCGCAGCGGGCGGCCGAGGAAGCTGAGCGGAGCCGACGAGCGACACATCAAGCTGACCTGTCTGCGGAACAGAAAGATGTCCAGCAGCGCCATCACCTCGGAGCTGGCGGTGACCAGCGGCACCCTGGTGCACCCATCCACCGTCCGCAGGAGTCTGGCCAGAAGTGGCCTTAATGGGAGACGTGCAGGCAAAAAGCAAGTCCTGCAGTGTGAAAAAAGCAATGAGAAGAGACTCAGCAGTGCAGGGAAATATGAAAGCAAGGGTGATGAAAAGTGGGAGCAGCAGCTCTGGACTGATGATTCAGAAAGAAATATTTCACTCTAAAGTGGAGGCTGGAGGAAGCCACAGGGGTGTGGAGTGTCTATAGGCAGCACTGAAGCATGTTGGAGGTTTCTTGAAAGTTTGGGGCTACATTTCTGAAAATGGTCTGATCAAAGCTGGGAAGTGCAGGGAGATAACTATTAATGTCATCTGTGAGCAGCCTGACAACAACCTCAAATACACAGCCAGAGTCATAAAGAAGTGTCCTCAGCAGCAAGATCAAGAAGGAGTCCTGCAACAGATGGTCCCCACAGAGCCCAGATCTCAACATGATGGAGCCATCGGTACACAAAGAAACAAGATACAGAGACCACCTGTGTGTTACATTTATATGGACAGCTTGATGCTAAGTTTCTGTCAAGCGTAGATCTGCTGTTTACTGCAACAAATAGTGTTTTGATGTTTGCCCCAAACAAAACTGACAAGCACAACAATAAGTAAAAGAACTTTTTAGTTATTTTTTTCTACGCTTGTTTTCAAAAGTGAAATTAGATTATATTTGCATAGAAAGTGTGTTTGATGAATTGTTTGTTCTGCTGCTTATTATACGGATAATATCAGCAAAAGAAAAACATCCATTTGGGAATGAATACAAGAAAATTTCCAAGTTGCTGAATATCACTGGAGTACAGTTAATTTCATCAGTAAGGAATGAAGGGATGAAGAGGGAGGCCACAAAGACGTCCTCTGTGTTAGACTTAAAAAGTGAAATAAAATCAATCAACGGTGTGGAAAATGTCTTGCTCTGCTGCTTATTGAAAGCTTTATATAAACCAAACTGAAAGAGGCACTGACTAGGGCATCACCAGCCTTCTTCTAAGCTGTATTCTTATCAAGATTATGTAGTTACATCACTTTTAAGTCTATCTAGTGTTCTTAGGTGCTAATAAATATGTTTAAAACAATCAAGGGTGTCTCTGAGGGATGGTCAGGAGGGGCCACAGCCACCATACTAAATTTACTGTGCTTCTGCATATGTAATTAGATAATACCTAATTTGCATATTCAAACATACAATTTTAGAAATTTGTAATAGAAAAACATGACTTAATATATGTAACAACCTGCGAAAGTGGATGGTATCTATCAGTTACAATTGTTATTATCAAATTGTGATTTCTGATAAAAATGTATAGAAGGACATATATCAAAAATATTTTCTCTGATTTCCTCACACATACATGCACCTAACTTTTTAGTTTTATTCCTGTCTACAAATATTGGCTTTTACCGATAGTTTTGTTTACATCTCAGCTACTAATATGAAGGAAAACACCAAAGTGGATGTTTTTCTTGCTATTGGCAGTACTTTCTGAATTATATAGTGATTAAAAAAAGAGATATCCAGAATTCTCTCTCTAAAAACATAAATATGTAAACAGACTTTTACCTGGTTTCATGCAATGTTTAGATTTCCATTTTGGAAATCACTACAAATTAGCAAATATTTAAATAGGTAATACCTTATTTGCAATTTTAAATATAACATTTAAGAAAATATTTGTACAAAACCTTTGTATTAACTTGTGTATCATGAAAATCTTCTGTGCTGTGTTACTTTTTCATGTGCCATCTCAACATTTTCACTCTGCAGTACCACTGAAAACATCAGAATCTATTAAACTCTAAAGCACATCCCACTGCTTTCGTCATCACTGTAAATTGACTAACATCCATTTAATTCCTATTACAAGTACAATCCTGGATTAAATCACGCTGTGAAGATTATTACCTTTTTCCCCTGCTGGATCCTTTTTATATTTGCTGCCTCAACCTGATAATATTTCATCTGATTACAAAATAGCAAAGTTCAATCTAATGAAGGCCCTTAATGAAATAACATAATTCATCCTCATCTCCATTTACTTGAAGAATACAAAGCTCAGTAACATTATGCAGGCAGAAAGATCAGGTATGATAATTCCTAACGACTGGGAGACATGGAAAGGAAAGCAGACAGATCAATAAACGATTGTTTCTCCATTCATTTTTACTAATTTTACTGTTTTCTGTTTTCTCCTCAGATGAACATATATCACAGTTATTTCATGGATGTAATTTAATAATAATATAATGGATGTAAACCTAATAATATAGGTTCAGCATGTAAATATTACTGTTTTATTTATAGTCTTCATCAAACTCAGAGGAATATTACATAAGCCTACTTAATATATCCATGTAGCTTTGTGACGTGGACACCGGCTGTAATTGAAAATAATGAAACGTAATATGTACATGCATCACTTAAACACACACACCATGTTAACGTAGCAACGCACATTTACAGTAGCATAAAGATCTTACATCACCCACAAGAAAGTACAGTCTACTGCTGTGACAAAATAATTTTCATCTAAGCTTTAAATGCTCCCTTGTTCTGCACCACACAGTATTTATTAGTAAGTGTCAGTTGTCAAATCAGTCAGAACCTGTGGGATGTTTCGTCCATGCTGGCTTTAGCCTGATATGCAATACAGTGCCTATACAGACAATATTTTTCCTTTCATTGCTTTTCAGCCCTGCATCATGATCACTTTAATTTGGCCTTTTCACATGAATTTACAACAAAGATTCTTTCATGTCAAAGTGAAAGTGAAAACAGATTTCAATAAAGCAATGCTATTTTATTTATTAAAAAAAAAAAACAAAAAAAAATATATATATATATATATATATATATATATATATATATATAAAACAAGTAAAATAAGTATTCACCACCTTTAAAGTGACTCACCTATTTCAACACAGCACAAGTGGCAGCCATTTGGTGCTAGAAATCACACAACTAGTGAAGTGGAGATTTTCTGAGTTCAGTGAATGTGTCTAAAGTGAATGCAGTATGAAGACTCTTGTATCTGGAAGGTCCAGTCACTGCTGGATCAATGCTCATGGCCACAACTACTGGTTGAAGACAAAAGAAAACTCCAATCAACTCTGAAGTCAAAAGCATAAGTCAGGGGATGGATGGAAATTTCCAAGTCACCGAAATATCTGTTAAGTACAATTAAAGCCATTATTTAAAAATGGAAGGAATATGGCACATGCATTAATCTGCCTGGATCAGGCCTTCCTCAAAAACTGAGCAACCAATGAAGAAAGAGACTAGTGAGTGAGGCCACCAAGACACCAATGACTCCGCTGAGTTACAAGCTTCAGCGGCTGAGATGGGATACAGTGCACACAACAACTGATGGTGGCTTTTCACCAGTCAAAGCTTTATGGGAGAAAGTGGCAAAGAGAAAGGCATTGTTGAAAAAAGCTTAAATGAAATGTAGATTAGATTTTACCAGAAGGCCACGTGGGACACTGAAGTCAACTGGAAGAAGTTTTTTGGTCTTGAGCTTTTTGACCATCGGACTAGATGTAATGTTTGGTAAACACAAAACGCTGCACGAAATCATCCACACAGCATCCCCATGGGGAAGCATGGTGGTGGCAACATCATGCTGTGGCACTGTTTCTCAGCAGCAGGCCCTGGAAGGTTTGTAAAGCTGGAGGGTAAAATGAATGTAGCAAAGTAGAATGAAAATCCTGGACATCTACCAAATAGTGACTTGAAGGATGTGAAAACTTATGCAATCATTCATTTTATGCTTTATATTTTTAATTGTCATAACTTTGTAGAAATGTGTTTTCATTTAAATATGAAATAACCTTTTTTGTGTGTGTAAATTCTCATCAAAGAAGCCAAATTACCGTGATCCTCATTCAATGTTGAAAGGGGTAAACTTAAAATTGGGGTGAATACTTTGTATAGACTGACTGACTACTGAGTGCTAAAAATACTCAAAATAGTGGAAAATGTGATCAGTTACAGTTTAAGGATGACTGAGCCAAGCCTGCGTTTTTATTAATACCATGTGATGCAGTAGAATGATCAGAGCCTGAGTGTCTGTGGAAAAAAGCAAACTGTTATTGGTCAGCTCTACCGTGTTTCGCACATCCAACTCTATTTTCAAGTGTTGGAGATGAATAGCAAAAAAATCTGCAAAATTTCCTCAAATGTGGTCAGCGTTGGTCAGGACTGTAGATGGCAAGGTTGAAAATGAAAAAAATCTGAGTAGATTTAGAGAGGAGTGAGCCCTGTGGCCAAGTTCTCATCTCTATTTGAGGATAGTTTTTGAGGCTACATTAGTTGCCGCAAGCAACTGATAACAGCTGTGTCCAATCCCACTGGATGCATCCTTCTAAGGCCACAAAGACCAAAGAGTACTTTATATCATATAAAGTGAAGTGTTAGGATGTACTGCATGTGTGATTGTTATGGACCACAAATCAAGAGTGGTAGGTATCATTTTCTGACTTTCTTAGGTTGGATACATTTTGGACAGATTACTCAGTAATGACAGTAATATTGCTTCAACACACAGGCACAAACCATTCAGTGAATAAAAGCTCGACTGAAGCATCAATTTGAAAAAAAAAAGTGCAACAGACAGCAGGAAAAATACGCTACCAACTATTTAATTTATTCACCTTAAACAGACAGAAACACAAAGCCTGCTGAAGCCATGAAGCAAAAACAGTGTTTTTAATAACAAGCTGAAGTGGTGAGAAATGAGATGTCATGTGCTGCATGTGCCAAACCCTGTGTACTTCTTTATTTTAAATGCTCTTCTGTGAGTGGCCCTCACGTTCAAGATATCACTGAAACACAACGATCGACATGGCTCATCTCCCCCAAGCACAGACTCATTAGATTGTCACTGTTCCAGCATACAAATCATCTTTCAGCCATGTGAATCGGCACGTGACATTAATACACCACAAACATGTTTTTTAGCAGAGACATGAAAGCACACAAGCACAATAAAGGTACATGTTGATTCGTCTACGGCTTTGATGATTTGCTAATTCTGGGAGTGCATGGAAACCTTTTACCTGCTTGTTAAAAGTCAGTGCATTATCTCAGACATTAACTAAATGAGCACACGCACGTGTTGCATGAACTTTTGTCTCTTGATGCCGTCCCTACCTTGCTACAGGTGTCTTTCTGAAAACATCATGATCATTTTGGTGACAAATGTAAATCAGGCGAGAGTCGCTGCTTGGAACCTGCGTGTTTATTTTTCTCTGTGGTACACTGAACAACATGGAAAAACAAGCAAAGGCCTTCTTTGGATCCAGGCAACTGATTTCTTCAGTGAAGCATCCATTTTATAGTTTTATAGGTGAATAAGAATCTGAGAGCGCGGTAAACACTCAGCCAGTGATATGACAGAGAAGAGGCACAGCACAGAAATTTAGATTTCATGTGTTATTCTTCTGGTGAAAACGTCTCTAATGAAACAAAATGATATGATGTAAAATTTGAGAGTTAACTAAAAACTTTGAAATGTGATTTGAAAAAACTGTTTTCCAAGGAGGCACACATTTTCAGATTTCTGAGGGATCAGTGATTTGATTACTGCTCAGGATGAAATGCAAAGTAACACAACTCTGCACACTGATATCATGCTTTGCCCAGAAGAATAACATATAAGATGAGTTGTATTGAAAGCTGCCCCCCTGCTAAAGGAATAGCTCATTTTCTTTCTTTTTTTTTGGCAAATAAGCTAATTTATTTTAAAGCCAGTGAGTTTGATGTCTGTTAGAAGGAAGGCTACAACCAGCAGCTGGTTAGCTTAGCTTAGCATGACTGTTTTTTTAAAAAAAAAAAAAAAAAAAAAAAAAAAAAAAAAGTGGAAACAGCTAACCTGGCTCCGTCCAAAGTAGCAAAAAATGCCTACCTGCAACATACTGACTTCTTTGTTTTGTCTGTAAAAACACAATCCTGTGTAAAAACTGAGTTTTTTACTTTACAAACTCAACAAGCAAGCTACAACGTGCTAACCATTCCCGTTTCTAGGCTCTGTGCAAAACTAAAATAACTAGCTATTGGTGCTAGCCTAATATTTATCTGAATGATATGAGTGTGGTGTCAATCTCCCTCACTCTCAGCAAAAAAAAAAACAAAGAAAAAAAGATAAGTTTTTCCCAAAAAGTCTACTATATCCAAAAACATTTCATTAGACAGAAAGATCTTCAGATTCTACATTTCTTATTGCGTTCAGTTACTCTGCCTACTGATGTAGAAGACTTTGTAGCAACTGTCAGAGATTGAAAAGTTTTGGGAAATAAGTTACATTCTACAAACAGTAGAACAACAGTCAAAATGCACTCACAAACGCTGCAACTGTCTAACAACAGTTACATTTATACAAACGTGAGCCAGCACCTTGCAACAAAAACAGCAAGAAGGAACATCCTGAAAGCTGTGTGACAATCGTAAAAAAAAGTAAACAGTTAATTATAAATCTTAACATCACATTGCCATTTATAATCTTTCATTAACATCTGTGTTTCATTTATTTTTCAGCTTTTGAAAAGACACTGCGTTGTAGCGTAGACACAGCATTTTAACACGCCACGCAACATGAACAAACTAAATGAGGAGGGTAAATGCTCCTCTTGCTCTCCATCTTAATTAGCTCTGACCTTTAATAACCAGTCTGCCACGAGGCAACAATACATCTCTGATTTTCACTTGTGCAACCAGAGATAACAACATTTCCTGAAGCATATCATCAGATGCGACAATGAGCCTCCATTAAATACAAAACAGACACAGATTATATCAGGTATATTACACATTATCATTATTGTGAGCTCAGCTTTTTGTCTAGAAAATAAAAAAAAAAATCTGCTGTGATAATAAAATGCACGGTTTCTGTACACATCAATGGGTGTGTTAAATTAATTTCCAATCGTCTTGCATACAAAAATACATCCAATTTAATTCCATGTTTCAAAACATCCCGTATCGTGACACATCGACACGTACATGAGAGCACTTTCATTCAAACGGTTTCCTCCACTGGCCTATGGCAGCTAAAATAACAAAAGGGTCTGAATGCTATGTTGAAAGCACTGTAAGTTTACTGTATGTGGATATTTAGAACAGATTCAAGTGGCCAATACAGATTGCCGATGATATCTCTGTGTTAGCTACATGCGGTCAGACTCTGCACTGAAGAGAAGGAGTTTAGGATAAAAGAAGAATATGCATTCAGCAAACCTTTTGTTTCTGTGTGTATATGTGGGCCTGCAGCAACCAAGAAAACAGCTGGACAGAGGTGCAGGTCAGGGAGCGGCATGCTGGCATGTCAACCACATGTCATGAAGTCAGTCCGTCTCACCTGTCACTCTCCATTTTTTTCCCACTTCAACAAAATGCTTTCAGCATCTCAACACCGCCTCCACGCTTTAATAGCCTTTAAGAACAACCACTACCTCCATCCTGGTCTAATCTTCCCTTCGAGTGCCATTTAAAGGTTGAAGGACCTTTCCTCTAATATGATGGATTTGCTGGCAGGGGGTGACAGACATTGTGATGCATTGACTACTCAAAGTAATCGCAGCCAGACAGTGGCTGAAGATCCAGGGCTGGGGAGGTGTGCAGGGCTTTTTTTTTTTCAAACGAGGCAGATGGATGGTCTGACGTCACAGGCAGAAGACGCGAGAGCCCTCTCTTCCGTCTTCACCCTGGGGGATACGGGGGAGCATGGCTGAACGAGTCAGACCCCAGAAACGAGGTGGAGACAAGTCCTTCTTGGTGGCTGTGAACTTCCAACCCATGTGAGACCCGCAGGTTCGGCACTGAGCAATTGTCCAGGCGTACCTGAGAGCAAAGAGAGGACCACATGTTCCTTTAGATCTCCTTCAGTCTTGTTTAAAGATTTACAAATGCACTGATGAATCATTTTCATCTGCTATAATTGTTCCACAAAAAATTTAATTGGAAAGACAAAATGAAAATATTGTCTATTTTGTCTTCCTTATTTAAAAATGCAGGAAAATTAAATGAACAGCCAGCTATTCATTTTCAGGTGTAACTCGTGCAGACAAAATGTTTCATTATGGATGTGAAATGGTTTCCACTCTGCACTGTTGAGGTTCCTGTCCTGCATCCTGCTTTACACCATGTGTCAGCTGGGAAAGGCTACAGACCAATCATGAATGGATGGATGTTGAAGTTGCACATGACACTACGTCTGGCCTCCAAACTGACTCACAATGATTATCTCATTTGCACACATCTTAACCTAGGATATAAGATGTAAGCACGGCATAGCAGCCAGATTTATCTCCACAGCGCTGTGTCAGTGCTGAACAATGGTCTGGCTGCACCTCATTATCATTCTGCTATAAGACACGCTCTGGCTTGTTTGTCTTTATTTAAACCAACCACAACTGTCTTGTTCTAAGTCCAGGAAGGAACAAAGGTAGCCCAGGGTGAGAGTGTTGCAGTGGATTGTTTTACTGGAAAATTTGCATGCAAGGAGGCAGCAAGCACTGTTGATAAAATGGCTTCTTTGCTACAAAAACCAAGCAGACTGCACAAGTGCATGATCCAAACTTTTGGCAAAATTTGCTATTTTCAGCTTGTAGCTTGCCATTTGCCTCAAAAGTTGTTGTTTTCCGTAGAAATGGCAATTATGAAACCAGTAATGCTCATCAACGTGCTCATCTTTGACTTTTTTTATTTGACAACATGAACATGATGTTATTACAGTCTGTTATTTATTACATTTGCTAACTATTAACTCGCTCTTAGTCTCAAAACATTTTGAACAAGTTGGCATCTCTGTCAGCAGGATCTTTTGCCAAGTTTGACATGTTGCCTTCATCATTCTAGGTTTAAAACACCTTTCATGAGCTTGACCTTACTGTTGATTCTGAGTGAAAAATGCCATATTTTATACTTTGGCAGTCTACTTTGTGGACAATCTGTGGACAGTCAGGAAGAGCACTTGATTTGGTAGCTTCACATTTTGTCACCATGAATGTTGCAGCGTGTTTATGAGAGACTAAAAAGCCTTTGGCACCTGTTGTGCCTCTAGGGATCTAAAGTCATCTAAAGTCTCCAGCAGACATTCCAGCAATACTTGATTTACATGTTGATCCTTACAGGTCAGTTCAATTCAGCTTAATTCTGTGATCATAAACCAAATATTTTACTGTCCATATCAGTGATACAAAATAACAAACAACTGCTGAGGTGTCATTAAATTCCTTAAAAGACAAACTCACTCTAGTGAAAGGACAATAAACATCACAGGTACAATGTTTTATGTGACAGGAAATTTCACTAGGTGTTGTGTCAACAGAGGAGCCCTTTGATGTAATTTAGAAAGCCAATGGGAGGTTTCTCTCCCCCTCTTTGCAGAAGTCCATTGTTGCACAACAATAACCCTCAAACACTAACACGAAGAAGAGACGCCCCACTGATACCCAGGACACAAAGTACGAACCATAGGCTGCAAGGATTTAAAAGACGTATTTACAGGAGCAGCAAAAAGCACAGTAAGAGGTCCAAGTCGATATATATGTTCTTTCTGCTATGTGTTCTATTATTAACTACTCTGAGGGGGAGTGTGAAACCAATGTGTTGAGTGAAGTGAAGTTACCCTGGAAACCAGCTGTGCAGCGTGGATGGCCTGCCGACCAGATTGAGGTTGTTGGCTTTGTAGACTGTCAGGGTTTCGTGGACGTAACCGTGAGGGTTTACGTATGCAGCCATGGGGCCGTACAGGGACAAGCTGCAGAGAGAGAAGAGGCAGGTGGAATATGTCAGCCGCAGTGAGCACGACTTTAACATGGTTCAGCCAAGAACAAAATGTAAGAAAGATTCACTGAAAATGAGACATTGAATGGAGGCTCCATAAAAGGTGTTAATGAGTCAAAGTACCTAAAAAAAGGTCAACATGTCAATTTAAAATCTGCAGTCTCTCTGAACCCACCAGTGAGGTCTACACAACCAGACTGTAGGAGCCACGAATGAATTGTTGCTTTATTATAAGGCTAAGGGCAAATTCATTGTTGTTTGTGTTTGTTTGGTTATATTATTTTGTGATTATGTTGAAAAGAGGGATAGCGTCACATGGATACAGGCGGGGATAACTGAGCGACTATAATTACCTGTTCACTTGTCTTGATTTAGTTTTCATTGTTTGACAGGGGGTGAGCTGGCTAGCCATGTTTTTTGTTCACCGCTATTTTTTTCTTCGATCGCTTTGATTACGACTTTGTGCACGTTATCATGAGTTGATTATCGTTTTTCTTTAAAAAACGGTTAAATATATTCTTTGGAAATCTCAGTGGATTCTTCTGCATAGCACGTCAGACAAATAGGCCCAGTCTCAGTCTCTCAGCGACTCTTGTTTGTTGAAGTCACTACACAGATGTTTTACTGCCAAGCACTTTAAAAATCCACAATCATTAAATCCACCGTGGACAGCGAAGTTCACTCTGAATACTTCAACAGTATGTATGTGGCACAAATTCATATGGTGTAAAGGCCTTTTCCCACGCTTACAAAAAGCTGGAAGCACACTGTAGTGTAAAACTATATATACTGCATATTGCATATTCTTTTAAAGTAGGCAGCATATTGCTATTCAAACGGCCCAAGAAGAAACTAGACTTCAACACCTCTTCTTGGTTCCATTTTAAGGCTTTAGAAAATCTAATTTGTGATCGGTGACACTAGCCAGTAACAGATATTTCCATACAGAGGGCACTGCTTCTATTGGCTGTTATGAAAACATAAATGTGTGAACACCTCTCTTCAGAAAGCCTTATTCAGAAAAATGAGCTGAAATCAGAGTACAGTGTGCAGGTTTTCAAAACTTTAAGCTGCACTAATTATTACAGTAGTTTTATATTTAGAATGGATCTCATCTCGTATGGTGCAGAAAGGTGTCGCTCCCTGTTCCCTCCTTATGGAGGATTTTACCCTCTTTCAGGGAACTGTTTTGGTTTTATGTCCTGCACCTTTATTATTTGTATGTAATCTCATCTGCCATATTTTCATCTAAAAAGCCTTAAAAATCAACTGCAGGCCACCTGCTCAGTTTTAAACAGCAACATAGCAGGCAGCTAGAGACAGATATTCCCTTCAGGAGTAAGTGAAGACCTAAAACAAAGCTAAAAGACAGTTACAGGTGGAGTAAGCAATTCCAATACAAGACACAAGTATCTGTTCAGCCGAGCTGGTGGACTGAAAAAATATCCAGTGTCAGTACACAATCCTGGCTTTGTAAATAAAAAGCAAACTAAAAGGCTTGGACTGACCCATCTAACACTGTTCCTGTAAGTCCTGTGTACATTAAGGCCAAAATACGGTAGCTAGCTACATAGCAACAATTCCTCTCCAGAATTGCAGACTTCACCTTTAATTCTGGACTGACAATGCAAATTTTGCTGTGACTGCTGTGGGTGTAACTAGTTGATAACATTAACCAGAAATTGCAAAAAACACGTTGTACATTCAGGTTTAAGATACTAAAGGTCTAACGCAAGTTAAAGTTCACACATCAAAACAGGCTTTTCTTTGATAGAGTTCACTGAGTGTAGCAATAACAGGAATACTAAGCAGAAAGTTAAGACTAGAAGATAAAAAGCATATTTTTCAACTTTAAGCTCTCCAAAATGTAACCAGACATACACAATTTTAAAACATATTCAGCACCAAAAATGTCATTTTGAGTCAGCTTTGTAAGTAGTAATTGAGTATGTGCAATGTTCTCCTGTTCCGGTTTGGGCCCCTAAAAGAAAATGCATTACCCACATAGTTTCATTAGTCAGAGGAAGTGTGCTTATGAAGTTAGTAACTTCTGAACATCTCTTCCAGAAATCATTTTAAGGCACATAATCACTCATTCCCTCAGATTACCTGGGTGACAAAACCATTAATGTACTTTCCTCATAAACATCCAGCATAGGCCTGGACAATTTCATTGGTCTACAGGGTTTCCTGTGTCACTGCTGGACACACAGCACATGCAGACTCTTTGAAAATGACATTACATAACAGTGTGTGAGACTGTGAGTGTGGAGGTGCAGAGCGGATTCACTAATATTCATGATGTAACGCCAGACTTTATGCAGACCCCAGACAGACAGCTAAGTTGTCCTCAATCGTGATGCGTTAACAATTTCAGTGGTTACAGGAAAGAAACACACGCACACATTTAATTAGCCCTGCAGCTGCAAAGGACACATTTTTTCCTTCAAAAGACAAAATCTATAAAGTAATCTGCAGCCTTTTCTTTGCATTATTGTAACAATAAATGTAGAAATGTAAAGCTTCAGTAAGTTATATTTTTGATTCTGCTACGGACTCAAATGACCCCTCTTGACGTGACAAGGCTGCATCAGATTTTTTCTGCTGTCAGACTTTTCCAGCATTTTTGAGTTTTTTTGGTGACCTGTCAAAAGGGTGAAGACGCATAATATTCCCAGTGTTGAATTCCTTAAAAAAAATACATTTCTTAAAGTTTATATTCACATTGTACTTAAAAGAATTTAAACTACAAAATGCAAAACCACTGGAGTGGGTGGACTTAAAACAAATAGTTCTTGCATTGAAAAAAAACAATCCACTGAATTCCTCACCTGAAAATTTCATTTTTTGTGGTGATTTCTGTGTCCTGGCACTGCTTACAGCACAGTGATGTGCACTGAGGAGGAGAGATAGCATAGTGTTAACAGAATATATATATTTGTCCAATATTCCCAATGCAATGTGTCCAGTGTTAGCTAATTGAAGATGCTATAAAAATCATTCCTCCTTTTAGGCCTCCACATAAGCCACTAAAGAGATGATAAGAGCTCAGATGTCTGCAGACTGTCCATTAAACAGGGATATTATCAGCTAGAAGAGAAAAGCAGATAATGGACAGATATGTGTAAGAAAAGACATTAAGTTGCTGGTAATGCAACAGTAGTCTTACATGCTATAAACACCGTGTTTATCTGTGTCTACTTTCAGCCTAATGTCTGTGAAATGGTCGGACTGCTCAATATCTGTAATTTCTATCTTGACCCAATTTTTAAATTTCATGAATGACTCTGTGTTTGATTGAAGGACAAGATTACAAACACTTCCTAATTGCAACTATTTATGGGACCATATTATCCCCAGAGATATCAGAGTTTTCTTTTATATTTACTGTACGTTACTGCCCAGCTCAGTCTCCCATATTTCTAGTCTATCTTCACAGCTCCTGTCTGAATAAAGGCAACACAACGCTAAAAGATTATCGCACTGAAGACTGCTTTCTGGAAAATTTTGACCCAATAATGGTGTTACAGGAAAAGTTAAGGGATCACCAAATGACTGTAAATCATCCTGATGAAGATATATATGGATCTATGCTAAACTGCAGGGCAATCTATTATAGTTGTGGAGATATTTCAGCCTGGACCATAGTGGAGGACTCAGTGACCAAGAGACGGTTCCCTCCCTCAAACATTGCTACTAGCATCGCTAAAAACAACCTGTGACAGCCCTGACACACAGGACTGAACTAAACCAAGAAGACAGAGACCAGACTTCTTTCTTCTGTTTATATTAAATTATGCATGTTAGTAGAGAAGTAGCAAAGGCGAGATAAAGTAAGAGCTGTTTCAGCACTGTCTCCAAACTCTCCCTGAGAACAGTTTGACCAGTTCAAGGTGACAAACAGCTGATGTATTCTGCATTTTGACTACTGATCTATAAAAGTCCCTGTTAACACCTAGAAAACCAAACAATCTTTGCTTTCACTAAATAATCTGTAAATACTTTGGATCACGTAAGCCAACGTTGGACAGAAACATGGCAGCAGAAGCACATCTGTTAGCTCCTGTCAGGCAAGAACTTCAGAGGGAAAAACAGACACATTCTGCTTTGTGCAACACTGGATCTTATCACGCTGTGAGGGAAATTACGTCTGAGGCTGAGGGGGCAGAGGAGAGGTGTGGTGGGGCTGGGCAGTATCGTTAGTGGTGAACTTTGCATACCCGGTCCATGATGTCCAGCTCACAGCGAAGTCTCTGGATGGCACTGCCAATCTTCAGCAGCTGAAGCCGCAGAGCGTCATCTATGGGCAGACAGGCTGCCACTCTGTAGGAGAAATCTGAAAGAAACCAGGCAAAAGCAAAGAGAGACATGAAATAAAGAACAGAGAGAAAGCACAAACAAGGCACAGATGTGCATGTGTCAGTATCTGTGATCCATCTCTAATAAACTGAACAGAGGCTCACCTACGGCATTGGTAGGGAGAGAGTCATCCTTCAGATTCTCGTCCCATTCGTGGAGCTGTTTCTTCACTCTGTTCATTAGCGACTCCTGTGAGGTGAAGCGCAGGAAGCAGACAAATGGTGGTTTACATTCACTGTTTATAGTCAATGTTTATGTCTGCAGGAAATTCCAAACATTACGCATGAGCTGCAGTACTCACAGAGTCGTAGAGTGCGTAGACCCACGGTGGCCACGGTGTCAGGCTGGCACAGTGAAACTTCCTCTGTGGTGAACAACAGACAAACTAATAGTGAATCCAATATATTTTTGATGATGATCTAATCCTGAAGCATTCGTCTGTATATTTTCGCTTCCATTCCCTGCTCAGATTGATAGTGATACTATAAGTGTGTACTTTGCAAAAATTCACATGATGTAAAGATAAAGGACTTTTCCACATTCCCCAAAACCTAGAAGTACTTTATACTCTAAAACTGTACACACTGTATTATTATATTTGTATACTGTACAGTATTGTATACTGTGTCATAAATATATAAGCTGAGGTAGGCAGCATATTGGTATTCAAGTGGCCTGAGAGGAAAAGTAGACTTCCTCCTCTTGGCTTCATTTTGAGGCTTTAGAAAATCTATCTCATGAAGAGAGACTTTGACCAATCACAGATCTTCTCAGCGAGAGGGTGTCATTCCTTTTGGCTGCTATACAAATACAGATGCATTTACAGTACGTGTACCTTCACAAAGCCTAATTCAATGGCAGAACATCCAGCAGGAAAAGCTGCAATTCCTGCACTGCACACCAAGCCAAAAAAGGTCTAGAGAGAAACTTTCAATAAAATAAACACATTAAAATATGTATCAGTGTAACTGAAGTTTCGTCATTACTACCTCAGTAGCTGTATTTTTTGTAGTTCAATTGCAAATGAGCACCTTGAAAAACAGCCCCAGTCTAAGAGCACACAAGAGTGTGTGGACAGATACTCATCTGTTTGGACATACAGACCACATGTACACATAGTTTTAACATGCATCTGATTAGTCCTAGGAGTTAAACTTGGACAGGTTTGTTCAAATAAATATTTAAATCTCATAACATCTTTAAAAAACTACAAGATATTGTTACATAGACTGTTTAAACTATGTGCTAGATTCCATTTTAAATCGTGGTGAACATTTTGGTTTTTTTTTACTAAAGCTGCAACAATTAGTCAGTTAACCTATGAGTTAATACATTTGAACTCACAAACTCTTCTGGTTGTTAATCAATAGTTTCAGTAACTGTTCTCGCAAAATGATCAGAGAAACATTCCAGCGACTTTAATGTGAATATGCTGCTTACATTTGTGATAAAGTTAATTCAATATTAACACATTTTAGACTCTTGGTTAGACAAAACCAGACTGCTGAACATGTCACATAGGACACTCAAAAAGTCAATTCATTGATTTGGAAAATAATCATTAGAATAATCAATAATTTAATAAAAATAATAATAATTGTAAGTTGCTATCTTACTGTATTTTACAGTATCTGATGAATAACTGATGCAGTGTTTTGTCTGAATGTGCAGGAGTGTCTGACCTGTTGATAGTTAGTCCACCAGCACTGAGCCTGTTTCCAGCTCTGGGGTGTTGAGGAGGGGTGCATGTGGAGCCTGGACAGGGGCGTCAGCTGCACAGCAGAGAGGGGGTCTGGAAGGATTCGTTCTGGAAGGATCTGTACTTTGGCTTGTCTGATCCTGACAACAAAAACAAAGCGAGACAATGACACAGGCAGTGGAACAAAGGAGAGGAAATGTGAAAGAGAGCAGCATAAGATGAGTGAATCTGAGCAGATGAATAACAGATTAAACTAATGGTGTCCTGGCTGAATGTTATAAAGGGTCTGACAGGATGTTTGTTAATGGGAGATGATCTTAAAAAGGTGTATCTGTGTTCTTTCTCTGTCGGCAACAAGAAGTATTCTTCCAACTCCACGCCCAAAGTCCATTTAGCAAACCTTCTGGAGCTCAGACATACAAACAAAGCTGGACAACATGAGCGGTAAAAATATCTCCAGATGTGACCAGACAAATTTGCACAATGAAAGTAGAATACAATATTCAGTGTCTTGCCTCTGTTTAACAAAAGGAGTTATGGCAAAATTGACAAAACTGTGAAAACCCTATTTGTGGTGGTACTGAATTTCCAAATAGTTGTTTCTGTAGCATTTTGAGTCAGTAGTGCCATGCTAGACACTCAGAAATATTTGTCATATTCTATGTATTTTAATACTCATTATATATCAGACAAGAGACAGAGACAGACAGATTTCCATTTAAGTGAGTGATAGCTTGACTGCTATACTTGCTAAAGTCACAATAGGAGGTCAATGAGATTATAGCAACCAATTTGTGTGCATTATATAATAACAACTGGAGAAAGAGGGAAATGTGTCTTAATGAAGTTTCAGTTTTATGGTCAGTTAACCTCAATGACTTCCTGGGCAGTGGAGGATGTAGATAAACATAATCAACGGTGTCATCACAACAGTGAAGGAAGCAGCTTTTCTCCATAAATACTTCCTTGGTTTACCCTCCATTCAAGAGGAAGCACAAAGATTGTTCTTGCATAACACACACAAATGATTAAAACCCCACCTGATTGAACTATCACGCAGCTGTAATGGGCTCAGAAAGAACACATAAAAATCACCAATCTGATTTAGTGACGCCCCTCTCATGGCCTTTAGTAAATTTCTACAGTGTTCTACAGTTCTCTTGAATGCCTGGGTCGCAAATACGTTTTGTTTTTTATGAGTTAAAAGTGCCCAAATTTCCACAAGACAAGATGATCTTATGTAGCACGTCACAGCTTGCCTGTTGAAAATTTCACTAAATAGGTCAACCAGGAGCCAACTGGTCAGAAATGAGGCTCGTTGGATGATCCAGTTCACTCAGGCCTTTCATGGTAAATAAAAGATGGTTCATGTGCTAACACTGTCTCTCCCTTTCAACACCTGATATCCACCCTGTATGACTTTCTATGTATTTTTTTGCATCTTCAACATCTCTACATCATAAATGAATAAATTACTAAGTTTTAATAAATTATATTTGAGGTAAGTACATTTCCTGCACAAAACTCCCTTATTGTTCCATAAACTAAGGCAGTTTATGATAAAACCCAATGTGCACGCTTGGAGGAAGTAACATTGGACTCTGCAAACTAACCATGATGTTTTTAGTTCATTTTCTGAAAGTGAATGTGCAAAGAGTTAGTCTGCCCTCTAGCTGTGAACCACAGGAACACTGCTCAAGTCATTTTAATCAAGGTCCAATTTGACATTGCTTCCAAGACTCTAGCGCTTTTCAGGAACCGGCTCTCCTGAAGTGAAGTCATCTTCGGCAAGTAATTACATATCCAGCACAATTTTAAGTTTAATTTCACTGTATAAAGTATGAGTGTCTAAGAAAATATTCCATTTGTTAAATTAGACTGACTTTAAAATGAAAACTAAAAAAGGCTCCTTAGATGAAACACATAAACTGTAGATATTAAACCATAGTTCAACAGTCCAGAACTGCTGTTTTTCAACCATGAATTCACTCTATATGAAAACTAAAGCGTGATGTGCAAGCGCACTAAACGAAAATATAAACACAGCATCCATCCATTATCTATACACCGCTTAATCCTCATTATTAATCCTCTGGAGTCTGTCCCAGTTGACTTAGGGTGAAGGCAGGAGACACCTGGACAGGTCACCAGTCTATCACAGGACTACATATAGAGACAAACAATCACACTCACATTCACACCTAGGGACAATTTAGAGTTACCAATTAACCTGAGCATGTTTTTGGACTGTGGGAGGAAGCCAGAGTACCTGCAGAAAATTCACGAACGCACAGGGAGAACATGCAGAAAGACCCTCCTTCCCAGGGTCTTTCTGCAACCAGGGATCTTCTAGCTGCAAGGCGAAAAGTGCTAACCTCCACTATGCAGTCCCCATAAACACAGCATGAAATACTTTACTAAATTCTATCATTCTTTTTAACAAAGAGGAATAAGTATTTGTTCTTCTAACACATGACCTCTCTATGACAGAAAGGACGTCCTAAAACAAGCAAGTACCATGTTTCTCTTGTCATCTGTGGCAATGTGGTATTTAAAAAAAAAAAAAAAAAAAAAGCATTTTCAGGTGACCATTTATAGTCACTGGTAAAAGAAATGCCCATGTGCTGGTCTCACTATCTCATCATTCTCCTTTAAAGCCACACCTCACCAGAGTGTGGATTAACTCAGTGGTTTAGAATTTGTCAGCCAAGGTGACCAGCTGTTCAATGCAGAGACTCTAAATGGAATATGCACCAAGTGTCAGCTTAAAGTTTGCCCTACATTCTCTTCTCTGTTTTTTTTAGGTTCTGTCCTTTGTGTGGTTTTGTTTCTTTGTCACACACCTTTGAGCCAGTTGGCAACAACAAGGATTTAGTCCTAACCTTTGACTTTACGCTTTAAGAGGCAATTTCAACTTACCCGTCTGCTTGAGTTCTTATCTCATGGACCTTGAATCTCTGCCTCCCTACAGCTTTCACTTTGACTGTTTCAATGCCGTACTCCTGCTCCTCGCGGTATGCATAGATTTCAGCTGTGGTTCCAAACTCTGCCTCTGGTTCACCCGCATCACTGCAGAGACATATCAAACAAAGCCATTAAGCTAAATAAAGAAAGAGTGGAGTTAATTAGCTTTGTACTTCAAGAGACAGACTGTAAAAAATAGTCAGAAGTGACAACTTTTGGACCTTTAAAATTAGTCAATCTTGCTCAACCATTTGGTCCTACATTGTTATCTATGCAAAGTAGCAGCATATTTATATTTTAGCCTCTAACAAAGTTCTAACACTATTCAGGCTGTAACAAAGTTTATCTGCTCACAGTATGAAGTCACCATGTTCAAACCAAGATAACCCCTTAGACATGCGTGTCAAAATATGGTGTGCCCCTTAATCTGGGACACATAATTAAACCAGTTCGCCCTGTGGTAATCATGAATAGACCCAGAGGTATTTCCACAACTACAAACCTGTGTGCGAGCACAGCAAAGGTACGGTCTCTCTGGATGACGCTCCGCATCATGCTGACCTCCTGCGGCCTGAACAGCTGCAGAGGCAGCGTCTGGCCTGGAACCAGCATCACAGCTGTGTGTGGCAGCACAGGAATGGTCTGACAGCTGTCGTCGTCGTGGACTGTGCGGCCATGAAACTCCTCCATGTCTGAGCCCAGATACTGCCATGACATAGGTCAGCGTCAACACAACAGGAGAAACTCTGCAGCTAAAATACACTGGGAATGTTGCATGTTTACATGTATGGAAGTAAACTGTATATTTGCTGTTGGGATAGGAGCTAAGGTGGTGCATCACTCACAGCATGTGATGTGGGAAGACTGGGGTCAAAGGTGATGATGTTGGGCTTCCCTGCTTCCTCACTGTCTCGGTCTTCAGTCTCCATGTCATCCTCCTCCTCTTCCTCCTCCTGCTCATTGTCTTCATGGCACAGCAAGTTTACAAACACACGCAGAGGCTAGTTAGCTCTTCTCATCTTTAAGTCAAACATTAGCAGCAGCAAATCACGTTAATAAGTCACTCTGACGGTTAAAGTGAAAGGAAAGCGAAAGCACAGTGCTGAAAAATGTTAGTCAGGATGTGTGATCCCAGACAGTGGCCTGCAGTGAGGAAATGTTAGCTAGCAGCAGAAACACACACGTCCTCCAGGTGAAACTCTGAGCGGCCTGAAGGTAAGTTTAGCTGTTACCTGGCAGCAGCTGTAACTGGTTTCCCATGTTGTCGTTAATGTTGTCTTCACCTCCACCCCTCTCGTCAGCCATATCCTTGTGTTTACAACAGTAACTCTTCTTCTACGGCTCTTCAACGTGCAGCACCAACATGGAGTCGAAGCGCCCCCTAGCGCCACCAGAATCTCATCAAAATAATCCATTCAGGTGATGTGTGCTTCCTAAACCTCTTCTGTCAAGCAGCCTTTGAGAATGCAACATCTCTAAAATGAATTTGACTCTGGATTACGCAACGATAAAAAAAAGTAATAATTAATATAATTTTGGTGGCATTACAGCATCGCCAAGATGAGTTCACTCCTGTATAATGTCACTTTAACTGTTGCCTCACACAAAATGCATTACTTCCAAGTTGAACATTAGTGTACTTGTTCTTATTTTGATGACAGACCCCCATCAGGCTCTCTTTAAAATACCCCCAAAGGTGTTCTACTGGATTGAAGTCTGGCAACATGTGTGTTCAAATCATAGTTTTCACCTCTTTTCCTTTTTTTGTGTGTGATTTTAGTAGTGTGCTTTGGAATGTTGTCATGCTGAAATATTCCTCTTTTCCAGGTCCGCAGACACACACTATTGGTATTTTTGGTATGTCCATGGTATTTAAAGATCTTTAAATGCATCTCCTCAATAAATTTTGTACTCATGCAGCCCAGTATCATCACACTCCCACATCCATGCTGGACCTCATCCAAGCAGGTTGTTCATTGAGTTCTTTAGCAAAGATTAATTTGGCGGTTCTGTACTTCAATGCTTTCCATAGAGGTTGATGTTTTCTGTCCTTTTGAGCTGTTACAGAAACTCTGATTTTCAGTTGCCCACCGGTTTATCAGACCTAGATGATGGAAGTAATGCTCTGTTAGTGGTGTCATTTTAGGCGTCCCACCACTGCAGCACTCATTTTTGTTACTATGACTCGTTTTGTACCTCCTCTTACTGGTGCGACTGTGCGCCCCTGGATTGTGTGGCACCCTTTTCAATTTTTATGAAGACTCACAATCATTTTTATGTTCCTTTGTTAATTCTTTGCAAAATTTTGCACAATGACGTTTTTAACTTGAGCAACTGACTCAAATAGGATTTAAATACTACATACACCAGTGAAATTTACCAGCTGTTGATAATTATCATTAAAAGTATGACACAAGTGAAGTTACAGCAGTAGTTTGAGTAATGTAGAAGAGTTTGAATAGATTCTTTCTTAGCTCTGAAGGCAGGTTGATTTGTATAGCACCTCCCTGCAACATTAAAGAGCCATGATGTTGCAGAACTAGCATGAGAAGTTCAAACAGCACCAAGAATCAGATGCATGAAAATGAACCAGAGCAGGCAAAACTGGTAATAAAGCAATGCAAACTAGAGATGGGAAAGCTAAATGTCACAGAAATAAATTAGCATGTATGTTGTTTTGATTCGGAGCAGCAACCAGGAGTCTCTACAAACACTTAATCAGAAAGATGTTTTTTTGCAGCTTAAATTGCCTCAAGATGATCAGTTCGGCTCCGATGTGTTCAGTAATAAAAAGGCTGCTGTCATATTAATTACATTCTGTGACCTTTAACAAATTAATGTGGGAGCCAATTTTGACCTTTTCTCCACGGGTAAACACATCAAGTTGTGTCTTTTATTCATGGTTTAAATACCATTTTGTGATGATACATTAGACAACTGTGGTGTTTTCGTCTGCATAAAAAGTAGAACTGGCCAGGAGCTTTGTTGGAAGAAACTCCTCCAGAAAAATGACCTTTTTAATTATAATTGAATACGACTATCGTTGCAATTAGTCCTTTTACAAATAAATGTCCAGTACATGAACAGTATTGTGCAGGTTGCTTCCACCAGATCCAAACTGCAAGGTCTGCAGTCCCTGTTGGGGTTTTCAGAAACCTTGGGAACAGTATAATTGACTCCTTAGACTGCTTTCAGACAACTAAGGTTATTGGATAATTTAAGCATTTGATTCCCGATCTATTACAGTTAATGGGCAGTCTATGGTGCAAACACATCCCTAAATACTTGGTGCCAATTAATTTTATAAACTGAACACAACAGCTCCCAAATTTGCTTCACATATCTAAAATTTTAGAAAAGTTGAATGAAACCAGATACAAAACTTATCTAACATTTCCCTCCATGCTGTGAAATGCAATTAAGCAAATGTAATTCAACTGAAATTTATCCTGTCAAAGTAAACAAAGATGCTACAGCTTATGGTATTTTAACAGTGTTTATTGTTCAATACACCACATGACAGTTGTAAGAAGACAAGATGTATTATGGTCCATGAACACAGCAGCTGCAGTTCTGATGTTGACACGTCGTCCAGCGTCTTTGCCATCTTCCGATCAGACGTCCACAGTGGGCCCATCTCGGCGGCGATTTGAAATCAGGGTTAGGCCTGGCTGAGGGAAGCTCACAGCGATCCACCTCAGCAACATGCGTCAGTCATCTGGAGAGGCTCAGACGGGACACGCAGCTGGCAGGGATGAGGGCTTACTTTGACCTCTGCCTCATCTTTCTCCTTTTACGCTTCAGCCTGTTGAAAATAGAACGGCAGCTGTCAGGAAAACATTTGTTGCACAAGACCCATTCAAAAGTGCATATATACATTTTTTTAAAAGGCCAATAAAATTAAGCAAACCTAAAAGAGGTTTGAAACTAAACGGCAAGGTGGCAATGGACTTCTACAGCATTTACAATGCAGAAACTCGGCTACAGTACAGTCTACCCAGCTGTGAAAATGCCCTTTCGCTCACAGTTCAACATTAGCCCCATGTGGCCATCCTACTGCTGCTGTGCAAATCAATATTGCATATTATCAAGAAAGGGGCTACAAGTATTTTGGTCCCTTTGAAGTACATCACTTTTTTTTAGTGAACTACAGTAAGACCAGAGCACCCACATTTCAAATCCAAAAACTAGAGGCTTCCAATGATGACTTAAGATGGAATGATGTCAATTAGTGGTTATTCAATTTGGGGGAGTTTTAAGCATGACATCATAAGAAATCTGTAAATACTTGCATCTGTAAGGCCATGCCCACACTTGACTTTTTTTTTTTTTTTTTTTTTACTGTAATGCCAAAAATACAGATCTATTTGCACCATTTCCAATCAGCTTCACCTTCATCAGCTGTATGTCATAACATTGTAAGCATCGGACTGCAGCCACAGCACAACCAAATGCAAAAAGACTGTCAATGTGGTTTACAATCAGTAACAGCCCTTCCTTAATATTTTCCACTACTGTTTACAAGACCCTCTGAGGCCTATCAAGTTGTTGCACTGTACACTACTGTTGAATTCAGGCATTTTACGAACCCCTTCATGCATGTTGACAGGTTTTACACAAAACCTTCACAGATCATGTATGATATGCATTTACAGAATCAGTGAAGTATTAATGCTTACCTGCGCATACGCTTCTTCCTCCACTAGAAAACGAAAGACACATTTATTAGTGCACACTGAGGACAGTTCAAATCTACCACAATTGCACTTTTTTTGGTGCTTGACAAAGACAAAACTTTTTCTTTTTTTAGTTTTTAAAGACTGATCTACAATAGGTGTCTAACAATATATTTTCCTCCAATTTAAGGATTCTTCAATCCATAATGCAATAAGGGGTTTGCCATGCAGGTTTTACTCAAAAAGTAGACTCGATTTAACAAAACAAAAAGAAAAACATGTCAGTGGTACAGATAGGTTTAGGTTATCAAATACACAGTATGCAGTGTCTTGAAACTGCTCCACGACAACTAATTTTACAATTTAAATCAACATCACAATGTTGTGTATGACAAGTGTAAAGCCAGATTTGAATGCATCTGAAGCATAACACCACTTTGGAAATATTTGCCAGCATTACCCCACATGAAAAAGGTTCAAAACAGGCTTAAGTTGGTTTTTTTTCTATGCAGACACTCCCTAACAAAATTCAGCTTAAGATTAATAATTCTTTACAAATCAAGTTTCCCAATCCATTTGGTGTAAAACCCGGTATGCTTTTCATACTGCAACATTTATCCAAGAACACCAAATTCCTGCATTGCCAGTGTTTACACTATTGTGCAGCTCGAGTGTGCTCTTATGTACTAATTGTGCTCCAGTCAGCATGCTTGTTATGATGCACATAAATTACAGCTAGAGCCACTGCTACAGGGGTACTGAAGTATTTAGAAGTGATGCTATGAACCGGCCCTTCTTCCATTATCACATGGCTACCTGACTTCAGTGGTTTACCACGGCTAACATCATAGCATGCAGCAAAGCGGGCCTTCCGCTAGCATTAGCATTTACATTAACTTGTACAGATTCAAAACTGGTTACAGTTTCAATTAAATTATTACCATTTTTCAAAGTGACTGAAAAACAAACTGTACATTTAAAGACAAAACAAGCTTCAATAAGGCAGGAGATGTTGTTCGGCTACTAGCTAGCAGCATTGACTGAACCGGGAAGAAGATGAAAAAAACCCAAAAATACCGATACTGGCTCGGTATCTTACCTTGGCTCTCATCGTGGGGAGAGGTTTCTGTGGAAATAAAATATAGAAATGATCAGTGACTGCAGATGGTTAATAAAATTCAATGATTAGTTTGGATTACGTCTAGCGGAGAAGCGCTTTTCCATACCTCAAAGCGAGAAGAGCAACGGAAAGAGGATGTGATGAAGAAAGAGCGCGCCTTTTATAACATGATAACGTCATGTTCAGGCGCCACTGTAGTGGCTCAGCTCCATGGGAAATGTTGTCCAATTGGGCAAGTTCGTCTCCTGGCCGCTTTGAGGTTCAGACGACAGTTTTGATATTATATCTTGTTTAATTCCATGTTCGCCATTCTGTAAAATCAAAAGGTAACAGTTTAGATTTATTATATTAAAAATACAGCCCCAAAAATGGAAACTCAGTGCAACAAAAGTGAGACGCAATTAACCTTAGCATGGATTATAGCAGTGTTGTAAAAATTTGTGGGATGTTCTGCTATTCTTCAGAGATTTTTTTCCTTACTGAAGGGGTTATGTTGTTCTCTCTCTTATTATTATTTTTTTTTAAAGTAACCCAAATGTGTTTTATTGGATTCAAGTCAGAGGACATACCTGGCCAGGTCATAGTTTTGACCTTTTTCCTTCTTGATGTGATTTTGACAATGTGATTTGGATTGCTATCAAATATGCCTCTTCTGTCCAGTTTCTGCATACTAGGAGTCATCTGGGAGACAGCATTGTGGTATATCCACAGTCATATCTTCCTAACAACTTTGCCACTCTTACATCCAGATATTATCACACTTCCACCTCTATGCTCCACTATTAGGACTATGCATTCACTATGCATTCACCTGTCCAAAAATGCTGGACCACATCTAACCAAAACAAATGTATCTTAGTCTTATCTGACAAAACAATGTGCTACCAATATCCAAAGGGCTTCTTTCCAAATTCTTTAGCAAAATTCAACTTTCTAGTTTTGTGCCAAAGATCAAGCAAGGGGTTGTTTTCTTGGACTTTGTCTTTAGAGTCTAACATCCTGTAACATCCTTCTCACTGTGTGAAATGTAACAAAAACTGTGACTTCCATCAATAACCCCTGTGCCAAGTCAGTCTTAAGCAGTTTCCCATCTGTTTCTAAGAATCAAATTATATAAGAAGTTTACTCTGTGGTGTCATTTTAGGGAGGAGATCGCTGCGGCTCTGATTAGCAGTGCCATGACTTGGTCTATACTTCCTGAATACTGCTACAGCTGTTTCCACTCATTTTTAACTAGTCAACAGTCTTCCTAGATTCTTTTCCATCCTTGTGAAATATTATAATCGGATTTATCTTTTCCATGCTGAGCTGTGATGCAGATAGACAAAGCCTATAGGTCAAAAACTGTGGAGGCCGTAGTGTTCACAGCTCATTTATTACCATGTCCATACATCTAGGCTAACTGGAAACACACACAGGTGTACTCAGGTGTTGTGTTTCAGTCATCAAAGGTT
The DNA here is from genome assembly GCF_022539595.1 of Amphiprion ocellaris. Lineage (NCBI taxonomy): Eukaryota > Metazoa > Chordata > Actinopteri > Pomacentridae > Amphiprion > Amphiprion ocellaris. The sequence continues at coordinate 25,858,554 of NC_072770.1, read as the reverse complement.
GTGCAACACATACGCCAACAATAATGCGTATTCGCTCTTGTTGCATCAAGTTCCTGCTTTTGAGGCTTTGTTTATTCATAGTAGAACAAACTGTACTTGTCGAGTTAGAAAAAAACAATTACTATTAGAAGATATACAATGTTCAATCATTTGACATGTAAGTGGATCCTTGCACAGGATTGTTATGTCTCACAACAAAACCCCTTTGTTCTGTTATGACAACACATCCCTTATTCATGTAAACCACATTTTCCGAATGGCCAGTGACAAGTATTTATAATATTTGGTAAAGCCCAGTGTCTGTTTCGTATCACATCATCACAGAATTCTGCTTTAATTGGCTTCTTCTGGTTCAACACCATTAATACCACCTTATTGTATGAACTCCAAAGCTCTGTTCGGATATAAAGAGGTGATCTTTAGTGTAGACACAAACAGGTTTGCCAAATAAACATAGTAAAACTTAAGTGTATGAAAATGTTTTTATTTCATTAGATGTAAAGTTCCATTGCCCACTGGTTGAGCTACAAAGCACGGTTTTGCTTTTCCCAGCATATTCATTGTTGACAAACATGACCAAACATTATCCCAACCCACAAAATGAAATCTGAAATTACTTTACTGGCCCAAATGGTCTGAAGACACTCCCAAAAGTGATTTTTTTTTCTAAAAACTGATCAATCAGCTGTAGCTTTCATGCTTCACAAGACTAATGATGTAGTAAAGCAAGTCACAGGTGTCACTAATAGAAAAAAAGTTGGAACACACATTATAGACTTCTATCCTTTTCCATAAAATTCAAGGGGAATGGCAGTAAATGTAGCAGTTTGTTCCCTAGAGTCAAGCTCATTACAACTGTGTTCTTAAAAATATTCAGTCATCTGCTCAGGTTATTGCTTTAAAAATCTAGTGTGGTTAAAACATTGCAGATTTAGCCAGAAATGTGGTCAGGCCATGATGATAAAAGCGTAAGTTGTTACATAAAATCTGGAGCAGAAACCATTTTGTGAATTACTGTCAATTTGGTGTTACATTTTAGGAAAATGTCAGATTACTACTTAGTTCGTAACATTCAATTAGAGACAAAATCACAATATAACCCTTTACTGCATGTGGTGGGTAAGAAAAATAATTTGTGATAAACTGCTTTTAAATGGCAAGTTCATAATTGTTTAATAATGCACTGGATGGTTAAAATCATTGTCCTCTCTTGGGAGTCATACACTTAAACGATAAAAAAGTGCATCTAAGACTTCCAATAAAACATCTGGATATCCATTCGACTATAAATTTCTGTTTATACACACTGTAAACAAGCTTAGATAACTTGAACTGACTTTGTTGCCAAAGGGAATCAACATGTAACGGTTCGCATCCTACTCATATGACAGGAATCCATGGCCTCAGATACATAGTGCCTAAAAAAAAAAAGAAATATGATCCATTTTTCTGTTGGTACCAATCAACAACATTCAACTCAAAACTAATGTCAAAAAAGGCCAGTTGACTCCCATTAATGCCCACTGTAAGCGTCTGCATCACTCAAAGAAAGTTTTTATCTGCAAATAATACAAGCATGACAAAGTAAAAGGACACGCACCAGTCATTACCATTTGGCAACAAGTCTTTTCAAAGATGTAAACTATCAGCAAATATTCATTATTTCCTACTCAGGTTAGGGCAGCAAAAAGCAGCATTCCTTCAGTGGTACTTTCTATTAATGCAGTAAAGGGTTAAGCATCTGTGTAGGACCGTCAAATATTTAACTGATGCCAAAGTTCTTATGAATTCATCAGTTTACTACATGAAATCAACCCTAGTAGGTGTAGAGTGGGCAGATAGTTCGGGGAAATTTGTCATGTTTTTTTCTCTCGTGTCTCTTTGGGGTCTTGCATGTGTGGAAAGGCAGTTTTTATTCTGCGGCCTCTGTGTCCTCAGTTGGCTGTCCAGTTGCATTTTCAGCTGTCTTTGAGGCCTAAACAGGTGGAAAGGGAGGAACAAATCAGCAAATGAGCATGGCACTAAACCAAATATATATTCTCTACAGCTGCAAGGTGAATCTGAAGACAAAAATGTAAAAGGTAGCGAAGTATTAGCGCCCAGTGAGCTTTGGATCACTTCCATGTTCTTTATTAGAATGCAAAATTACCTTCTTTTTCTTTTTCTTCTGTGTCTTACGGCTTGCTGAGCTTTGTAGTAAAGTCTGGTGGAAGCAAGGAGGCATGTCAGTATTAAGTGAATAAAGCCAATAATGCTGCCAGTCTCTATGCGTGACAAAAGAGCTCCATTTAAACAAAATCAATTCACAATCTCACCCTTAGCTCTGGATCCTGAACTTCATGCTCTGACTTGTAGAGCTCTGGATCAAAGGGTCCGTTGGTGATTCTGTGGGGCCCGTTGGCCATCAGCAGCACTGTGAACTTAAACTGAGCTACAAACTCTCCTGAGAAAGACACAGAAAGAGGAGGTGGTGGTCAATAAACAGTCAAAAGCTGTCAAAAAGAGTAAACACTTTTAGCAGAGAAGTAAACGCTCACCCTCTTTCTCATGTAGCACACTGAAGGGCTGTAGCAACTCATGTTTGGCACATTCTACCACACCAAGACGGGCTTTGGCCTCATCCTCAAAAGCCCTGATGGGAAAATTCAGTGTTGGCAGTAAGTAAGAGCTCGAGCCAAAGTGCATTAATATTCAACTTGCTGTCAAGCTCTTTAAAATTTCAGTAGGTGATGACCTACCTTAGAGTGAAGGGCATGGCATCAAAGCGTCGTTCCACCTCACTAAAGAACGTACGGGAAGTCTTCATCTTCAAGCCATACTGCTTACTGGGGTCCCTCTTATAAATCGTAGTCCTCAGACCTGCATCTCTTGCCTAAAAATAGATCAGAGGATAAATTCCAATGTAGACACGCATCAAGTCACAGCCTCCGGACAGCTACAGGTAAAGAACACACAAAGACAAGTTAAGACACTAACCTTTCCTTCTCCGGTGCTTATCAAGACGTCCACAGCGTAGACTTCATGTACCTCAAACTCTGCCTTCTCATGGTCCTTCCTGTCAAAGAGAGTCAACAGCAGCAGGTCAAAACACATTCAATAGCTCTTTAATCTTATCATCTCACGTACCTCCAGTCATTAAAAATGTGTGCCGGTTACTCAGAACAATCAACAGATCATAAAGTATAAACTTTTCATTGAGACCTATTCTAAAGCAGCATTAAACAGCCACAGAGACAAACAACAGACCTCTCCGGTACCTTTGTCTCTCTTCTGTATAAAGTTTATTGTTAAAAACAGCAATGTCAGCTTGATTATTTCAAGTACCCTAAACAACAACGAGAAGATAGAAGATTTTTGTGGCCAACACTGACCTGAGCATTTGTAATATTCTGATAATGACTGGATGATACTAATTTTCTCTCCACAATCCATTCCACAAACAAATATCTCAGATTCTTTAAAACAACTGCATGCAAGAAATATACTGGGGATGAGCTTTTAATGTTGATTAAACTGAACAGGCCAACGTACCGCATGCTTCCCTGAACACTGTTTCAGGTCGTCTTTGTTTAGTTTTCAGGTCACAAGCAAATTTATCGCCAGTGAATAGCAAGGTGGAAGAATTTTAGAAGTAGGAAGAAAGTGAACTAATTCAATTGTGGGATATCCTGAGGGAATACTCCCATGATTAAAAACAACAAAAATGTACCTTTGCTGGTCTGTTGGGTTTTGAATTATGGTCTTCTCTCCGTCTATGACATGCTGCTTTAGCTGATGAGACAGCATACCTTTAAAACAGAGCAAGACAGAATATATCAAGTCAGACAGGAAAAAGTGAACCATTTTAATGACAACATCCACATCAGCAAAGTCATCTTTATGAACCAATCTAAAGAGAAGCAGTTCACTAAAATGTACCAACTTCTAATAGACACTGACCCTCAATAGGTGAGCATTTGAACGACTGTGCGATCTTGTTCCAGGCTTCTGTCACTTGAGTGTTCTGAGAGGAAGAGAAACACACATTACTTTTGCATGCAAAATACAGTTTTCATTAAGTGATTAATATAAAAATAAATCAAAACACCAAGAGTTGAAATTCAGTCTAAAAACAGTCTGTCAAACACAGCTAATAGCGTGTTTCATTATTAATCTGATAAATTCAGGGAAGGAAACAGCATCAGAGCCCGACTATTGGAGAATTACAGGAAAAAAATGCTTAAAATGAATAATTTGAGACATTTCGATATGTAGCGAATGTCAACTATTGGGATTAATTGAAAGATAGATTTAAATCTTTTCATGGCCAGAGCCAGTAGCCATTGTAGAGGATGTAACTCATTAACATGACCTGGAAAACACAGAGAGGACGTGGTTAAAATGTACCTGGTTACCAGGTTTCACAAGGCGTAGAGCTGCCTCCGCACACAGATGAGCTGCTTTGATTACATCAGCTTTGCGGCCTGTGATGGGATTCTCCTGCAGAAATAAAACACAGTGAAAAGAGGACTTCGAGACCCAAAGGAGGGGACACAAACCTGTGATCTTCAGGAAAAAGCCCTCACCTTACTGGCTCCCACAGCAAAGCTGTGAGCAACATTAGCAATGAAGCCATCAACATGAACCCCTAGATCTCTGCACAAAATAAGAAGAAAAGAGAGAAGAGTATGAAATAACAGTAAAACTAAGGAAATTGATCATGTCTCAAATTCAGTTCAAGTTTAACTGCTACCAGCTGTCAAGATAATTAATATGAATGGGGGAATCAATCAAATTAACTTTAGGAGGGCAGAATGTCAATTTCACTTTGGGAACTGACACTAAACAATAAGAGAAGGTAAGAGAAAAATAAAACTGCTTAATCTGCTATGGCCATTAAATGGAAGATATATCCCAAGGTGAATTTTTTTTTTGGCAGTGCGTCAGCTGGAATACAGTGAAGGACTTATTGTGAATTCAAGGCACTGGCATTACAGACTGTAATAAATTGAACAGACATGCCCAGCCAGAAGGTTAGAAATATGTGTGTAAAATGAGAAACATACAAACCTAACACGTGAAACCACATCACCACAAGCTCTAATGTGTAAAACACCGAAAATCTACACATAGCACAACAGACGTTACGGAGGACGAGGACAGTAGTGGCAATACAACAACTAAGATGAGTCTCTTTCCTTTTTTGAAGCACAACGTCGCATTAGAAAAATGTGATATATGGGATTTAGCTGTTGGATGGGCATTGAAGCTAAAATCCAACATATCACCTCAAAAGCTGCAAAAAAAAAACCCTGTTCTGAAAAAACCTTACTTGTCGTTTGCCACACAGGACAAGACAGAAAGACAAGTACCGATGAAGCAGACAATCAACAGCAAAGAGAAAGCCCCCACAAACAAGCTGAAATGTCACATAGAAAGAAGGGAGGACTACACACTGGGAGACTCAAGACACAGAGGGGAAGGAGGGGGTAACATCATTGCAGAGCATGGTGCCTACATTTTGACCAGATCCCCATCTTTAAGTGTGTAGTCAGGGTCACTCTTCAGGGGAGAGAAGTGGCAAACACAGTTATTGACTGAGACGCTGGTAGGAAAGGCAATGCCTAGAAGAGGGAGAAGAGAACCACCAAGTCTTCATTTGGAAAATCATCCACAAATTTAGCAAGAGAAATATTTCTAAAAAAAATTGTTGGAGGTGACACTTGGATCACCTAATAAACTTGTACTGTCAAAGTCTGCCACCATGTTAGTTGTTTTGAAAATGCCTGCTACTATTCATGCTAAACAAAGCTGTGTGAAATGACCCACAAACAGTTTGCATGACTGCGTCTACTCTTCTTGATGGGTCCAACTCAGCTGATCCATAAACAACACTCTTGTACCATCTCTGCCTCACCTTTCTTCATTTCTTTCTCCTTCTTGAAGACCTTTCCGGTCTCAGCCATGATATAGGTGTCACCTTTCTCACAGAGGCTGAGCACAGACACACCAGGCTTGGCTGCTTCTACCACCAGACGAAGGGCCTCTGGGTGAGACAAATGTTACGTGATTAAGAGGAGGGTGAGGAGGAAGGAAGCAACAGGAAGGTCAAGCAGGTAGATACGGTTGCAAAATATTAACACTGTGTTGTGACGAGAACAGACATAGTCAGAGAAAATGTCAAAGTTCTAATCACTCTCCCTTCCGGAGAGCCTGGCTCTAACGGACGTCTTGTCCTTGTGAAAGGAGATTTTTCTACCAACTGCAATCTTTGGATTTGTTGGGTTTCTCTATAATTTTGGAAGTTGAGATGACATTTGTTTACAATTGTGCTATATAACAAAACCGGTTACATTCATTTTCAGAGACCATATCACCCGTTCCTATTCAAACATAATAAAACACTGGTTATTCTGTGTGATAGGATAAAAAATAAAGTAAGAAAAGAGTTTGGGATGTAACGGTAAATACAATGACACAATATATAATCGCCTCACATTATGCCATACAATATGAAATTAGGAAGCCAGTGTACCCTTTTAATATGTCTGGATTCATTGGTTTTAGATAATCGCAGGCTGGAAGTCAAAAGTAAGAGAGCAGGACTGATTTATTACAACACTAGATTTTGTGTAATTAGAGCATATTAGCATATTAGTTACTTAATTTGCTGGCTAAGCCAAAAACACAAATTAATGTTTTGTTATTTTGTCAAAAAAAGTTTCTATATTAATTTAAAATATTCCATAACAGTTCATAAAGTGTGGACAGAGGACTTCATCTAAATCTACCTATTCTAATTTCAATTTTACTCTTGATTTCCAACCAGCAGCTAAGTATTATCATCATTATGTAATTTTAACAAATAACCTAGACATGTCCAGCTTCTGGGTAGTCAGACACAGAGGGCACACATTTATATCACGTGAATAACGTGTGAGTTACATACAAACTGGAGACTCATTTCAGTAACGTTAGCATAAATATTAGCATGTCCGTTATTTGTCAACTACACGACTAGTGACTGAAAGTTGGGAAGAAAACGTTCAGTGTGGCTTCATATCTGTGGCTGCCTCCTTATCTCTCAGCTAATCAACGTTTGCTGAACATCTGACTACATGGCAGCAGGCTAAGCTAGCTGGCTAGTTAGCATCTCACATTAGTTAGACAGCTAACTGCAGCGAAACCTGACGTAAAGTAGCAGTAAAACGGAGGCTAGCATTAGCTGAGTTGGTCTGTTAAACCTCAAACAGCTGCTCCCGCTAGCCACCTGGCCAAGATAACATATGAGAGCCTGAGAGGTAAACCACATGTCTGCTCTGCTGCTGCTGGGAGACCAACATTAGCTCGACGGGCCGAAGGGAGCAGATCGCCCCATCCAGTCACCAGCTGCTGCTCGCTTACTTACGGTTCGCTATGTCGCCTCCCATCTTGTACTTGGTGACCACCAGGTCCTCGGCTATGGTCTGCTCCTGCTCGTCGTCGGACATGTTGGCAGTGAAGTTTGAGTCGCTCCTTGGCCCTGGACAGCGACAGTCTTCCCGCAGCTCTGCTCGGCTCTGATCGCTGCTGCTGCTGCTGCTTCTGCTGCTAGCTCGGGCCTCCTGCTGCCGCCAAGCCCCTCCCGCTCCTCCGTGACGTTAGCCGCGTCACCGCGACCCCAGCGCGCCAAAACGCAGCGACTCTCTGATATGACGCCTGCATGTGCTAGATTTACATGCACTGACGATAACTACAGCGGCAGCGTGACAGGTGGAAAGGCAAGAAATGCAACCAGAGGTAAGGGCATGGCTTTCACTAAATTATTGATCTTATTTAGTCAAAGCCAAGAATGGGTAAAATGCCACTGAAAACATATTATAAATGCTGTATAATGAGTGTGGCTGTAGATTTAGGCTGCGGGATAGTAATATTTAGGGAACTAATTTTTGTGTTTGGAAGAATAGATTTGTGGTGAAGTCTTGTCTTCACACGAATTTCCTAAGTTATGAAGGATGGAAGTAAAGATGTAAGGATGGATAGAGGAGAAAAGAGGAATGTAGGAGGAGGAGAAGGAAGGAATGAAGGAAGAGGAATGAAGGTGGTGAGAAAGGATGGATGTGAAAGCAAGGATGTAGGAGGACAAGGAAGGATAGAAGGAAGGAAGGAAGGAGGAGAAAGGAGTAATGTTGAAAGAGAAGGAAGGATGAAGTAGGAAGAATGGAAGGAAGGATGGAGGAGAAAGGAAGGTGTAGGAGGAAGAAAGGAAGGAAGGATAAAGAAACAGAAGGGAAAAATGTAAGGACAGGTGGAGAAGGAAAGAGGAGTGAAGGATAGAGGAGAATAGGCAAATGTAGGAGGATGAACTAGGAAAAACAGAAGATTTCTTTCTTTCTTTGGCCAGAACAAATGTTGAGACAATTTTATTTGTAGCCTTAATATTATTAGACTAGAGAGTGTTTTCAATCTACAGTATTTGTAGTTTTCCAGAGTTAATCATCACTAAATATGTTTTCTTAACCCAGTTTGACCTGTAGGAGGATGTGGAGGCTCCTGTAACTTGGTTTGCTGCCATGAAGGAAATTAATTCATGACAAGCAGAGAGAAGGAAGAAAATTGGCCATCACAGATATCGAGTTAAAAAATAAAATGCTCATGCACTTTGCCCTACATTTACACATTTAAGCCCTCCATTAACCTCAGGAAAACCCTGCAAGTTGCACAAATTGTCATCATATCCCAGCATGTTAAAATAAAAAGCTCCAAAATAGATATTCAAAATATTTTTATTGAGTAGAAAATGTGTCATACTGCATCAGAAAAAAAGAGGTTTCAAAACATAAAGTTGTAAATCTCCAACAAATGCAATTGTTCTCAAAAACAGTTTTGTTCATTAAATGTAAACAGAAAGATATAGCTTGTAATCTGTTCTTTTTTTTGTAGTGTTTTCAACACTCAGTGCTACTGATTACGAAAATGCCCCCATAAGCCTAAAACGCATACATAATGTCAGCCTGTAAGAAACAACAAAGGTGCAAACAAGTCGCACAAGTTGGGTTTTTTTTTCGATTATGTCACAGACTACATTATGATGGTGGCTTTTGATTGCATTTCTTATTTCAGGTCCTTCATGACTGTCTCTCAGCGGGAAGCTCGTGAGATTGTAAATGTTTGTTCTTCATGTAGGCACTGCTTTGGGCTTGAGGAACATCCTGCTGTGCCAGTAGCCTGGGTTGTCAAAAGATCTCTCAGCAGCAGCGGGTTCTCCGACGCCGACTCCAGCTCGCACTTTTACATGGAGGTCAAACCCGTACTGATGTGCCTCATTGCCCCCTGCTGCTCCCTCTGGCTGCCTCTGCACATTCTGGTACACTGCTGCATCTGCAGGCGGCGGGGCAGCAAAGTAGTCCATGTCCTCGTATTCATACGCCTCGCCCTCGTCTCTCTCCTGCATCTTTAGCTCCTTCCCATCTCGAAGAGCTTGTCGCAGCTTCGGCTGTCTGTTTGTGTAGTGATAGTTACTGTCCTCCACATACTCCTCCTCTTCCTCCCCTCTCATCCTGACTGATGCTGGAGGAGGTGGAGGGTCGTGGGCTGGAGGGCTTTCTTCTTTTTCGCTGCCTCTGATGTCCATGTATTCATATTGAACTTCATTGGATCCATGCCGCTCTGAGTCAGAGTTGTCTTTGGTTCTCATGTGAGCTCCTCTCACCTCCATGGACAACATGGTGTCACAGGAGCAGGCGGTCGCTTGCGATGATACAGAGGAGGTCCGTTTCTTGTTCTGCTTCCCCCAGTGGCTGCTGTGCCTGGGAGAGACAGGTGTTGCACACGTCTGCTTGTTCATGTACTCGTATTCTTCATCATCTGGGTCATCCAGGAGGCCTGATGAGTGAGACTTGCCCATCCGGCCAGGAGTGGCTCGAGATGAGTAAAGCAGAGTGTCTATAAAACAGATCACAATGAATTAAAAATGAAATACATTTTTGTGCATTACCTTATGAAGACATAATCACAAAATGTTGTAGATATACTCAGTAAATCATTTTTTGGACCCATTCACTGTGCAGGCACTGTATTTTTCCAACACACCTGATATTATTTAGGCAAGTGGTTACTTTTTTTTTGTTAGAAGGGTTAGTTTTGCTTTTTAAAAAACATTTATGTATGAGATAATTACCTTTCTCTTCTTCCTTTTTTCTTCAACAGTAATTATATAACATTGTAAGAACCTAAAATTTAGTTTGCACAATATTGCAAGAAATTATGAAAGGAACTGATGTAATTTTACAAAATAGTTATGAAACCACTTCCACTATCTGTGCACAAAAAAATAAGCTACTGCCAACAGCTGCTTTTCTTAGCACAAACACCAGAAATAAGGAGAAAAATCTTGTCTCTCTTGTCTCTCCAAAGATCCTAGAAGCACCCCGGATTTCGACAAAACACTTTTACAAATCCAAATCTAACCGGAAAGGGAATGTCCCAACTCCGGGGTTGAAGCGGAAGTGACGACAAGGAGCGGCTAATGCAACGGACAGCGAGCGGGTGATGTTTTGCCCGTTTTGTGGGGAATATATGAACCGATTGACGCGGTTTTGTTTTTCGTGTGGTCGGTCTTTAGAGTGTTTAAATGGCGCAGATCAGACCGACAGAGTGCATTAGCCGCTCCTCGTCGTCACTTCCGGTTCAAGCCCGGAGTTGGGACATTCCCTTTCCGGTTACATTTGGATTTGTAAAAGTGTTTTCGGACTTGTAAAAGTGTTTTGTACCTTGTAAATTTGTCTTGGAGGTTGTAAAAGTGTTTTGCATTATGTAAATTTGGTTTGCACCTCTCGGCCACCGTAATTTGAACTATTTTCAAAAAAACTGAAAACATGGAATCAACATGTCCAACATTTCCCAAGTACCCACAGATGGTACCAATACTGGAACAAAAATGGTCACTCTACGTACTACATATGTTTTGCTATTTGCATTTTCATATTGCTCATGTTTCTCCTCTGGTCTGGGTAAACACTGCCTGCAGTTCAGCTGAAAAGTCCATAAATTAAGTTATCAGTTGGCCTGATCTGTGTAAATTGTATATCTATGGCAAAGTTTTAAGTGAGACTTGAAGAATAAAGTGATTCTGAATATCATTATCTTAAGCTTCGATCTGGAGAAGCTATGTAACAAATGTTACATAACAGATTTCAAGAATCATCAAAAACTTGAAAATCCCCCCCCCCAAATTATTTTTAAAAAATTGTTTTTAGCTTTGATAAATTTAATTTTGTAAATTAAACATTTTAATTTACAAAAGGCAAACACTGGCTTTTGGAGTTCAGAGGGGGAGAGGGTTGGCATGCTTTTAATTATTGTTATGAAACCTGAAGCTTTATGGGGCCTGATCATGTATTGGTTGGTACCACTAACATCTATGAGTTTCAATAACGTCACAGTAACCTCATAGTGATGATAAGACCGCTACAGGTCGCTGTTTATGGGAATAAATCGTTGTTCCATAACACCTCCCATTTTCATTCCATACAAATTAAACACACAAGGTATAATGTGTTATAGGGCAATATGGAGGTTCTAGTTAGCAGATACTAGCTGTTTCCTTCTGTTTCCAATCTTTGTGCAAACCTAACTTGTTCCAGATATGAGAGTGGTTATCATGCTTATCATCAAACAAATAAATGCTAATTTTGTCCTTTAAGCAAGAGGATGACCTTTTCAGATACTACAAATGTAACAAGGTACATAAAATATTATAGCTGATGTTATACATGTTGCTTAAAAGGGTCCTAGAATAATGTATTATGTGAGCGTTACAAAGAAAAATTGTAATAAAACTGATGGCTTTGTATCGATTTGATAAAATGAATTATCTCCGTCCTTTAGATCTATCACCTATTTTCTTGGAACAATTATTAGGGCCAAGTAAATTTACAGTGAATGTATTACCTCTCTCTGGGCTGTTTCCAGGAAGCACATATCCGTTCTGGTCTTCTTCCTCCATCTCTGGTGACGGAGTGTCCGACTGGCCGCCGGACATACTGTCCCTTTGAGACACATAAGCGCTGTCCTCGCGATGACGTCTTCTTTTCAGGCTCCCTGCCAGAGAGAAGTCCTCACTCATCTCCAGCTCCACTGCTGTGCCGCAGCCCTCGGAGCTCTCAGACACAGTGCGGGCAGAGTTTAGTCGAGATCGTGACTGCCACATAGCCTACACAACACAACAAACAGTGAATTAACAACAGTAGGAACATCATCGACTACTAACGATGATGTTGGTAGTATCTTGTATTTTTTTTAATTGCACTAAAAATAACAATAAATAGTTTTTATATGAAGTGTCTTAACACTAGAGGAGTCTGTATCAGTTACCTGTCCTTGGTTGTCAACACCTGGAGTCATAGGCAGGTATCCAGCCACGGTTGATGGATTAAGAACCACCTTTACAAGAAAAGACAAATGAGATTTAGATACAGGAGGTGACTTTTAGACATAAACTGGGCTAAAAAAACAGAAGGTGTTGTCTCCTACTCTGTGAGTGTCCATCCTGGAGAGGCGACTCAGACTCCTGGACAGGTACTGTGCGACTGGAGTCACACTGTCCACCACTGCCTCTGCCCCCAGGTCCTCCAGCTCTATTTCCAGATCATCCAGGTCATCCAAGTCTGCACTCCGCTGGACAAGTTCATCTGGACTTGTGTCCTGTTGGCTACAGTCCTCCTGGCATACCAAGGTTAGAGGCAGATTAGCATTTTGCATGTACATTTTTACTGGAGCTCCACTTTAAGCAGAACCATCTGTAGTGAAAATAACTGGATCAGAGGCTACTGACTGAGCAGGGCCTGTCTTACTTTGATCACCAGGTAGCGAGGTGGATCTCGGGCCATTCTGGCAAATTCACTGGCCAGCTCCTTGAATGTTGGACGGACATTCTCATCGATCATCCAGCCTGAGTGATTAAGAACAAGAGTCATAGTGGTTTAAACAAAATGTCACCATGCCAACATACTCACAGTGGCAATGCTATTTTCGCCATTTTAATTTAGTATGCACTCTAAAATTTTCTGATTAGCAGTTAACACAAAGTACAACTGTAGCTGCTGGGAATGTCATTAGTTTTTCGAGGAAATGTTTTTATTCTTTAACCTAAGGGGGTCATGGATGTAGCTACAAATATTCATGGCAATCAATCCAAAATCAGTTGATTTTTCACACTTTGGCCTCATGGTGAGTCATAATAAAAAGTCAGACCTATGAAACTCAGTGGGATTCATCCTCTAACTTTAGTGAATATTTGTAGAAAATTTCATTACAATTGATACAATAGTTGTCGAGATGATTTTAGTATGGATCAAAGTGGTGGTCCAGCCAACCAACCAACCAGCGTTGCCATCCCTAGAGGCCTGGCTGAGAAGCATATAAAGTATTTGCACCACTGCTTGCAGGTGAAAAAGACGGTTAGTAGAGAGGTACTCACACTTGACCATGACCATGTAGACATCAATGGTACAAATCTGTGGCTGAGATAGACGCTCGCCCTTTTCCAGCAGGTCAGGAACTTCCTGAGAACGCATTGCTGCATATGGCTCGGCCCCATAAGACATCATCTCCCATATGGTCACACCTAAATGAAGGTGAGGGATTTAGTCTGGCTTGAAACTGCAATTCTGGTACATCTGACAGATCACACCATCTGACTCTTGAAAGATGCTCACCATAACTCCAGACATCACTCTGATGTGTGTATCTCCGAAACAAGATGCTCTCCAGTGCCATCCACTTGATTGGTGTCTATGAACACAACCAAAAAAAGTCTTTGTTGGTTGAGTTAAAACACCAGAATAAATGATCAGTGAATATAAGAAAGCAATGGCAGCAATGTTTCACAGAGTGCAAAATGGATTTACATCTGACTAATTGTTAATAAATTATGATCATTTTAACCAACAGACCTTGACCTCATTATAAAAGTACTTCTTGTCATCAGGGTAGAGCAGGTCTGCAATGCCGTAGTCAGAAATCTGGACGGTGAAATTATTCTTCAGAAACACATTTCTGGCCGCCAGGTTCCTGTGGACGATCCTGTTCTCCTCCAGGTAATTCATACCCTGACAGGGAAGAAGGACGCTCTGCTTAAAGTTTTTGCACTATCAATCTATCTGCACATGCAACAAAATGCTGAACATGTCGATCCTTTACCTTTGCAATCTGAACACACCAGTTGAGCATCCTCTGTGGGCTGAGTTTGTTTTTGTACTTCCTGACGTACTCCAGCAGGGTGCCCTCACTGCAGAGCTGAGTGACGAGCTGCAGGTTGTCACCGGTACAGATGCCCTGGGTCCTGACAACGTTAATGTGGTTCAGGCTTCCCAGTGCCAACATGTGCTGCAGCAACAATTGAGGGTAAATCATTATTATCATTTCCACAAAACTCTGCTCAATCTATATTGTGGGTATGAAATACTCTTTCTACAGACTGTGAGTCATAGACAAATACATATTTTAGGCTAACTTTTTCTTAAGTGACATTTTCTTACATCTGTCAGCTCACAGAAGGTCTGTCGACCACTGCGATCATGAATCGTCTTTATGGCCACAGGAAGCTTCACTGTATCTCCTTCAGGAATCCAGTAACCCTGTGAAGCACAGAGAGCAGAGACCATCTGTTAGAGAAAAATCTGATGTATAACAGAAGCATTGTATAGGAACTTGTTACTACTCTAAGTACCTTATAGACGGATCCAAACACTCCATTACCCAGCAGCTTGACCTTACGCAGCTCTGAGGGCTTCAGAATCCGTGCGTGGACTTTAGACCCTTTTTCTTCCATAGGCTCAAAACCCTTCAGGCACACAGAGTAGATATTAAAACAAACACAAATAGAGCTTCACACGGCACAGTGAAACATAAACCATCAAATTCAGACTGACCCCACTCTCCATGTATCTCCTCATTGCTCTCTTGCGACGGATGGCGAGACCTCGTCGGTACAGAACAGTCAGCACGAAAATGGAGAATGATAGGAAAATGAGGGCGATCACTCCAAGAACGATGGCAGTGGTCTCTTGTCTAATTACAGGGATTAAAAGGATATCAGGATATATCTGGATACTGAATCAAAAATTTCATAAAATATGTCCGAATGAGACGAAAACTCACCCGCTAATGTACCGTGAAGATTCCACACAGTCCCTGAGTCTTGGACCGGAGCACCTTAACACAAAATACGACAATTGTCAATTAAAAGGAGAAGCACATACATGAGTGTTTGTGTGCATCACCTCAGATTTCTACTCATATCTTACCCTTTAGTGCAGTTGACATGGCACGGTTCACAGTGGCCCTGCTTGTTGGGGTATTTGAAGATGACTTCCTCTCCTCCCATCACACCTTCAGGACACGAGGACACACAGTGTGGACCATCCTGCAGGCCAGCACATGCTACACACTGATCCGCTCCCTGGAAACAATAGGGCACACCTTAGCTGACAGATATTTGCATGGTGAAAGAAATGGTTCCAAGTCGTGGCAGTACGGTGGAGAGTCACGCCCATTTAAAAGCCACTAGATGGCAGCAGAAGTTATTCCTACTGTCTTGAACTTTATGGCCAGGTGTGAGGTGGAGATAGTCATACCGGGCCTGTGCAAGTCTGCTTCCCCTCCTGGACTTTACACTCAGGGTGACAGGGCATACACTCCCCTGATGGAGTAGCAAACTCCCTCTTCTCCCTGCAGATAACAGTCAAACACTTAGCACAGCCACATCACAGCCAACATTACTCACATTAAGGCAAACCGGTTTAATATTAGGAGTTATTTTGTGAAGACTAACCCAGATAAGAACATGCAGTCTGGAACACATGTTCCTCCCCTGCTGTACTTGTTACAGGAGACACACTGGTTTGGTCCGGGACCCCAGCAGCCATCAGAGGAGCACAGGGGGTCGCACACGTGGTTGTCATTCACTACAAAACACAATGGAAGTCAGCATACTGATGTACAATCAACACTGACCAGGTTTAAGATGCTCCGTCTTCACTCACCGCACTCATTTAAAGGTCGGTTCTCCTTCACATCGATGTGCTTCTGCCGTCTCTGTGGACGGGAGCTGCTGCTTAGGATTCGTGTCCAGTTGACAGTGTTATGGTAGCAGAGCTTCTTGTTTCCTGTGATGTAGACGCCGCCATCGTTTATCTTTCGCAGCGAGCGCAAACCCAGAGACTTCAACGATTTGATCTTCATCACGAGAAGAGAGTAGCCCCTGGAAGAGCAGGAAGAGGATGGATTTTGGGAAATGCAAGGAATTAGAAGATGAACATTTTAGAATTTTGTTTAAAATACTCTGAAATTAAATGAAAATTTTATGGGCAACTGAATATTTTACATTAAAACCATCTTTCTGAAATGATGAGATTTGAATTCCTTAGATTTGTTTTTTCGTATGGTAATTTCAGGTTTGCTATTTCAAATTCAAACCACTCGTTCAAATCCCATCATTGAAAGAATATAAACTGACTTTCTTGCTTATTCTTGGTAACTTGAGTGTCAGGTTTGAGGCTGGATGTCTGTCTTTCACTAACTGCAATTAGACAAACTTGATTCAAACAACTTTAATTCACTGGACCCTTTAAAATAGTCCTAATAGCCTGTTTTTCAAACTGCACAGCATGTAGCTACATACTAGCAATTGCAAGAGCAATAAGAACCAAATAAATTAGGTAAATGGTTTTCAGTGTAATTTTGTGGCATTTAAATTCCAACATTAATTAAGCATTCAAAGGTGATTAAATTTCTAGATGAAAAACCTTATTGCTTCTCTTTGATTACACAAAATACAACCAGAACCTCAGATTTCAAAAAAGTCAACCCAAACGTCCATCAGTTTTCATGAAAAAGAGCATGCAAGAATATTATGTAAACTTATTGTTCCCACCACCAACTTAATTCCACCACTGAATCAGCCATGAGATGATATTCCAGAAACTGAAAACAGTATTTTAATCTCAATAACTGCAAGACAAGAGAAAGAGATGAGCATGCAAAGTGTTTACTGTACCTTCTAGAGCTCACTCCTCTAAACAGGATTAAAATGACGTATAACAAGGAAATAAAGATAGAAAACACAAACAATCAGATTCTTGACAGTGACGGTTTAGTTTGTTTCGGATACAACAGCACGATCGTAACTAGAAGGAAAGAAAACTACAACTCACTTGAAAAATGTTCTGCCTTGAATTGTTTGGAGGTTGGAGAAGACTGACAGGTCCGTCATGTTTTCAGGCCACGACTGGATACTAAGGTAGTCTGAAAGCAGAAATGTTGTGCTTTAGAGGCTGGAAACAACACTGTGACATGACATCAAAAACAGTTATCAATTTAACAATTTAATCTGCTCACCTGTGATTTCCCGCACAGTACTGAAGATTTTCAGTTTTTCTGGGTCGAGGGGTGGTATGCCATTGTAATCATCACTTTGACCAAAATAAAACAACCCCCCCCCCCAAAAACATATGAAAATACTTACAGACAAACTCAATATAGTAAAATCTTTGTTGCATGAAAACTAATGATGACTACTGCTGGGAAGAGTTTTATTTACCCTTCTATCCCGGTCACCAGGAAGTGAAGACTGCCCTGGATCTTGGTGCAGTTTATGAAACTGTCTATGTTATGAGCATCGACGGTTTGTCTGGTTGGACTTCCTGTGCCATGACAAACTGTTAAGAAGACAAAGAGGAGGAGAATGAATGGGTTACGAAAATAATTGTTTCTTTGATCACTGATTAAACCCCTCGATCTCATCTCTGTGCATCAAAGTTTCATATTTAGAAATTTATTTCCATGAAAATATTCCCCTCCTGTCTTAAAATGACTTGGCTCTATGGCGTTCTCACCTCTACAGTATCTACATCCATCCCTTCACCACTCAGTGCAGCTCAAGCGCACCAGCTCACCTACATCTCTGCTCAAACACTGTAGAACTACTCTAAGCTACACAAAAACAAGCTGTAACATTGGTCAGCCATACATGTTCGAACTACAAACTGATTCTGAAAAGGAATAATGATACAGAAAGTCTCATCCTGGAAGTGGACAGGACTATTTATGAAACCCCAAAAGTCTGAATCCAAGCTTTGACTGCAGTTTCAAGCTAGAAGCATTGACTGCTTCTTTCACTCATGATGTGTGTTTAGGAAAAGAGGCGATTCGAACCAAGCAGCTGTGGTAGAAAACACCTCAGAACAATCACAGTTTCATTGTGTCCTACTTTATTACTCCACTAAATTGCATTGGGAAATATTTGATCTTTTATTTTTTTACTGCAATACATTCATCTGGCAACTAGAGCTGTTATACTTGCAGAACAACATGTAATCACCACATAAATCTGGTTCCATTTGTGATTAGCCGTCAAACATTATTCAAAGTAGTGACTGTAAAACTAACTCCACTGCCCTTACAGAAAGGTAACTTCCACCAGTGCGCTGCTTGTTTCTCAGATGCAGAAAACAACTCTTTGGACTCAGTTGTGAAGCAGATGTGTAGTTCTATGAAATACCTTTGGGACAGAGGCCTCCACAGGGCTCACATATTTTCACTCCGTTTTTCTCCACTTCCATTTTATCAGACGGGCAGCTGCTCACACATGAGCTGCCATCCACCACAAAGTTTGCTATTAAAAAACAGAAAATATCATGAATCACCACAATGCAGTGTGTCAGTGACGGCATTAACATTTGTGTAACAACTGGAGCAACCATAAAAACTGTCTTTGTCTAAGGTCAACAACCAACTCTGAGCCGGCGTGAACATGTGGGTGTAAAGTGGCACAAGTGGAGACTCACTGGGACACTGGGCCACACAAAGAGAGCCGTACTGGTACTTTGCATTGGGGTTGGGTTCCATTTTGAAGGTATGTTTGTTGTAGATCAGAGTCTGGGGACACTGGGGCACACAGGAGCCCAAGTTGTTGAAGTTCCTGCAAGCCTGTAAAATGTCACATTGAGGAACACAAAGCATAGATTTGATTTATGTATAACATACCTTCATCCCAGTGAGTACTTGGTCCATTCACAATAGTTATTTTATCAACTGTCGTGACTTAAATGTGCCAGAAAGCCATAATAATTTGTCAGTGATCAGGATACTGAAAGTAATTCTGCTATTTTCAGCTATCAGCTAGTTTTTCTGAAAGCTGAAGATATATAGCAGTTTTGTTTCTGGCTACAACATGTCAAGATGTCTCCTGTGTTTAAAAGAAATCAAAGCTTTTGACTCACAAAGCAGTCTGTATCCAGGGGTCCAGTGCAGCCTCCAGCACACTCACTGTGGCAGCAGTCGCTCGGTTTTGTACCAAAGCATCGGCCGTTACACTGAAGGGCGCACACAGTCTTTGTCACTGAAACAGAGTAGAGAGCACATTAATCCATGATGTAAAAACTGGACACACCAATACTAATAATTAAAACTGCAAACAAACATTGAACTTAAAACAAGCATTATTCAAAATGTAAAATCAGATCTTGCAGTCCTCATCAGTAGGGCATCTTTAAGACTCCCCAATGCAGTGACTGTATTACAAAACTGCACTGATGCATGAAAAATAAAGAAATAAAGGTAAAGGTGTTGAGGTGACTCACAGATCTGGCAGGTGTCATTTCCTGGACCCCAACATGGCAAGTCTCCACATGCTTTGTCACAAGGCACTGAGGGATCATTTTATTGGTCAGTAGGTGCAATATTACATTTTAAGTCAGAAATAAAAGGATAGGTTCACATTTTTAAAGTATGCGTTGAACTGAAAGAGTTGTCGGTTGCTGTAATCAGGCTTGTTGTTCATACTGTTTCTGAAGAGATCAGGTCCTTATATGAACTATTTCACTGCAAGAGATGGAAAACAAAATCTAGAGTCCTTCTGTGTACCGAAAAACACACTCTGATCCAAAGTCCAGCCTGTTAACCTTAAATGCAACTCTAACCTATAAAATGTTCTTCAATCATGAGTGGAGCAATAAACAAATTGCCCCTGTTCTGTATCTCACAAAGGCACTACTAACTGAACACTGAAATTTGTTAGGATTTTTATCTCACGAAGGTACTAATAACTGAACACTGAAATTGATATTACATATGAGTGTTATAATATTGATAATAATAACCATTTAATGTACAATGAATCCATGAGTCATGCTTGACCTTTAAAAGGGAAGAGATGGAGCTAAGCTCTAACTCAAAGCTCTGATGGACACAGACAGTTCAGGCTGGAAAGTTTTAGCCACTTACAAAAAATGTTTCTTCTTCTACACATGCGCACACTAACAAAGATTGAGTTTTGGCCTTGATACACAGCACATTCCTACTTTCTTATAATGTAACAATTAATTTTACGGAAACTGCGAGCTCAAGGTTGTTTGAGGGAGAAAACCATAATAATCCTCCCTAAGGGACACCTGCATCCTCCCTATGAGATATCACTAATGGCTGCATCACATCTCAGCTAACAATGGAGTAATACAAACTGGTAGAAAGTGGGAAAAAGTTTGCAGGAGGGTTCGCCTCACAAGGTGCAACTCCTGGGGATTGGATGAATCATGTGCCAAGAGATATAGACATATCTGTGCACCAAGTAATGGGAGAACTAAGTCTAAACCATGGTTTATCCCAGCCTTAAGCCAATCACATATTCAGTATTTGAATTAGATGTTTATATCTATGACCTTTCACACAATACTAGACTGAATAAAATGTTGTGTTCACTTTTGATTTTATCCTTTTCTGGGAGGCTGTTCCAAACAGAAAAGCTAATTGTACAAGATTCTTTTGGGACACTGATATTTAGAAAATAAACAGCTTAATTGGAGAGACGTGGTTTGTCTTTTATCTCAAAAAATGAACACTTTCAACACTCCACTCAATTTGTTATTGCCCCAGTGAGTGGACATATTCAGTGTTTCGGGTCTATGTCAGCAGCTATTAAAGCAGAAACACACAGGGACAGCGTGGCTAATACACCTAAATATTTGTTTATTAAATAGATTTTTTCACCAGCCAGCAGGCCTGAGATACCAATTACAGTGGCCGGGAGCACTTTTGTTTTCATCTGAACCCATCCTTTACTGTAACTCATGTTCAGTGTGGTTGTCAACCTTCGGCACTCACTTTTCGGCCCGTTGTCCTCAATCATAATGTCAGCTTTTTCATCCTTCACTATATCCCGCCAGTTCACCTGCGGGGCGTAGCTCAGGTACTTGTTCTGGATGATCTTCACTCCTCCCTCCAGTATCTCTGTGGACGACACACATGCATGTAAATGGGGAGGGACAAATTAGCGGAGCAAGCCCCAACAGGCCTCTGACTCATTCCTGTCCACCATTCGCTGTTTACTACATCACATACAAGCCCAGTATAATGTGCCACAGCTCATGTTACACTGGCGGTTGAGCGCATGAGACATTCCAGAGACTCCACATCAGTGCGATCAGCTCACATCGCTGCCGACCGGTATTCTGCAGGTGTGGCTACGCTGTGTGGGCGTGGGAGCTCCAACAGTAACAGAGATCCACTCTGAGCATCTATCTGCTGCATTCCGACCTCCCACTCATTAAACACACTACAGGTGCGACTTCCGTGTACCTGTAAGGTGTGTCAGGCCCAGCTCCTGGAGACCGTGTTGTCCGTCTCTCTGGTAGTTGATCATCACAGCCAAGGCGTACTGGTCCTCATAGAGCGTGGTGCCTCGGATGACACGCAGGTGGTCAAGAGGGAGGCGGCTGAACACATTGAGGGCAAACAAGATGTAGCCCGTCACCTCCTTAATGGACTGTAAGGTTGAACATTCATTGGAGAGAGAAAATACAGATGATTAGAAAAAAAAACCTTATCTGAATTTGCTAATCAGATAGTTATCCGGGTCACAACTTGGCAGCAGAGGTGTGTTTTGCTTGTTCTGTTAGTCACCATGACTGGAGGGGGACATACAGTAAATGAGCTCATTGTGCACTTGAAATAAAGACATCATCCATTACAGACTTACAAACATGTTTTGGCTCCCTGTGACTTCTGAAGAAGCCTCACATGTTTGATTGTTTCTGTCATCGAGTGAACGAGGTTGATTCATGTCCGTGTCTAGACTAGCCAGCAGTTTGTCTCAGGGACATGCATTCTGTGAAAGCAACGCTGGTTATTTTGTAGATTTGTGATGTTCACTGTCTCACCTGCAGGAAGCTGAAGTCTCTGGTGTGATCCATCATGGTGATCTCCAGGTTTCCGATCACAATGTCGCAGCCGGTGTACATCTTCTTCATCAGGTTGTACTGCAGCTCTGAATTCCCGGTCGTGCTCAAAGCGTTCTTGGTGCCGGAGCAAACAACCACTGGAAAAGTAAATAAGTAGCAGATTCTTATTAATATCTTTCATTGTGTGTTTGGGTTAAAAGAAAGAATTTGGTGTTATTTTGTAGTTTTGTTTTTGTAAAGTCACAAGAAAGAACTGATGCTTCTCACAAAGTGTAGCCAAAGCTTTGTATTGATTATATTTGAATTGTTAAGTGATAAGTTTCTTCACTACAGTGAACATGGGCAGTGTAGTTTTTTTGAGGATTCTACATACAGTCACACTGCTGTAAATTCATATAGGAGCACCAAATGCTTATTAATCCGCAGCTGACCATAGTCCCCTCCACCACAAAAAACATATTGTTCCCTCATGTTTGGGCCATTTCTGCTAAAAAAAACACAGTGCCCTGTTGTTTCAGGAAATTATTTAGTCTTTTTTTTTTATTATTGATCCACTTTTAAAGATTCACATCTTCAGTAGCAATAAGTAGGCTTGGAGCTAAGTGTTACATAAAAGCAAGAATTTGGAAAGTACCAACAATACTGTTATTTATTTAGTCTTTACAACGGATGGCTTACAAGAAAAATATTATTGACTTTATTCTTAAATAAATATTCTTTCGCTTGCTGAGGTTTTACAGTTTTATGCATCACAAGTCAGTAATCAGTCTTGTATTATGCTGTATACTTTGGGAATACAGTAATAGTCCCACACAAGATAAAAAGACAAATGTCCAGTAATGGAAATGTGATAATATCACAATACACACTTCCTAATAAATCATTAATGAGCGAACAATTTTAACAAAGACTGTTTTATTCTGTTTACTACAAGCCACTGTTCGGCTTTAGCCTGATATGAATGAATGTAGTGTAACAGTTTGGAACAAGCTCAGGATTGTGTACAGGGCATGCCCTCCTCTCCAACAAACATACAAGGCCGTGTTTATGGTCTGTGGGAGTTCAGCCATTCAGCGTCGCTTGAAGGCTGCTTTGCTATTCAAATGTCAGACAGAAGAGAAACAGCAGAGAGAAAATGGAAGAACAGCAATGAGGACAGAGGGATCAACATGATTGTTAGTCTTAACGTCATCTAGAAATCAACACTGTGCACAAACATATACTTAAGTGCATTTTGCTGGCTCCGCTGTCCACATACTTCTGGTCTGGAAGGGATTTTTTATTGTTTGGGCTTCTGCTTGCAGTTAATTGTGAGGCAACAGTCTCCTCTGACTTGAGACACCTGAGACCCAACTTTAATTACTGATCAACATCAGTCCAGACTTTGTGCTTTTGTGGCTGAATGTTAAGAAATCCTTGCAACGAGGTTCCAAAACCTTCCAGGAAAAGTAGAGGCCAATGTTTTTAGATGGTAAATCATCACAGAGGTATTTTTACTTCCTTGTGGCTTAATGTCTAGCATTTCCCTGCTAGTTGCACATTTAAGAACACATTCAACATTCTGAGCCTCAAAATAAAGTGAAAATTACATTTGAGACAGAGAAACAGGTCACTGAAGTAAGAACTCAGCCTTTAAATGGTGTATAGACTGTACTATCTGACATCGGAGAACCCTAAAAATTAGCAAACTGGAGTACTAGGAAGCACAATTTTTTGTGGCTAAAGGACACCAGCCTTCCTTGTAACCCCTGCTAAATCTTTAAATATGTGTATCAAGACTCATAAATTAATTTCGAAAAAACACAAATTGTCAGCATGGCTAAATACCACTTGAGGCAATTGAGAGAATGTTTCTTTGTTATCTGGTTCACTCCCCCTTGAACCCTCTGAACCCCAAAACCTGCCGGAGGGTCTGAAAAACTGGCAGAATTCACAGCATTTATCAGAGCCATAAACTATAAAAATTGGAAAAATTGTCAAAGCTTTTAAACTCCTCTAGGTTATGCTGTTCCATCCGGAAAATGAACAAAATCCAAGCTCATAATCACAATATTCTGAATGTCTCAGTTAAAAGAAGTCATTATTGACTCAGCATTGATAGATAGTCACATGACAAAAAAGGTTTCAGGTGAACTGCAGGCTGTGTTTGCACAGAGCAGATAGAAAACTAAGTTGAGAAACTAAAGACATAAGTAGTGAAATATCTACAGTATGTAAAGTCACCAGTTTTCCAGTGTTGATAACACCTCTGGGCAGCTGGAAAAATGCTGTACATGTTGATAAATAGAAAGTTAAATAATCAGAGAAGTCCAACTTAATTTTTTTCTGTCTCTAGATATGTGGCATTGTAACTGTGCCGTACTGCACAAAGCACATTTTTGAATTCTTAGCCATGGTTGTGCTGCTTCCACAGAGGTGCAGGACTTTAAATATCAGTGAAAAATAGGCTCACAGTGAGCAAAAACTGCTTTGGATTCAGATGTTTAACTTCAGCCTGAGATTGATAATAAATCAGTCACCACCAAACTGCTCAGTTGCTATTATTCGAACAAAAAAAAGTTACATCAATTTAGTTTTGATTACTATTCAGGTTGATCTGAAAGTGTGTCACAAATGAAATATACTCGATACGCTCACAAACACATTCCATCGACTGACTTCTGAGTCAAAGCAGAGTTCAGCAAAACAACAAGATCAACAAGGGCATTAAAGACTAATGATTATTAACCTCACAGGTACAACAGGCAGGTCAAAGCACAGTGTGTGCACCTCGTTACTCATAAATCTGTTTGCAAGGTTACATTGTGGGAAACTACTTCTTTAGGCACAAAAAAGTCCCCATGATATAAACTGGTAAATTTGAGTCTGATGACTTGGTTCAAGAAAATAGTTTAGGATAAGAGGGTCAGAGCCTTCAGAAAATGTAAGTCAGAGTAAAGTCCTCTCAAGAGACGAAAACACGACTCATTGTGTGTCTAGGTGTGTGACAACGTTGTAAAGAACATTCTCTGCTCATAAAGTGCTGATAAGAGTCATTTTATTGTGTTTCTCAGAACACAAGGTTCAAGGGAAGTGGCTCTGTACCAAAAAAAATCTCAGGCAGATAGGTCATTCAGATCACAAAAACGTATTTCCCCTCTGCAGGGTGATCAGCCGTGCAGATGTTTTGTTTTATTTTGAAGATATTTGTAGAATATCTTGCTCTGAAAGTCCCGTCACTGCCACAGTACAACAGAGGTGATCGGAATGTGTTCATTCTGCTTTCCAGAACTACCGTCTTACTCATAATAGTGACATCTGTGAGCTGTCAGGAATAGCCAGGACAATGTTTCAGGGAAGTCACATTGTTTATTCCTTTAAATGTCATTTTTTCTGGGTTGAGCAACGCCGATACGCCTCACCTCCATCTTGGGAGTGAGACACTGTCTTTAAACCTGAACACTCACCACAATTTCTCTGCATCCAGTGGAAGTGGAAACAGTGATTTCCTAATCATGATTTGGGTGAACTGACCGTTTGCGGGGAACTCCACTGATTTTACACATAAAGATCATATTTCACATTGCAGAGAGTCGTTCAAAGCTTGTGATAACAGTTGTGTAATGTGGAGAAGAATAACCCTGATTATGTGAGCTGCGTTTTCTCAGCTTGAGGGGATGAAACATTTCAACAGAAACCCCTTGTTTTACACTGAGGGAATGGAGTTCAAAAGACATGAGCTTCTGTGGAGCAGAAAGGATCTATTGGTGCAGTCACACAATGTCAGCAGATCGGGAAGAACAGAAAATCCTCCAATTGTTGTACGATCAAAGACTCACATATTTGTAGTTAAGAAGTGAAAGCAGACAGAAGCAAACAGTGTATGGCTCCTTTTTAATGACGTGAGTCCCTTGTATTGGCGTTAAAATTGATTTTATTTAGCTAAAACTTCCTTTCATGCTTCTTTACTTTGAGGCCAAGAAGGAGCTACAGCTGTTAAAAACTAGCAGTCTCTCTGATGTGTATTTGCAGCTGAATGCAGCTAATGTGAACATTTTTGCATTTAATTATGCTCTTGAATGAGTTATACTACAGGTAGTGTAGGATTTATTGTCTTTGCAGCTTTGCCTTTTTGAATCCAAAACTCAAGGGGGAGAAAAATGTAGTCGTCAAGCTACTTTAATTGATTTACTTCAACTTTAGTTTGCTTTTAAATCAATCAGTGCTGATATTTCTGGTTTATATTTCAATATAGTGTCAGCACAACTCCTTAAAACAAAGTCTGCAACCTCAAAGGTGTGTCTAAATCAATATATTTTTTAAAATATTTATCTTGCAACCACACATTCTATTAAATGGTGGAAAAAAGTCTGAATTATTTTTTAAAATGCAGCTGGAAATTTTCAGATCTGTTCAGTTGAGATTAATATGCTGAAGAAGTCAAAGCATGCTTCTGCACAATATTGATTACTTCCCTCCCTTCTGTGATATAGTTCTTTGAAAATCCCTCTTTGTCACAATAGTTTGTCATATGGACGTGGGAAGGTTGCTTGTAGGCACATGATCTTTTCCCTTTCGCTGATGTGAATGCCAATATGAGCTATTTCTACATATTACATCCCCCCACTCTGCTCAGTGTCACATTTCTGTTGTTATTAATGAGCTCATGTAATGTTCTTCAGTGAGTCTTTAGAAACTTTTGTTCATTACAAGCCACTCATTTGAACTGATATCAGTTCATGAGCTGCTGAAGGGTGAAGCTCTTTATCTGCCCCGCCTCAGTTAAGCCCTAAAGCAGCTCATTGCTATCAGTGGATGACTTGAGCTGTTGACTCTATGCTGTTTGAACTGCATGTTGGGAAATACTTGTGTACACCTGAGCATGAATGTTCAGGAACCTTCCATACGTACGGCTCAGTATGCAGAGTATGCATGCGATACAAGCACAACCCACCACTGAGGGGGAAAAACCGGTATGCATGCATGCAGCACAGTGTTTCACCAAACTGTAAGAGCACACAAGCTGCAGCTGTGGAGGCTGCAAATCTCAACAGGCTGAGTGGGATTGTCCTGTCAAAGGACGACTGTCAGTGTTGGCAGATGGATGATGGAGGAAAAAAGGAATGGGGTGGAGGGTTTGGAGTCAATACACACACATGAACACAATGGGCCTATTTTGAATGAACGCAAAACAAGAGCACATCGAGTTGTGCATCTGCGTGCATCGACTGTCTGTGCATCTCTTTACAAACACTGCAGTATGTCCGCCTTCCTACTTAACCCGTCACCAGCTCTCCTACACAGCACATAAACTCACTCCAGCATGCCGTCATTGTCCTGAGAGCTGAAGTGTAACCCAACACATGATGAAAACATAACATGGATCAGGTTTTGCTGCTTATTTTCATTGCTGTTGCCAAGGTTTCAATACTGGAAAAAGAAGAGATAGAGTGAAAGAAAAGAATAGAGGGAGGAGGAGATAAACAAGCTGGATAAAGCAGCTGAGACGATGACTGAAGTAAACAGAAACTTGGCACAGGATGGCCAGAGATTACTGCATACCTCACTAGTAAGCGCGCACACACATGCACGCACCAACACAAAGACAGACACCTGAGCACATGAACTACTTGATTTCATGGTACATTCATCAGCTCACAGGCAGAGGTTACGTACAAACGAACTGGAAGTTTCTCTTTCCGTGTTCCTGTGTGTTCTGTACAACTTCACTGAAGCTGACAGAGTGTTGCTTAACGTCTCTGGCAACAGGAGCGACAGCATATTTGCTTTTCAACACATCAGTTATTTGGTTAGGTCACGGCTGTAAAAGTACAAAAGCACTTTAAAAAAAGGTGCCACCTATTGTTGTTTTTTTAAAGATAAGAAATCAGATTTGACTCACAAACAAGCTCAGCCCTTTCAGATGCATGACATATTTCAAATCTGACACATTAAAACCGCATGCAGGATTTTTCCATAAGGAAAATAATAAATCACCTGTTTTTCCTGTTGGCACAAGAACTGTATTTGAACATGGAGTACTACAGGTTGGCACTACCTGAGTTGTTTACTATGTGTTTGTGCAGCGTGTCACTTTAGAGATTTATGCTTAGTGAGCATGTCAAGAATTTTTTCTTTGCATCACTGCAGAAAAGCGCAGCAAGGATTCAAAAACCACTGAAATGTTACATAAAACACCATTAATGCCTCCAACAAACCACAAACCTCTGCATCCATCGGTTATTCTGTTACCTAAAATATTACTGCTGACACATACAAATGGTTGATATTAGGCCAAATAAAACCGTCTGACATCATATTATACTCAAACTGTTTAACTGAATTAATTTTGCAGCACTCATATAACTAATACAAGCGTCATCAGATGCGCATCAGGGCTCCTTTTCTTCATTTTCAACCAATTCTGTGTCTTTACTGGAACTTAAAGTTCACATTACAGAAACTGCATTCATTTATTTCCTCGAACAGCAAACTGTAAATGAACCCTCGAAGTGATGAAACCTTTTCCACTTTCATGTTGATGTTTTTGGTGTTTTAGTTTTGGCTCCATTGCCCGAGCATCAGCTGCCTGATGATGGATGATCTCATGTTCACATTGTTTTTCTCATCTGATTCACCTGCAGCCAGGTGGCAACAACAACAAGAAGACCAGGTCAAAGTTCACACAAAGTCACGCTGAGATTCAAATCTCAGTGGCTCTCTGCTTCAAACACGTCGTCAACATTCAGTGGTGACAAAGTACCACGTACAACTACACATGTTTTACTCAAATACGGTATTCAATCTGCTTTTTGATTTATACCGCGCTGTATTTGTGTGACAGCCACGGACAGTTCTGATCAGCCAGCTGATCTAAAACTGAACTGAAAATGAACTATTTTCAAGGTATATTCATAATTTATTATTCACAATTAAAAAGTAAATATCTTTAGAGTTTTGGACTGTAGGGAAGGATTTTCTAGCATTTAATAAACCGAATGATTGATTATTAATCAGATAATCTACAGAACAGTTAGTTTACAGTAGTTTGTACAGGTGTTATACAACCCACTGTGTACAGCTTCACCTCCATCAATTACACAACACACACACAACACACACACACACACACACACACACACACACATACATATTTACACTTTTTAATTTTTTTTTTACAGTCAACTTGTAAATTAATAATCCTGATTAATAACGGTAATTTTATGGGATTTAATTTGACAAAATTAAACTTTAACAAAAATTTCATTGAATTTACCAAAACAGGAAAATCTGAAAAATAATAAACAACTATTGTACCATTTTTTCCAATCTTGATATACATAATTTCTCTTTCAGATATGTGAATATATTTAGATTTTTTATTTAGATTTTTTTTAACAAATGTAAATAAAGTAAAAAAAATAGAGTAATTTATAGTTGGAAAGAACAAATTACAAATAATAAGTTTTTAGGGTTAGCGTATAGCGTGTAGCCATTTCACTCATGAATTTAGTTATTTTCTGTAATTTAACACAACTGGTAAAATCTGTAAAAACATGTAAAAAAATCAAAATGTAGATTATTTTTTACAGTGTATATAGCACTAAAAGGGTCATTCTATTGTCCAGTAGACACGTGTTGCCAACACTTTTGCTCTGAGTATTTTGACTTTGTACTGCTGATATATATATATATATATATATATATATATATATATATATATATATATATATATATATATATATATATGTTGCAGCTGCTCCGAGGCACAGAGAGCAAAACGGGGTGAATTGCATCAAAGTCTTTATTTGGCCAACAATGATCAAAATTAGCCTCTCCTTCTGGCCCGTGCCTCCGCTGCAGAGAATCTGCTGCGTCTCCGGTCTAGCTCCACTACAAACTCTGTGAGGCGTTCAGGGGCACTCAGTAAATTACAACACCACAATATTAACATTCACAATAATAACAATGGCACCAAAGACAATACAAAAAAATGTTGTGGGGTGTCTGTGAACCATTTATAATTAATTAACTCTTACTTAAACTGTACATTTGTCTAATTGGAAACTACTAAACCTCAAAATTGTCAAATTCTCTCACACTCTCCCCCACTTAAGAGATGTCGTCCCGACACTTAAATGTACCTGCTCAAGTTTCTATTATAATGAACCAAATAGTATGGAATGGACAGTATTTTAGGTCACTACCCGTTATGAGTAACTCAGACTACCGTGCACTGCAGCTGTGTATACCCCCTGACGCTTGCTCAGATGTTATTACAAGTCCAATACATGTGTAAACATAACCAAACCATTTGACCATTACTTTACATAAGGGTATTGCGTCTTTTTCCCATTTCATTCACCAAGAAAAACAATTACCCAAGTACCACAGTCTTAAACCATAAATCGGCCATCAATCCATGAGTACATTTTTTTTTTTTTTTTTTTTTTAACTCATATACCTGGAGGATAAAGTGTGAAGAGTTTCAACAGTCTTATAACATGAATACTTCAGTCTTAACATGTCAACAGTCTTTTTGTTTACCAAGGTCGCCAGTAACCATGAACACTTAAACCTTTAGTTGCAACGGCTCGCTCAGTAAAACTTGGTTGACCCAAAGTATTATAAGTCAGAGTTTGTGGTTTCTTTCTGTCTCGCTTTGGATAAGTACTCATCTGCTGTGTTTCTTCCAAAGATTCAGAATCTGAACCACTGTCCACATCTCTCGCATCCTCAGTCTCCTCAGCGTCCTCTTCTGGCAGTTGAGCTGGGATGGGGTCCTCCTGATCATCATCAGCGATTTGAAAAGTCTCATTTTGTAGAAGCTCATCCCTGTCCAGCAGTGGAATGAACTCTGTCGCAGTGGGGTCCAGTGCAGGTGTCTCGTGAGGCTCAGGAACAGTCCATGTAAAAACAGCATCTGATAAATCTTCATCTGACTCCTCCTCACTTTCCACCTGCTGCGCTTGTCTCATCCGGGTTTTGTCATTTTTGTTTAAAAGTCTTTTCTTTGTTTTTGTTTTATCTCCAGTCTTGTTTGTGTCTGCTGAGACTGGGAGAAAATCACAAGGCAATAACATGTTCCTGTGCATAACTCTTGTCCTGCCTTGGCCGTTTTCTGGCACCAACTCGAACACGGGACTGTCCTCACCCTTCTGGTTTTTGATGACATAAATGTTGTCTTCCCAGTAGGAGCGGATTTTGCCAGGACCTCCCTTCTCAGTCACATTTCTCACCAGGACACGACTGCCGATTTTCAATGGTGGCCCATACACTTTCTTGTCGTACTGTGTTTTACCTCGCTGTGACGATTTGCCTGCATTTCGGGTGGCGATGTTGTAGGCTTCTGTCATCCTTTGCCTCCATTTGTCAACATAGTCCTGATAAGGGCCTGGGCTGTCCTGCTGTTCAATACCAAACAGAAGATCCACAGGAAGCCGTGGTAGCCTACCAAACAGCAAGAAGAATGGAGAGTAGCCCGTAGACTCATTAACAGTACAGTTATATGCATGTATGACTTTGGGAAGGTGGCTTTTCCAGTCTGTTTTCTGTTCTTCTGTTAGTGTCCTTAGCATAGAGAGAAGAGTCCTGTTAAACCGTTCTGTTTGCCCGTTTCCTTGCGGGTGATAAGGAGTTGTGTGTGACCCTTTAATACCTGACAGGTCTTTCAAATGATGCAACAGTTTGTTTTCAAACTCTCTCCCCAAGTCGTGATGCAGTTTCTCCGGGAAGCCAAACCTAAGGCAGAAGTCATTAAACAGTCTTTCTGCTACAGTCTTCGCTGCTTTGTTAGTTGTAGCATATGCTTGAGCAAAGCGAGTATAGTGGTCCATGACTACAAGAATATACTCGCAACCGCCTTTGCATTGTTCAAGATGCAGAAAGTCAATCGACACAATCTGAAATGGATGAGTAGTTTCAATGCTCTGCATGGGGGCACGTGCTTGTCTGTTTGGTTTTCTTTTTTTCAAACACTCACAAACATTCATGACAAAGTGCTCAATGTCCCTTTGCATTTTCGGCCAATAGAAACGGTCTCGAGTTAAGTTTATTGTCCTTTCTGAGCCCAAATGACCCATCTGCTTGTGTAGTTCATTTAAGACAAGGGGGTGGTACACAGCAGGAAGAACCAGTTGCTCTTTGTGTTGCGTTTTTCTGAACAAAGTCCCATCCTCCCTGATACACAGTTTACTCCACTCCCTGGCAAGTGCCTTGAACTCTGAGCTCTCGTTTTGAATCTCATGTGCAGCAGGTTTTCTGTTTTGTTTCACATAACTGTACATTTTACCTATTACAGGGTCTTGTTGCTGAGCTGCACAGATCTCCTCTCTGGGTAAAGGCTGAATAGTGTCCAAAAGTCTCTCTGCTCCTGCCTGTTGCTGAAGAGCATCAAATGAAACCACACTAAACATTGGCGTCTGCTCCGTTTGCTGCACCAGGATGCTCTGCTGTGTAGCTGTTACGGCATCCTGACTGACTGAATGTGTACAGTGTCTCATATAGTCCTCAAAGTCCATGGGCATCCTGGATAACCCATCTGCGTCTGCATTTGTTTTCCCTGGCCTGTACTTTATAGAAAAGTTAAAATCTGCTAACTCTGCCACCCAACGTTGACCTGATGCATTTAGCTTTGCAGTAGTTAAGACATAAGTGAGTGGATTATTATCTGTATAAACCACAAAAGATGGTGCATGAAACAAATAATCCCTGAACCGCTCACAAATAGACCACTTAAGTGCTAAGAACTCCAATTTTCCTGCATGCATATGGTAGTTTTTCTCAGGTGGTGTTAAGGTTCTAGACCCATAAGCTATCACTCTTAGCTTACCATTGCTACGCTGATAAAGTACAGCTCCTAATCCTGCCTGAGAAGCGTCAGTATGTAACACAAAAGGTTGGTTCAGATCTGGATAACCTAGGACAGGCGGATTAGACAGTTTATCAACCAGGTACGACAAAACTTGTTGATGAGTCTCAGTCCATTTGACAGGGGCAGACGAGGGTAGCTGTCCTCGGTTCTGCTTGTTTTTCCCTTTTTTAGTCTTTTTCAATGTCTTTGCATCCTGTGAGTCTTGAACAGATGGACCAGCAAGAAGTTCATACAAGGGCTTGGCTATACGTGAAAAATCTTGTATGTAAGACCTGTAGTATGATAGGAAGCCCAGTATTTGCCTCACTTCACCCACTGTGCTAGGCTGTTTCTCTTTCAGTGCCAGTACAGGAGCGACCTCTGCTGGATCCATACTGTGACCCTCTTTTGATACAATCCTGCCTAAAAATCTCACATTAGGCTTGAACAGTTCACACTTTTTAGCAGTCAATTTTACACCATGTTTTTGATACCTTTGCAACACGGCCCTGACATGTTCAATATGGTCCTGAAATGACTTACTGTGGACCAAATTGTCATCAAGGTAAGGTAAGCAAATGTCATCACGTAAACCCCACAGACACTCCTCCATGCTTCTTTGAAACTCAGCTGGGGCGGAACTTAGTCCGAATGGGATCCTGACCCACTGGTATAAACCCCAGGGTGTAATGAATGCTGTGAGAGGCTGGCTTTCTTCGTCTAAAAACCCCTGATGATAAGCCTTCCCCTGGTCCAGTACTGTAAACCAAGAGCTACCAGTAAGGCTATCAAGCATGTCTTGTATCCTAGGAATAGGATGTCTATCAGGCACAGATTTACGGTTTAGTTCACGATAGTCCACACAAAGTCTGAGTTCACCTGACTTCTTCCTAACACACACTATAGGAGAAGAATAAGGCGATTTTGATTTTGTAACCCACCCTCTGTTGATTAAGTCCTGCAAATATGCTTTGACTTCCTGGTGTAAAGGTTTGGGTACACTGATGTAAGTCTTTTGAACTGGTGTCTGGTCTTGAAGAGTAATGTGCATTTGGAGGGAGGGAATACAGCCTACATCACTATCATCTTTAGAAAAAGCTTTACACTCCTCCTTTAACATTTCTCTTACTGCTCTTTGTTGTTCTCTAGTTAAATGATCTAAGGCAACAGGGGGATCCCATGCCTCGTTAGAGTCACTTTTTGGAGGTGATGAGACTTTAACGTCTGCATCCGTTGTTACTTTCTCAGTTTGTTCAGTTTTAACTGGTTGGAGGGCGGCTGGATATATTGCTTTAACCCCCTCAATATGTCCCAAAATAACACGTGGACCTAAAGTGATACTATGGCCCGTGGTATTTGTGACTGACACAGGAACTGTGGTAGAGTTGCCCCTTTTTGCTTTAAACAGTACCTCTTGGATATGAAGTCCTTCGGGTAACCCTTGGGTTTCACTTGGGCAAAACAGCATTGCAGTGTCCTCCTCTGCAGAAACACGGGTGCGGCAGCGAAGAGTGGCAACTTCACCTGGACCCAGAGCAACTTTACCTCGTCCTGTTTTAACATGAGTCTCAAGGTCTACCGTTTGGTTGGTGTGCATCAACTGGATAAAAGTCTTAGCAGAAACAGCATCAATGTCAAAAGCATTACTCACAATGCTAGCAGCACAGTCACCGTTTTCAGTACCCCCTTGTTTCATTTGCTCATTAAGGATTTCCTCTATCACGTTAAATCCTATGATAGGGTCTTGAGCCACATTTGGGTCACTAGAGACTAGGACAGGCACTGGGAGGCTGGAGAAAGAAGCATCTGCACCTACGAGACTAAACTCTACTGGGACCCACCCCATAAAAGGTATCTCTGTGTGATTGGCAGCTAACCCATTTAAAGGTTCTGGTCCTAAGAGTTCTTCTATACCCCTAAGAGTTGTGTGCGGTAAGTGCTCAGCTCTCCATTTGTCATTTATTACAGTAGCCTGTGCACCTGTATCCCACAGTGCTGTAACTGGTACTTTATCAAAAGTGCACCTAACCATTTTGCGTCTACCAATAAGTTTGATAAGTTTTTTCCCTTGCTTGTTTACCATCATGTCAACATTTCCTATGTGTGAGGACCACTTTTGTTCTTTTGTCTCACCCAAATATTGTTCAACCACCCTCACTGCTTTACATGTGTGTTTGTGTTCCTGCCAGTGATGTGTCTGACATGTTTTGGAACAGTAGCTGGCGGATGAGCATCCTGCACATGTGTAGAGCGGGGCGTCGCGTTGCTCCTCCTGTCGACAGTTGCAGCAGTGGCGGGACTCCTGATGAGGCGGTTGGGTCACTGCTGGTCCCGTGGCAGTGGCCCTCCGTCGTTTCCCTGCAGCAGACGTGAAGCACGGCATCCTCTGGAGATGTGACCCGACTGGCCACACTTGAAGCAGTGGGTGCAGCTGTCTCCCTCACCGTTGTTCTGGCAGGTCCTGCAGCCTCTCCTCCTCCGGGCGCGGGCGTCCTCTGGAAGCTTCTTTGGTGGCTGGGACTTGCTTGCATTCAGAGAAGCGAGAACCATCTGCTTCACTTCGGCCACCTCAGCTTTAAGTTCTGATACAAGGGCATGTACTTCTGGGGGAGCCCGAGCAGTCTTTGTGTTCTCTTTGGCTGGGGCTGAAGCTGTGGTGGTTTGTGGGTTGCTGCGAGGCTCATCTGGTGTCTGCAGTTCATTTATCTTTGTAGTTTTATTGTTGTTCCGCTTTAACTTGTTCAGCCTTTCTGTCTCAAGATTGGCCGCTTCATTTAGTCTCTCTATTAAAGCTTCATCAGTCACATCCGGTGTGTCGAGAAGTGGTTTCAGCTGAAACTTGATGTTGTCATTCAAAAGTCCTGTACCAACTGACCTCAAAAATTTCCTCTTGATCAGGTCTGCTCCGTAGTGCTCCGTTTCTTTTCCCTTTGAAGCATACAGCAGCCTATCTTTAAGCTCAATAGCCCTGAAGAGAAAATCTTGTGGGGACTCTTTGTGATCCTGAGAAATGTTGATCAGCTTTTGATACAAGTCTGATGTATCATCTTCTCTGTAATGTCCTTTCAATATTGTCCTTAGCTGGGTTAGAGTCAAATCAGTTTTTAGTTCAAGCATGTCTCTGAGTTTGAGTCCAGGACTGATGGCTCTAATCACTGCCTCAATCACTTCTGACTCACTGTGGCCTTTGCGGAGTCCGCTTTCCGTTTGGTGGAGCAGGTTAGTGTAAGACAGTTTATCACGCTGCCCGCCTTCACCTATTTGCCCACTGATGCGAAACTCTCTACGAATACTCACTTCAGGGACGCTCCCAAGCTGAGAGCTTTGGGTCGGGACCACTGCGCCCGCCATTTTGAGCTTCTCCTCTAGCGCTCTGATCTCCTGCTGCAGCTCCTCACATTTTTCTGAAGAGCGGGAAAAGTCGCGCCCCTCACTAGCATCGCCTTTTGGTCCTGTCACCGTTGAACCCAAAGCTGATAAAAGATCCCTCACATACTGGACAGTGTCTTCAGGCTTATAACTTTCCTCCACTTCATCCAGTTTGTGCTCAATCACTTTCATTAGCTCACGACGGTTAGCTTTCTTCAGTGATTCTTCTGTCTCTTCATCAGTATTACATTTCAACAGAAAACTGACCTCCACAAGCCGATCCTTGTTCTGGCGGCACAGGGCAGTAGTAACTTGGTCCCTCAGTTCTTCCAAATCCATTTTTGTACTCACAAGTTGTTTTATTTGATAGTCCGGTTCCAGGTTTGTTGTAGGAGAAGGGGTATCCTCCGGCGCGAGAGCTACCGTTAGCCGCTAACGTTGCTAACAGGCTAACTGAAAAACTTTTTCTCTCGCTCATTAAAAGTCACTTTTTACCCGATCTCCTGGCTAGGCTCGCCAAGATGTTGCAGCTGCTCCGAGGCACAGAGAGCAAAACGGGGTGAATTGCATCAAAGTCTTTATTTGGCCAACAATGATCAAAATTAGCCTCTCCTTCTGGCCCGTGCCTCCGCTGCAGAGAATCTGCTGCGTCTCCGGTCTAGCTCCACTACAAACTCTGTGAGGCGTTCAGGGGCACTCAGTAAATTACAACACCACAATATTAACATTCACAATAATAACAATGGCACCAAAGACAATACAAAAAAATGTTGTGGGGTGTCTGTGAACCATTTATAATTAATTAACTCTTACTTAAACTGTACATTTGTCTAATTGGAAACTACTAAACCTCAAAATTGTCAAATTCTCTCACATATATATATATATATATATATATATATACATACATACATACATGTGTGTGTGTGTGTGTGTGATTTTATCTAGCAAATCATAAAAGTGACTCCACTGAGGACAAACAACTGAGATAAAGTGCTCCAGTTGAAGGAGAGATGTTTTTGCCAGTCGGGCGGTGAAAGGTTGGGCCACTGTGTCGCAAAGCCTTGAAACAATTGAGACAAACATGATAAAGCACACAGAGTCGTGGGAGAGGTGCAGGTGACTCACTGCAAACAAGTTGTACGTGTGCGGAACAGGTTCTGTGAGGAGGAGGAGGAGGAGGAGGAGGAGGAGGAGGAGGACAGGTGTTTCCTACAACAGAGCGCAGCGAGCAGCTCACGCATCAGGGCTTTTTACAAGTATTTGTCCAAGCATACGGTAAATATTCTGGATAATTATCAAAAAGGTGTGTGAGTGTGTGTGTGTGTTTGTGTTACGCCCACCTCCTTGTGTCTCCGCACCGCACAGTTGGAGAGCGCACGGCAGCAGGACGCACAGCACCACCTGCACCTTCCTCATGGAGCCGCTCATTCTCATCCTCATCCACATCTTCAGGCTACTTTAAACCCACATCAACATCCTACACACGAGAAGAAAATCTGCCTTTTTATCGTCCCAAAGTTTCAATCAATCATTTCGCTCCGATCATGTCCCTTTTAAAACCAGGAAGCTGCAGCTGGGTCAAATCCAGATTGTCCTGCGTTTTTATTATTCCTTCGCTTTCCTCTCAGTAATGCGGAGTCAATCCGGCCTGCAGAAGTAAACGCTGTTCGTGTTTTCTCTATTTGACTGAACCGCACTCAGTCCACCCGCAGCGCTCCGTGTGAGAAGAATCACTCCAGCTCAGTGATTGGAGCGCAGCGCTCAGCCAATCAGCGGCCGGAGCGGCTCTTTTCTCCTGCACTGATTCATGTGGGAGGACTCATGCAGTGGTCACAAACTAGACACAACTCCCCTATAGGAAGACTGAAAGCATCTTGAAAGATGAAACTATTTAGCCTGTTACGTTCTAAAACACTAAAACGCTTCCTTGCCTTCAGGGGCGGATCTAAAGAAAAATTAATAGGGTGGCAAAGGGGTGCCAGATACATTTTAGGGGGTGGCATATATATATGTATGTACTCTGCCAAGGAGGCGGAGCCTTGGCAGAGTCGTGATGATTGGCATTGGTTTGTCTGTTAGCAACATTACTCAAAAATGGAATGACAGATTTGGATGAAACCAACCAGCAGGCGTTATCAAATTGATGCAAATACTGCTGAAATAAGTATGTTAAATAAGTAAATATCATTTGTATTTGTCAGCCAATCCTAAACATGAGTTGTTCTTATTAGCTGTCAATCAGAATATGTGATTTGATGTCTAGCAGAAAAAGGAAAAGATATAAACTGAAATAAAGTCAACCTTATACACTCTGAAGAAACCAAATGCTAGATATGTTAAAAATGTTTCTTAAATTTAGCAACAAATTAGATTAAGACTAGACAATGTCTCTCTTATGCACTGTTTTGGGAAATCTGCATTTGTGTGATCTATGCTTATGTTCAGCCTGCCACAATGATTACATTTTCAATTCATCTAGAAAAGAGTCAGAGTCCAGATAATTTTATTTACTGTCTTAGATTTGTGGTTTTATTTTTTGATGCTCTTTATTTGAGACATTTCTTACAATAATTCTATAATTCCAATATTTGGATATTCTTAAGAATTAAGGATCTACTTATCATCTTAAAATTAAAAGACTAACTACATTAGATAATAATTTGTCCAAAAAGGTAATTATTGTGACAGTTTTACCTCTTACTCAGATATATTATACTAAAGCAATATTCATAGCATGTGGACCAGCTAGACCAGAGATAGTCTGATTTACCTTTCGCTGTCTGAGCTCTGCATGCCTTCATTTCTTTCTCTCTCTCTGAACTCTTCCTCCTCCATCTCCTCTCTGGGATGCTCTTCCTCCTCTCTTCTTTTAGGCTGGGAAAAGCTGGTGTTGGTTCCCTTCCTCTTCATTCTTTACTGTCTCCTATAGAATCACACTGACTGAACTGTTTTTTCCTTTGATAATTTTCATTATTAACTATGATACAATCTGATGTGTACAATTTAAACCTTTAAAGAGATACTTAACATGTAAACGTTTTTTCAGTTGTAAACTAAATGATATGACTGTACTATGATGAAACACATCAATGTTGGTTTTACTATGACCTTGACACCAAAATTATAAAAAAACAGCATTAAACAAGCAGGATGTAGTTTTCAAACAGTCCATGAAAACCTGGTGTGACTGTGGGTTTGGTTACACTTTAATGTCATGTAAAGTCTTAGTGAATGTGTGATTTCTTTTGACTTACAGTCTGTTGTCAGAACCACAGGTTGTAATTATCAAAAAACAAAAAATAAAAAAACAAAGAAAAACTTCCACAGACGATCCCCCACCATCCTGCTGTGGCTGTTCTCTAACATTAGCTAGCTACAGAAGTAAAAATTAGCAAGGCCCAGACTCACTGGAAACCGAGGCTCGTCTCGCAAGCAAACACTTCATGTGAATTTCGACACTATTAGCATTTAATACATTGTGAACAGTTATATTAGCATGTAGTCTAACCCAGTCTAACTAGTGTCTTACTGTCACACCGAAGTCCAGCTGTCATCCACATGAGTGAGGTCTAAGAACAGCTCCCTCAGGACCGTTGTGTCACCTCGTATCTATAGCAGCATAGACTGTACAGGACGTGACGTCTACATGGTGCATTCGAAAGCACTCGGACATCGGAGTTTCACTCGTTATTCGATCTTCCTGGACTTTCGCTCTTTACGGCCGGCCACAACCTTTCATATACATATTTTTGAATTAGATTATTCAGAACTGGGGTGGCAGCCGGGGTGGCAAGGTATCTTCTAGGGGTGGCAGTTGCCACCCTATGCCACCCCAGTAGATCCGCCCCTGCTTGCCTTGGATCCGTTCAGGGACACTTGTTCACAAACACATTTCCTCTTGTTTATTCATGTTTTTCAAAACGATTTCGGCTTTGCAGAACGTTTCTTACCATGAAACTGTTGTGGATGTCTGCAGCATTTGCAGCACAGTAAAGCTGGACTTCATAAAACAGCTGCAGTTATCAGAGTTTGCACAGCAGAATTAATGTTGCACCTTCAAGGCTATGAGCAATCATCTAAAAAGAGACATTTCTTGCAATGTAAAACTGTATTTTCTAGCTGTACTGATTCTGGTGAATCTCATGTTGCACAGGTGTTTATTTCCCTGTATTATTTCTGCATTTTGCTAAATGTCAGGTGTTTGCATTTTTGTGTTTACCCACTTTGAAAATGCAGAAATATATCTCAATTCTTTTTAACATTACATTTGATAAACAACTTGGCAGTCTTAATTTCTAAAGATTAAGCAGATACGAGTCATCATTTGTTCCTCGTGGTTCCTTCATGTGCAACTAACTTTCAAAACAGTAGAGTCAGATGCTCTTTAACCTGCACAACCTGAAAACACGTCTCCTGAATACAGGCTGGACCAACCCCTCTGTCCAAATCTGCAGAAAACAACAACAAATGCAAACAACACCTTTTTTTTATTTTAAAAAAGTTATCTTTCTGCTTGATCTGCTCTGCTGGCACATTTCTTACATCTGTGGCCTGAACAGCAAGACTTTGACCCCTCCACTCCTTTATGCTGGAAGTCTGGATGATTACTTTCCTGCTGCATCATTTCACTGATGCATGATTTTACTGCTGTGCTAATTATTGTTAGAGTTGTGTACAAGAGGATGAACTGATTGACAATGTGCATTTCTTCAGTAACCCAGTCTAACACTTGCATAGATTTGAAAAACATACATCCTGTCATCTCGCTAGTTTGTCACATAATCTTGAGACAAACATCAGCTGCCAGTAAAGAGTGGACGAGCGAGAAGAGCAGCTCTGAGGGAACTGGCTCTGCCTGCACCTCCAGTCTGTCTCCAGCACACAAACAAACAGCCTCTGTTTCTCCATCTGCGAGCTCTGATTACACAGAATTACACATCTGACAGGAGAAATGTCTCTGTTTCACTCTACGCAGTCACCTCCTTTTCTTTTCACCTGTTGAAATGTAAAAGTAGTGGTTAATATTTCACCACTGACGGAAGTCATTATCAAAAGTATTTCTTTTCTTTGCTGCCCTCACAGAAACAACCTGATCAAGAGCAGAAGAATTTAAGATTTCAGTACCATAACTGGAAGTAGTTCCTTTGATAAATGTCATGAATGTCTTGGGCTCTTTTGTTAAAAAAGAAAAAACTCTTAAAAAAAATGTTTAATCTTGATTTCAAGTTGCAGTTGAAGATTAAACTAACCGAAGCCCAGATACTCTAAAACCTGCCAGTAAAGCGAATTAAACAAACAAGACTTACAATTTACACTAGAAATACTAAAATCACAAGTTCAAGCAGCATGACCAAGATCATTTCAGAGACCTGGAAATTTGACTGTATTCACAAAACAAAACAACAAAAGTTCTCATGGAGGCTGAGCAGGTGCAGCTCCAGAGCTTTGGATCGTCCTTCCTCTCAATCAGATATTGCTCCCCAATTAACATGATGTACCTGTTTTCAGTGGCTTTTGGTTGCTTTTAATGGTCTTAATATTTTACAATTTCATATTTATTTCATTTTGAAAATTGATCTTACATGATTATATCCTGTTGTGAATGTGATTTAGTATTTTTGAAGTTTGCTTTAGAAACTGATTTTACAAATCTTTACCCTGTCTTGTGCTCCACATAAATGTGCTCCTATTGTACTGATAGTTAGTTAGACCCATCGCTCCTCCTGGAGCATAAGCCGCCGACAACAGTCTGCCAGAGTGCTCTGTCCTGGTGGATCTTGAGGCCAACTTGTGCTATCGGACTGATAGCAAATACAAATTTTTGATAAGCACAGTTTTAATATGCATTATATGAGTAAATGGCATGTTTCAAAGATTACTTTCTTTTTTTCTTGGATTAAAAATTGCCAAACTTAAGAACACTGACCCTCAGAAATATTTGTATCTGGGTTTTACCACATAAATCTGATTGGCTTTCCTTCCTCCTTGTCCGGAGCCTTACAAATTCCACTGATGCATGTCTAAAAATTAATACTAATTTGATGAAAATTGCTGGCCTGTGTGATGGTCGTGAATGTATTTATTTATATTTAGGTAAAGTATTAACTGAATACGCAAAGGTTCATTTAAAGTGGTGATTCAGTCTGTCTTGATGAATTATGGGCAAAGAAATGCAAGCACTAATTTAATTGACAGGTAATCTTTATTGTTGTGTCTGCCTTTTATAAGGATTAACCCACAGTTAGAACATAATTATATTTACGCTTGAAGATTTTGAAATAGATTGTGCTGTTCCTTTGTAGAGCAAGTCCAACAACTTATCGAGACTCAACTGTGTCAACATATTGTGCAAGGTTAATCAGCATTTGGACATAGTGTATGTTTGAAAAGTGACATTTATCCTTTAAAATACAAGCTAAAGTCCACATGAGACAATCACCTGCAGTGCCTTCTATTCTATGTGTTCATATGGACATTTTGCATCTATTGTGAACCTAAAAGTTACAGCATTCAATCAAGATTACACCTTTTACTGAGTGATAAAGACAACATCATACATGCACCGTATTAAACATGGAGTCATGGGTTCATAGGTCAGTCGTTTGTGCATTTCGAGTTGCAGAACTGACCATGATATGTTGCTACACACGTTCATTGTCACTCTGAATGCAGAAATATTTCATGTTCTGTGAAATATTTGATGTTTTGTGAGTTGTGAGCAGTAGTGTTGTGTAGATGTATCCTAGCTGCATCTCTGGAAGGTGCAACATAGCTACATGTTTTTTTCTTTGTTTCTGGCTAATTATAAATTCTCTTTGTGGCACATACAGCATTTTAGATTCTGCAGGCACTATTTCATCTATTTTCTTTCCTGTTGTTGGTAACTTTGTCTTTCTTATCATTATTTTTGTTGTTAAAGCTGTGAATTGTGTTGTTCAAGAACTCTGCCTGCGTACTAAGGAAAACATTTTCAGTCACAACTTTTATTCTCATACATGGACAACATGAACTGCCACTGAATTTGTGTTTTACAGCAGAGGTCACTGAGGTCACACAAAAAAACAATGTGTCAAGGGCAACTGGATGACCTAGTAGTTTGAACTTTGACTCTGTCCAAATCATATTTAAAAAAAAAAAAAAACTCTTCAAGGTAGTAAAACAATATAAAGTGTGTTTTTAATCTGTT
Source organism: Amphiprion ocellaris (assembly GCF_022539595.1). Lineage (NCBI taxonomy): Eukaryota > Metazoa > Chordata > Actinopteri > Pomacentridae > Amphiprion > Amphiprion ocellaris. The sequence continues at coordinate 25,814,969 of NC_072770.1, read as the reverse complement.
AAAAGGAAGTTCAGGGTCTTCAGATCACCAAAACTTTGAATTATACATTATAGAAGATTTAGAAATGTTCATGCTTTTAAACACTGAGTGAACAGGTATAGTTGCTAAACACTGTCCCCTCCTGGCAGACACCTGTCATAGCAACATCTTCTCAACATTTTTTTTCTTTTTTTTGTCATGAAGTGGAGCTATGCAGCAGTAACAGTGACTCACAGCTGATGATGCAGAAAATGGGTTTATTTGTAATACAGCAAGATGTTCTTGAGTTGATTGGCCAGCCAATCAAGGCCCTCGTAGAGGCCGTCGCCGCTGGTGGCGCAGGTGGCCTGGATGTACCAGTTACGGTGACGCAGAGAGTGTAACCCAACTTATCTGTGATCTCAGCAGCATTCATGGCATTCGGTAAGTCCTGTCACAGAGGAGAGAGATCAGTGAGCAGAGAGAACTGCCCTCCAGTCTTTGTATTTATAGAAAACAGTTACTTCAGGCATGTTTGTGCTCTTATGTTTGTCTATGTGGTATTCATTAATTGTTCCACTCAAAAACCACAATGCCAGTTTGATGGTGAATTCTTTTTTTTAGGTGTGATGGTGTCCTACTGCTGTCATATATGACAGTACATTTTGAAAACACTACTACAAATACTACACAAAGCAAATGTGTTAAGTAATGACAGTTTACATTTCTAAGGATACTTTTAACTTTGACCAATAATTAGTCAGTAATTTAGAAAGTAATTGGCAGATGAACTGTTGAATGCAATAAAAAAAGAGGCAGGTCCAGTAATGTGCATCCAGTTATGCATTACAGTCATAATTAAAATTTTACTTGCATAATTCACAATGAATGGAAGTAGACTAAACATAATATAAAAACTGTTTGGATTGTTGGTCGAACAAAGGGAGATAAATGAAGATGTCATTTAAGACTCACATTTCACACAGTTTTCTGGCATTACTCAAAATCATAGCAGACACATTTATATCAATGTGTTGAAAATGAGTAATTGTTCGCTGCACCCTTGACTAAATTATTTTCTATAGTATATTATTAACTGTCTTTCATTACTATCATAATCATTGTATCAGACACAGTAGCTAGAGCCAGTGGAAAAAACACAACTGCTTCACAAGCAGAAGAGGAGATAACTTTCATTTCACTCTTGTTTAAGACTTTATGATTTTTTTATGGGATTTTTGCTGATTTGTACCATTTAATTAATTATATCAGTGTGGGGCATTCAACTTGATTTGATCCTGATTAATCTATGTGTAAATCTTTTTGTGGTCAAAAATGTCAGCGGTTAGTCATTTTGGATTACACACTTTTGTTCTCATTTCTTTCTTGCATTCCTGTTTACTTAGACCTGTCAGCTATTAATTCTGATGCTAATATCGTTACCTAATCACACACAAAAAAGAGCCTATTTTCATCAGCAGTTTACACTGTATTTGATTTCATATCGTAAATAACCATGAAGACTCCACACAGTACCCGAGTCTTGGACCGGAGCACCTTAACACAAAATACATAAATTGTTAATTAAAAGGAGAAGCACATACATGAGTGTTTGTGTGCATCACCTCAGATTTCTACTCATATCTTACCCTTCCGTGCAGCTGACATGTCACAGTTCACAGTGGCCCTGCTTGTTGGGGTATTTGAAGATGACTTCCTCTCCTCCCATCACACCTTCAGGACATGAGGACACACAGTGTGGACCATCCTGCAGGCCAGCACATGCTACACACTGATCCGCTCCCTGGAAACAATAGGGGTAACCTTAGCTGACAGATATTTGCACGGTGAAAGAAATGGTTCCAAGTCGTGGCAGTACGGTGGAGGGTCATGCCCATTTAAAAGCCACTAGATGGCAGCAGAAGTTATTCCTACTGTCTTGAACTTTATGGACAGGGGTCCGTTTCACAAAGCAGGTTCAACAAACTCTGAGTGTAACCCTGAACTCTGAGTTGATCTACTCTGAGATAGGAAACTCTGAGTTTGCGGTTCCAGAACAGCTGATATGAGTTGGTTTAATCAACTTGGAGTAGTTTCACCCGGAGTGAACCCTTTCAGAACCACAGGGATCACCGGTGACACCGCGGCGCAAGTGTATTTCAAATTACTGTAACTCCTCGCTACTTCGTGCAATTTTAATCATTCAAACTGCCTCTGAAAGCTGTGAAACGGGGCTTTCTGGTGTTATTACATGCATTACGGTAATGACTGAGTGCCGTGTGGGGAGAGGGAGGAAATGAGCGGAAATGAGTATTATAGTGCTAAAAGGGTTAAGGGCGTGCACCACCACAATAAAAAGACAGTATCAATGGGGCCACGATTCGATGAGTCACCATGGCAACGGGGATGAGGAGGGCTGCGTTTTTCACTCCACTAGAATTGGAAATCTTAATGCGCTTATATGGCGAGTCTGAACACGTTTTTAGAAAGAAGTGCAACACCGCTGCAGCTGCAAAAGAGAGGGAGACGGTGTGGGAGAACATTGCTGCCAGGGTCAGTGCGTAAGTTTAAATGTAGTCCTTTGCAATCACAATAAGATTACAGGGGAAAACTGTTTGAATGGTAGCCTATTAAGTTATTTCATTTAGGTGCCATCCCGCGGGGGAGTAGTAATTTTAATTTCCTGAAAGAAATGAAAATTACTAATCCCAGTCTGAGGTTGCAGCACAGTGTCATTGAAGCATACCCCCTTGATAGAAGGATGACACTTACTGATGATTTTTAAGGTTTATTGGCCTTAAACCCTCAAATTTCACCGCAGGAGCTAGAGAATACACTAAACAATGTGTAAGCTTAGCTTTAGAGATAAAAATCAACAAATGCACAGATTCGGTTCCATGTAACATTCAGAATTGCTCTTCTTTACACAAAAACATCCCTTGTGCCTCTTTCAAAGAGGCTGCTAAGTGCAAAATACATATTTATGTGCTGATTTCTCTCCGTGCCCTTACCCTTCTCCATCCTTTTATTACCGATAAGCTAGTTCATGCTCAGTTGCAGCAGGAAGTCATGTCTTCAAAATAAAAGCATCAACCTGAAGTTATATTTAACTCATTGTAAAGAAAGGTAAAGTGCCAAAATAAAATACAGCAGTTATCTTTAGCAAATAAAGAAATGTACTTGGTTATTTACAGTCATTAACAGAATATGATTTAAAATTAATTTAACAGACCTCTACATCATTCACCTACAATCCTGTGAAACTCCTCCTTGATGGTTCTGACAGGTTTATGTCCAGGGAAAACGACAACGATGGGTAAAAGTCGTTTCAGGGCCAGGCACACTTTTCTGACTATCCTGCATACAGTTGCTTTACTGAAGTGCTCTGCATCTCCGACATTATCTAAAAAACTTCCATTTGCAAAGAACCGCAGCGCAACACACAATATCTGCTGGGATGTGAGAGCATGACTGCGGCTGGTAATGTTGCAAATGTAAGGACGGATTAGTTTGTGTATGTAAATTATGGACTGTGACGTGAAATGGTGCCGCTCTAAAAGATAACTGTCTGGAAATGCGAGAACATCTATGCGCGGTCTGATAACAATCTCCCGACGAATATTTAATTCTCTGCACAGTAATGCTGCTCCTTCATCCACTGGATCGTTAATAAAAGGACATGACATTTTGACAGACGGCAGAACGAGGCTACGCCAAAACTTGCCTGCTGACTGAATGAATGAATGAGGAAATCAAATAGCGTGTGTGGCTGAAAGAGGGCGGAGACAGAGAGAGAAACTTGAGGTTTACTAAGAAAAACCTGGTCCCGACCAGGTTAGGTTCATAGACTCTGTTACTATGGTAACTGACCGAGAGCTTAAGTTACCTCTCTTTCTGTGAAACAGGCTTGAGTTACCCCTCTTTCTCTGGTTTGAGTTACCTCCCTTTTTGAAACGGAAAACTCTGAGTTTCCCTCATTTCAGGGTTAACAGACTCAGAGTTTTCACTAAACCTGCTTTGTGAAACGGACCCCTGGTGTGAGGTGGAGATAGTCATACCGGGCCTGTGCAAGTCTGCTTCCCCTCCTGGACTTTACACTCAGGGTGACAGGGCATACACTCCCCTGATGGAGTAGCAAACTCCCTCTTCTCCCTGCAGATAACAGTCCAACACTTAGCACAGCCACATCACAGCCAACATTACTCACATTAAGGCAAACCGGTTTAATATTAGGAGTTATTTTGTGAAGACTAACCCAGATAAGAACATGCAGTCTGGAACACATGTTCCTCCCCTGCTGTACTTGTTACAGGAGACACACTGGTTTGGTCCGGGACCCCAGCAGCCATCAGAGGAGCACAGGGGGTCGCACACGTGGTTGTCATTCACTACAAAACACAATGGAAGTCAGCATACTGATGTACAATCAACACTGACCAGGTTTAAGATGCTCCGTCTTCACTCACCGCACTCATTTAAAGGTCGGTTCTCCTTCACATCGATGTGCTTCTGCCGTCTCTGTGGACGGGAGCTGCTGCTTAGGATTCGTGTCCAGTTGACAGTGTTATGGTAGCAGAGCTTCTTGTTTCCTCTGATATTGATGTCGCCGTCATTTATCTTTCGCAGCGAGCGCAAACCCAGAGACTTCAGAGATTCGCTCCCCATCACTAGAAGAGAGTAGCCCCTGGAAGAGCAGGAAGAGGATGGATTTTGGGAAGTGGAAGGAGTTAGAAGATGAACATTTTAGAATTTTGTTTAAAATACTCTGAAATTAAATGAAAATTTTATGGGCAACTGAATATTTTACATTGAAAACCATCTTTCTGAAATGATGAGATTTGAATTCCTTAGATTTGTTTTTTTGTATGGTAAAATTCATAGATAGATCTATGCTATTTCAATTTCAAACCACTCGCTGAAATCCCATCATTGAAAGAACATAAACTGACTTTCTTGCTTATTCTTGGTAACTTGAGTGTCAGGTTTGAGGCTGGATGTCTGTCTTTCACTAACTGCAATTAGACAAACTTGATTCAAACAAACAACTTTAATTTACTGGACCCTTTAAAATAGTCCTTCTAATAGCCTGTTTTTCAAACTGCACAGCATGTAGCTACATACTAGCAATTGCAAGAGCAATAAGAACCAAATAAATTACGATAAACGGTTTTCAGTGTAATTTTGTGGTGTTTAAATTCCAACATTAATTAAGCATTCAATAGTGATTAAATTTCTAGATGAAAAACCTTATTGCTTTTCTTTGATTACACAAAATACAACCAGAACCTCAGATTTCAAAAAAGTCAACCCAAACGTCCATCAGTTTTCATGAAAAAGAGCATGCAAGAATATTATGTAAACTTATTGTTCCCACCACCAACTTAATTCCACCACTGAATCAGCCATGAGATGATATTCCAGAAACTGAAAACAGTATTTTAATCTCAATAACTGCAAGACAAGATGAAGAGATGAGCATGCAAAGTGTTTACTGTATCTTCTAGAGCTCACTCCTCTAAACAGGATTAAAATGACGTATAACAAGGAAATAAGGAGATAGAAAACACAAGCAACCAGATTCATGACAGTGACGGTTTAGTTTGTTTCGGATACAACAGCACGATCATGACTAGAAGGAGAAAAAACTACTACTCACCTATATAATGTTCTGCCTTGAATTGTTTGGAGGTTGGAGAAGACTGACAGGTCCGTCATGTTTTCAGGCCACGAATGGATACTGAGGTATCCTGAAAGCAGAAATGTTGTGCTTCAGAGGCTGGAAACAACACTGTGACATGACATCAAAACAAAAGTTATCAGTGTAACAATCTGCTCACCTGTGATTTCCCGCACAGTACTGAAGATTTTCAGTTTTTCTGGGTCGAGGGGTGGTACTCCCATGAAACGATCGCTTTAAAAATAATAATGGATTAGATTTATATGGTGCTTTTCTAGGCATTCAAAGCACGTACAATGGATCCATTATTCATTCACTCACACATTCTCACTGTGATTGTGGTAAACTACATTTGTAGCTAGAGACTGGGGCAGACTGACGGAAGCATGGCTGCCAATCCTCACCTATAGCCCCTCCGACCACCACCAATATTCGTACGCATTCATACTCCAGTGTGAGTAGCTGCACTGGAGGCAAGGTGGGTAAAGTGTCTTGCCCAAGGACACAACAGCACATGACTAGGACAGAGCGGGAATCAATCCACCGACCCTTCGATCAATGGACGACCCGCTCTACCACCTGAGCCACAGCCGCCCCACGTGCTGACCAAAAAAAATAAATAAAACAAAAAAACAAAAAACAAAACACATTAAAAAACTGACAGACCAATTAAATATAGTAAAATCTCTGTTGCATGAAAATTAATGACTACTGTTGGGAAGAGTTTTATTTACCCTTCTATCCCGGTCACCAGGAAGTGAAGACTGCCCTGGATCCTGGTGCAGTTTATGAAACTGTCTATGTTATGAGCATCGACGGTTTGGCTGGTTGGACTTCCTGTGCCATGACAAGCTGGTAAGAAGACAAAGATGAGGAGAATGAAAGGGTTACGAAAATGATTGTTTCTTTGATCACTGATTAAACCCCTCGATCTCATCTCTGTGCATCAAAGTTTCATATTTA